>NC_089176.1:1000663-1339837 GCF_947507565.1 Oscarella lobularis
GTACAACTGCGGTGGTCAGCTCACGAGGGAGGAAGGAAACTTTCGAAATTAGATTTCTGCGAATCCAACGTAGGAGATAGCCAAAATATTCAATAGTTGATATAAAAAGATGCAGCTACAAAAAAAGCACAAACTTACAAAAAGTAACTATGTTCTAGTTCGGCTTGCAAAACACCTCTTTAAGAGCAGTTTCAACAAGCCTGCTGTGAAATGTGAGCTCCTTTCCACCATCACAGTAAAGCAGAATATCTTTTTTGACCAAAAGATTAAGATCTGCTTCCCAGGCTGAGACACTTCCAAATTGGTCTGCTGCATTCAATCCAAGTATGATTGTTGCCCTTTCAGTGCTCAGCTTTCCTTTTCTTTTCATCATTTCCTGTATCAATTCCTGCCTTTTTCTTATCCTCTCAGGAACATTTTTGTAGCCTGACGCCAATGACGTGTGTAAATCGCATGGCTGCAAGGAACTGAATGTAACTTCACCGATCAGCTTTTTGGACAGGGCTTCATATGTATAGGATTTTTCGTCCTGTACGATTTCTCGCACCCAGTGGAGATGCTGAAGGCGGCCATTAGTCAGTTTATCATAGACTTCATTGCCATCAACGTTGCAGTCCTTTAATGCTGTACTGAGGAATGCCTTAGCATCCTTTTCAGATATATCCTGTACGGTGAACTCCTTCATTCGACTTGCTCTTCCAGGAACTTTTCTCATCTTTTGAAGTGCAATGCCGCCACTGTCGATAAAAGCAAAAATGACAAGACCGTCGTCAGCAAGTTTTTTGGCCCAATGCTGCAATCGCTCTAGTTGCTGATCGTTTCTGTCAGCCAGTACGTTGATGTCATCGAGGCCAATAACCAACGGCCTCCTGTTCTTTTCCTTGAATTGACGACCCTGCGTCGCCAATACGTTGCCAATATAATCAATGGCCGTCTCGGCATCATCGGGGATGGTGTACAAAGGCCGGTAGCGGTATCCGAAGTGAGATCGCAGTTTTCCGGGCAACGTTTGCGGCTCATTTTCGACGGCAATGCCCATGGAGCGCGCAATATCTACAGCGACGTGCTTGCTCGTTCTCACCTCGGTCATGATGATACCGCAATCCTTCTTCTTCTCTTTCGTTTCTTCGATCAGCTCGCAGGCCGTCTCCTTGATGAGGCGAGATTTTCCGCAGCCGTGTGGACCGCTGAAGACGTAGTAGAACCTCGAGTTTTCGTCCGGCGAAAGACATTTGGCCAAAGGCCTTCGTTCGAACTCTCTGTTGATTAGAAAGCGCTCTTCTTGATAGTACGGTTTGTCGCAGTGTCCGAACTGAAGACGTTCTTCGATCTTCTTACGCTCAAGACGGTGTTCCCATTCTTCGCATAAGAAATCTGCGTATGCCACAGCTGCTGTAGCTGCAACACTCCCAAAGGCTACTTTTAACTTCGTCAGTCGGTTCATACTTGAGTCAAAGCGCTAAAAGTAGGTACTCAATCCTGAGTCATTGAGGTCAAAGCGCTCACTCAAAGTTAACGGTTTTTATATCCGGGAAACTGTAGGTCTACGGCGTGTGATGGTTGTTGTCGAACAATGATAAAGGGTCTCCGCGGCGTCGACAGTTTTCGTTCAAGTTCGGACGTAACGGGCGAACGATCGTTCGAGCAGCTGCGCGCCGACTACAACCAATTTTTGAAAGTATACGAACGTGAGTTCAAGTTTTTTTCGGCGAGATGAGCCGAGACAACACCGTGTCGCTTCAGTTCCTACCCAACTTTATCGGCTGCTCCGAAAGAGACAGGAAACGTCGGTAAGACGCATAGCACTGGACTAGGAAAGAGGTCGTAAAGTATCTAGAATATTATAAGCGCATGCAGATGATAAGACCACGTACAGTACTCCCCTAGCTGTCTGAGTTGTACAGCGGAGAAAGTATCTGCAAGTAGCACTGTTTCACCTATCGTGGGTCTTGATTTGTCTGTAACTTAGCCTTATTATCTCCGTCGCAATTTGACGTACATGAGAAAAGACGGGAATAAGAAGCAAAAGCGGTAAAGTTACTGATCCACACCAAGGGAAACGAACCGGCTACGTTTATCCCAATTAGAAAGAATTTTCGCGTTAACGACATGCTAACTCAGCTTCAGGAGAACGAAGAACAAACGTAAATTTAGGAAGCGAGACAGTGGACTTGATCATAGATATCTATAGCCCTCCCGCGGGAAACTTCCACTTCACCTTCGAGGCTTTTCACAGTCCCGCCGGAAAGAAAGAAAAAGAATTGACTCTCGAACCCATACTCGTACGCATAAGCCAGAGAAGCGGTCGATCGAAACAAGTATTCATATAATAATAATCATGGGAAGATAACCTAATGACGTCTTCTCCAGCGCGGAGCATACTCGGCTAAAGAAGTGAAGTTGGCCCCAAGAAAAGTGCAACGACGTAGCGGCTACAACGACGAAAACGACGACGACGACGGCGCCGAGACGGGTGACGACGGAAACGACGGCACGGAGGGTACGTTTTCATGCGACGTTTCCATACCGTACGCAAGTCTTCTCGACGTGGAACGCGTGGACAACGCTCTCGGCGCTCTTCATTCCTACGTCCTGCGCGTGAGGGTTACTCTCGGCAAAGAGGAGCCAGTCCAAAAGGAAACCGAGCAAATTAAAACGGATTACGACGATCTCCAGTGGGATTCGATTGACTCCGAACAATCGAGTTTCCATAGCGACGACGACAAAGACAAAGACAAAGACAAAACGTCGACGACCGATTATCCGAAACGTTTCGACGTCCATTTCGTTTTGTACGACGCGACGCGAGATTTTGTCTGCGAGGAGGGCGACTACGAGCTTTGTGCCAATCGAGTCAAGTCGTTTGGATCGTTTCCGCTGAAGACGATCGCACAGCGACGACGCGCCAAGTGGGACGACTGCAGTCAGGCCGGCCCGGTCATTGTAAGAACGACGAGTTCGTTGGTCTTTCTCTAATAGCGCTATTTCGTTGTAGAGAAAGCGCTTGGGATCCAACATGGCTTTGAAAGAGTATTTGAAATTTTCGTTTGCGTGGGACGGATGCCATCCGATTCACGTCTTTTCTCCTCGACGCTATTGCAAACGTGCAAGGCACGCGAAAATTGGGAAAACGAAATCGGAAAATGTGACGTCAAAAGGTTAAGAATTTTGAATGGTCTAACCTCCCATCTGACTCCGCGTTTCTTCAGGATCCGCTTTGTCGTCGTCGTCGTCGTCATCGTCGTCGTTGTCGTGTGGGCTCGGCTTTGGCGCCGTGGCGACAAAGCGACGTCACCGAAGCGTCGTCGTTCAGAACGGCGGCGGCGGCGGCGGCGGCGTCGACGCACTGCCGTCGCCCGAACAGATCATGTTTCGGTATCTGTACGACGGCAATGCGCGACAGCAGACGGAAGTGATCAGCGACTTGGCGTGCTGCTGGTGCCGAGTCAAATGTCCGACGTTGTGTGGCCTGCTCAAGCATCTTCAGCTGTGCCATCCGCGATTCCTTTTCACCTATACGGTAGGTAGAATAAACGAACGAAGTGACACGTAGTGAGGAGGGTTCTCAAGCCTCAACCTAAAGTGGGTCAGATCGACGTTCGACTTAACGAATGTTATGGAGCTGAGAACGACGACGGCGACGTTGTTCAGCGCGAGCGCGTTCTGCCAAGCCGTCGACACTTTCCGAGAAAAAGAAAGTCTAGTACAAGCGTTCTAGTTAGCTCAAAGTATAAGACCTATAATAATAACCCGTTCACCTTTATATGAGATGGAACTAAACACTTTAGAAACAAAAGACTTAGGTTCGATGATCTGACGGAATTTATGGTAAAGGAGCCGTCCGATGGTGGAGCCGCCGTCGGACTTTCGCCGCAAATCAAGACGGACAGGTGAAGCAGTCTCTGTCTTCGTTTTCACTAGATCAAGAGATTTCTTCCCGACAGAGTTTATTATCATTCCACGACAAGCATGCCGCTTTCGTCCGAATCGGACGTCGACAGCGAGATCGAAATCGATCCGCCTTGGATGAGAGCGAATATGAAAATGGTGTCGTTCTACAGTCAAAGGTGTGTTTTTTTTTGACGAATTGCGTGTCCGTTTCAGATGATCAACGAGTTTACCGATGTAAACGACGCCGAAAAAGAGATGATGAAATTGTGGAATCTTCACGTCATGAGAATAAAGTAATAAGTTTAATTGACCGTTTTTATTTATTGGCAAAGTGCCTCTGTCGCAGTCCCTTTGCCGATGCGCACATGGCGTCGATTTGTCGTCAATTCGTGGAGAAGTACGGACGAGACGTCGTCGAGAAGAATCTCGTCGGCAATTTTATCTTCCACTTGGCCAATCTAAGCAACTATCAACTCATTTCGCCGACGTGCGTGTCGGAGTGCATGCGAACGGTGCGAAGGATTCAGGCTAGCGGGATAAGAGAAGATGTGCCATCTCGCGAATAGGCACGAACTCAAAAAAAGAAGAAACGAGCGCAAATAAAACGGAACGTTTTTTCTCTTACTATTCACACTGAGCTGCAGTTTTAGCTAATAGATTCTCACTCGTAATCCAATACCTGCTTGTGATAGAATAGTAGATAGCTGAATAAAAAACGAAAAGTTATAGAACTGAAGCGAGAGCGCGCAGAGGAAAAACTCACGCTTCTGAGCGTAGAACTTCTGACACGGTCACCTTAGTGATCCAAGCGTCATCGCAATTGAACCACTAGACGTTTTGACTGTGTAAGGGGAGGGAAAAAAATTCCTTGGTCGTCTGTCTTACTTGATCTCGCTGCTGTCTCACGTAGCACGTGTAGTGACCTGTTTCCATCGTGCCGCTGTGATTGACGACAGCAAAGAGACAATACCTAGCGTCGAAAGCACTCACTGATGGTCCTAAATGTTTCTCCTCAAATCGTACTTATTCTTCAGCGAGTGTCTATTGTGCGATGCGCCCCTAAGCGTATAGCAAAAGCTCGCCAAGCAGAGAAAAAAAATGTACGCGTTTTCACCTTTCCGTCATGTAAGGACCCATGTCTAGCTCCAAGGGAAATGGCATGAATCGAGATATCTTTCTCGACTTCTTCCCATGTTCGAATCTCTACGCCGGTCAAAACGTGTAACAACAGAACGGAAAAAGAAAACCGCGAGCCACTTGCTTTCAAGTGAAAACACAAAATAACGGGAATCTTTCTAAGAGTCAACTGCTTAGTCGATTCCTAGTACACCATCAACTAACGTACTCTTTTTCTCTAATCGTCGATCGTACCTGATACGTTCTGCATGTGCTACACTTTATCTTCGCCTCGCTACCGAGTCTCTCAGGATGGGTGAAGCGTTCCAGACACTCGAGCAGAGTATTCGGCGTTCGACTGGTCGGCGAGAGCAGAGGACCGCGCTGCGGCGGCGGCTGCGGCGGCGGCGATCGTCTCAGCGGAGTCAGTGCACCGTCTTTCGAAGAAGACCAAGACGCGTCAATAGAACGAACGGGAAGAGATAAATCGAATCATCGAACCCGCAGGAAAAAAAGACGTCATTATTTTCGTTGGCGACGGAGTGAGATTGGTTGCCGTCATTCGATTGAACGGTTTCGTCGGCACGATTGCGTTGCCCAAATCGAGCGAAATGTCCCAGAAAGGATCAATCGTCGTCGAAACGCACCTCACGGGGAGAGAGAAATGAAAAGAAAAAAAAAACGCGCAAAGAGGTACATCAACTCACTTGCATTCCTGACATATGACGTCCGATTGAAGTTGACCTGTGCACAATTTTTCAATGATGCTTTCGGTTTCGAGCGACGCGCCTCCGTTGTTCTCGTCACTCGACGGATTGTAATCTTTTGACGACAGAAAGTTAAGTTAAGGAACGAACGTGTATGGAGGCCCCCCCCCCCCCCCCCAACCTTGGCTGTGCTGATGAAGAATGTCGAGAGCGGCCATGAAAAATTCGTGGGCATCCTGTTGCTCGTAACCGGCCAAGTGGTGGGCATTTTGCCAGACGAGATGCAAAAGTCGATACGGAATCAACGGCGTCGACACGCCTTTGTAAAACTGAACGAAAGCGTCACAAATAAAAGAAAAGGGCCCCCCACGTTACATATATATATCTAACTGTGACGACGTCTTTTACCTCTTGGAAGAGCGACGCCAGTTCGCACATGAGACACTTGCTCGATTTCGACGTTCCGCTGCCGCTGCTGTACCGGCACATGTGCTGATCAGCGAGGAAGAAATCGCGAAGTGTCGGCGTGTGAACCAGCGCTTGGAGAATGCAATTCATGAAGCAAGTGTTGCCAAGATTGTGTAGTCCGCGTAACCCTTAGACATAAAAAAAAAGGAAAATAAAATTTATATATTTCTATGAGCGTGCGTCGACCGACCAACAGTCGATTGTTCGCAGAGTTTTCGCCTTTTCGGGTTCGTCGCTAAGAATTCCTGATCGTCAACAGACGGAATCCACTCAATCCCTAAAACACAATCCAATTTCGCTAAGAAAGAGAGAAGGCTCGCAGCTTATTTAAACAAACTGGTTTTCAGCCACGTTTCACTCGACTTCCTTTGCAACAGCATCTCCACTTCCGCGTCGTAAACATACGATTGACAGGCAAAGCAAAAGACTTGACCATAGCTCAAATCAACAACTACAAGAGGATAAAAATGGCAGTCAATTAATTAATTAATTAATTAATTAATTAATTAAAACTCAATACAGAAATTCAATCGCTAAAGTACCCAATTGGTGTCGAGTCTTAGAAGAGTGCTTGTGAATGTGCTTCTCCCTGTAGCAGCCCGTATAGACGCAGTGGAGACAGGCGTGCAGACGGCCGCTGTAGCTTCCGCACTCCTTGCATACGCCGTAGGTAGCCTGGATAAAAAAACGACGACGGGTGTCGCGGTCGAGAGAAAGTCCCTCGTCTCCCCTTTTTTGCGATCGTCGACTTACTTTCAGCTTTGCTAAGGACGGCGAGGCGGTCGTGAAAAAGCAGGAAAAGATCGCTTCGAACGCGCGAAGGCCGTTGGATGACTTGAACTCGGCTAAGTGGCAACACGACATGCTAGAAACCAAAAGACGCGACCCTGACTACCCCGGATAATCATAGAAACACTGTGTATCTATGGATAGGTAAAGCAGAAAAATTTTCTGCCAAAATCAGGTGTGGTTTGAGCTTGCGCAGCGCGTGTAACGTAACTTCCAAATATGGTCAAGGAGAGTGATAAAAAACAAATTATTTTCAGTTTTAATTAGAAACATCCTCGAACGTAATTTGATTACCGATAGTTACATCCGTGGTCGCATGGCGCAGCAGCTTCTAAAAAACCGTCTCTGGCAAGGGTTACGTAAGTGGCTTAGCAGCATTCTATTCAACGCAATAACCATTAGCACCGTGCTGATTGGCGGACTTCTCGACATCAATCGCTACGCCGGTCGGTGCGGTCACTTCAACGATTCTCGAGGAGCAACAGTGAACGGCAGCTACAAGTGCATAGCCAATGGCAATGCAACTGGACAACTGCCTGGCTACCTGTGGCCAAGATCGACAAGAAGTAGGCCAGCTTGGATCTACGTCTCTTTGATTTATACACTTTCATCATCGCTTTGCTGCGCCGCCTTGCTGTCTCGCGCCAGGGAGAGAAATAGAAATCAAAAGCGACTGAGCGTCAAAATTGAAAGCGAACGGTCACCGCTTCGTGCCGTGGCTAAGGAAAATCTGGACGGGCATACAAACGAACTACATCGAGTCTGTCTCATAATTCTACTCTGCACCAGTCTCGTTTTTCTTTACGAATGCATTGAAGTAGCTAGGGCAATTCTGTGCGATCGACCCTGGGAAGAATTCGCCTATCACGTTTGTGGAGGAGTCAACTTTCTCATGCAAGGTGAGCCAAAAAAAATATAGTCGACACCTCGACGAGACTATCTACGTATAGGAGCTCAGCTTTTCTTTGAGGCCAGGTATCAGCGCGAACAGCGATCGTTGCTCGGATGGCACAAGAAAGTATTCGTTTTCTTGGCCGTCTACAACCTGATGCATTGGATGGACAGCATTGTCAACAGCATATGCAAAGTCGACGTCGACAACGTAAAAATCGTCGGCGAAGGGATCTGGACGACGATTCGACCCGTACTCAGATCCTCAATGACATTTTTCCGCATTTTATCCTCCTCTTTGTATTTCACGTTGGCATTTCACAAGAAAAAGAGGAGGACGCGCGATGACGACAACGGCAACGCAATTACTGAAACTGCCCGAGAAAGCGACGTTCAGAGATATGGTACCAACTCGGATTTCTCTCGGCGTCGACTTGTCGATACCCTGCTAGCCTGTTCATTTTTCGGGATTCCTGTCGTGGTTTTGCCAACATTTATCTGCATTGTTCTTACACATATCAATCACTACGAGTCCGTCTGGGGAATGAAATGGATTCACATCAGCGTCCACGTTGTTCTAAATTCAATATCCAGTGCAATTCTCTTCACGTGTTTAACCCTGATACCAAATTGGAGAACCATAAATTCCAAGTTCGAATGGGCGTTTGACTCTGAAGCAATAGCATTGACTATTTTTGGTGTGGTCTCGGCTGGATTTCAATGCACGTACGTCGCCTATATTAGTCAGTGCCGCGAAGACTGCCACGCAGCCGGATATTCCGTCATTTCGTCGATTCTTCAACTGAGTGAAATACTACTTTGTCTCTCTCTGATTCTATTGGTGAAATTCAAAGGCGCCGTCAATTTAGAATCCATAGAGAAACACGTCGTCTTGATTTCCTCTCTCCTTGCCGTTGAATTCACCATCGGCCTGAGCCACATATTTCTCAGCATACAAAGAGAACACACCGACCGACTTATCGCCGACAGGCCCATTCTTCTAGGACTGATGCCATTTGTTGTCGACTTTCGCGTTCACTCGACGCTGCTGACCGTCTCCATCCTAGTCGACGTTCTTCAACCCCCAGAAGCAATGCGTAGGAAGTCTCGTCAATATGGTACATTTTTCAGTGTAACCAAAGAATAAGACTAGTTTGTTTGAGATTCAGTGAAACTAGGAGAACGTTTTGAGCTAGATTTGCTTGGCTCTTTCACTTAGCAGAGAAAGAAAGCATCGCACTGGTTGGGACGTACTGATTCGATCGCGTCAGCAGCAAACTAGCAATTCCCACGTAGGATACCTCCTATCTGGGACCTTCAGGTACCTTTATAATGATTGCAGTTCTGTTACGCGGCTGCAAAGAGATCGTTCTACCACGCTAGAAGGAGCAAAGAGGTGTTGGCTGGCCAAACGGTCAATTTAGGGCTGACCCGGAGCTGTGAGCACGCGCAGATCCTTCGCCTAGCCTCTTCGAGAACGTCTGAGTGCACGACAGCGTTCTAGCTCACGGTCTGGATACTGTATGGCCAGCTATCGCGACAAGGGAGGCCAACGGGCTAATGAATCGTTTCCGGACCGTCGAAAGAGAAACATGGCTTTTGCTTTCCCTGGCAGAGCTCTCCCTAATGTATCTGTATTGGGAGTGAAATCTTTGCACACTTGTTCTTTTCCAATGCCAAGAGAAAGACGCAATTTCAACCGCGCTTCTCTGCATATGGGCAGTTCGTGGAATAGCTTTGCTCACGTGCCGTTTCATCGAGAGTACGACTTCTTGTGTCAGGAACGAGACCTGAGGAAGAAGATACAGAGAGAAAGAGAAAAACAAATGGAAATAAGAAAGTAATACCTCAGCAATTTTATCAATGAACCATTTACAGTCGTTCGATGTTTGTGACAGAGATTTTGAAATAGCAAAGAGCGAATATCACAGAAATCATCTGAGAGACGTGAGACACTTGGAAGAGGAGAGAGAGAGGCTAAGAGTAGCAATCAAGCAGCGTGTACGAGCAGAGGTGCAGTTGAGCAAGCTCAGTCAAAGCAAGCCCATGCAGCTTGCAGGTTGTAGCAAAGTGAGACTCCAAAACGCTCGCGAGGTCTCTCTTCGACAGGGAAGCTTCATAAGGAAAGACGGAAAAAAGGAATAAAATATTTACCTACCATTTTATTTTTATATTTGATGCTATTAGATTAGTCACCTTCTCGACAGACAACGCGGGGACTCCGCGAGAAGGCGCGTGCGTAGAAAAATATTCCGCGTGCGTAGAAAAATATTCCGCGTGCGTAGAAAAATATTCCGCGTTCTTTTTCGCGTGCCTTTCTCTATCCGACTTCGGGCCGTCCGGCGCTTTTTCCTGCTCTCCGCGACTACCTATATAGCCGAGTTAATTGTATCAATCGATTAGTACAGGCTAATGGGTCACACTGTGAAAAGGTTTAGTTCCGTCATCTTTTGGGTTGCAACGCTCAGCGCTACGATTCTCGCTTGCGCTCTCGTCGACGTCAATCGATACTACGGCATGTGCGGTCGTTTCAACGATTCTACTAGTAACAATAGCGCGAACAAAAGCCACAAGTACGGCTTTCCTTGTGATGGCACTGCTAAGGCGCCCGGTGCAGAGCCCGGTCATTTGTGGCCTAGCTCGTCAAGAAGTGGAACTGCTTGGATTTTCTACTGCTGTCAGTATGCGATCACCTCGATAGCGTGTCTCTTTGTTATGGTCTTCCACATTATGAAGCGAAACAAAGCGATTGGTCGGCAACTGATTTGCCAGCCGGTCGCTTTTACGAAGTCAGATGAACACACAAGTGAACTGCATCGCGTCTGCGGCGTCATTTTTCTTTGCGCGTGTCTTTCTTTTCTCTACGAATCGATTGAAGTGGCAAAGACTTGGCTGTGCGGCCGAACTCCAAAAGAGACGGCTTATCATATTCTATGTGGAATTAGTTTTGCTGTGCAAGGTATTTAGGATGGCATGATAGAATTGGATATGTAATTAAATTGTGTTGTGTTCTGACAAGGGGCTCAAGTACTCTTCGAAGTCAGCTACCAGAGAGAAAGAAATGCATCAAAAGCAATACCTAGATGGCAAAAGAGCATCTTCATATACATGGGCTTCTATAACGTGATGCTCTGGGGAGATAGCATTGCAAATACAATCTGCAAAATCGATCACGACAACGAGCTCGTCCTAGATGCTCACGTGGAGTGGCACTCCCTGCGTCCCATCGTCAAATCCTCCGTTACCTTTTTCCGCATTCTGTCCGCATCGCTTTACTTTACGCTAGCACTCAACGAGTCGACAGACGACGAATTGAAAACGATGAGCAATGAGGAGACGAAGAAGACGCTGTCTAAAGTAATGGATTCCTTGATGAATGAAACGACCGTTTCGGACGGCGACGTACAGGAGCTTCGTCTCGACTGTAAACGAAGAAGTCGTGGTAGTGTGACGACATTCTCGCTGAGCTCAGTCACCATGAAGCAGCGACAAGTATTCGACATATTGTTCGCTTTCTCTTTCTTTGCTATTCCGTTCATCATCTTGCCGTCTTTCATCATGACGTGTTTGAATCGACTCAGTAAATTCCCCTCCTTAAAAAAGGAAAAGTGGGTCGTTCAGTGGAAACATTACGGACCAATCAGCGTCGACGCTACTCTGAGCTTGATATCTTTGCTCGTCATCGCTGCCTGTCTGGTGCTCATCCCCAGTTGGAAGTCTGCACTAGAAAGGATCTGGAAATGCATTCGTCGTCCAAAAGCAATCCATCCGGAAGCAGCGACAGTGATTATTTTTGGCCTAACTTCCCTTGCATTCGACGTCATTGCATTGACGTTCAATAACCCTTCGCAAAGTGACAAAAAGAAGAACACGGATGCTGTTACGTCTATGAAGCATTTTTCCTATATACTTCAAATGACCGAAAAATTCCTTCGACTTGTGTTCATCCTCGTGGTGAAGTTCAAGCACAACGTGAACGAGACGTCCGTCAAAAAACGGTTGATTCCAATTGGACTTTTACTCGGCGTCGAATCCGTTATTTGTCTAAGCTTCGTTTTCCTCAGCATACAGAAAGAACACAGCGAAAGAAAGCTCTTCAAATATGGACCAGCCGAAGGCCTCCTACCATTTGTTGTCGATTTTCAAGTACATTCTACCCTATTGATTTTTTCCATCCTACTGCAATTCATTCAGAAGCAAAGCGTACTCGTGGAGAGTTTCATCGCTAGAAGGTCTCGCAGCAGACTCTCGAACCATCCGTTGATAGAAGAACATGAGTCGAATTCTTTGACTGAAGATAGCAAACAGCTCGTGGTCTTGAGAATCCCTGCTGTCGACAAAGAAGAGGAGACTTACTTACTCGACGACGATTCTGACAGTGGTTATAGTTGATGTGTTGATGAGATGCATGTGTGAGTTCTTTGGGAACTCTCTCGTTTAGCATTTAGAGGTGCTGCATGTTGGTTGGTGGATTAGGCATAGCTTTCCTCTCCTTCATTATAGTAGACATTTTACCTGCACTCGTTTCTGACTGCGAGCTATTCTGCACCCTTTCTGCACCTTCTAATACCTGACACCGTGCATTTTGTCAATGTTATTTTCAACTGATTTACGGCAGCGTCTGAGATACTATCACAGCTGCCAAGAGTGAGTAACCTCAACTCTTGGCAATTCTTCCCCAGGGAATAGAGGATTTTATCGGTAAGGCAGACGCACCAATGAAGTTTGAGCGTTATTAGGCGAGAACAATGCTTCGAAACAGCCGCAATACCATCGTCAGAAAGCATGGAACACAAACTGACGTCCAACTCGAGCAAATTGGGACAGCGTCGAGCGATCGACGAAACGCAAAAATCGTTCAAATATTGACAGCCACTCAGATGCAAAAGCTGAAGCCCAGAGGAAACATTCGCGACGACGCTATCACCTGGAACAATCTCGGCGTGGTGAAGCCCCTTTCCAATAGAAGAACATTCCTGCACTAAGAACGTGATCAAAGCGGAACACTTCTCCACGATAGCCAACACGCCAACGTGGGTGATTCGATGGCACTGACGAAAGCGCAGGTGCTCGACGCAAGGCAAGCACTCGCTTATGCACAGCAAAGACCGATCGGTCACACTTCGACTGGCAGACACTTCCAACAGTCGAAGTCGACTGCAATGACGAGCAACGAGTTCGACGCCCACATCCGTTACCCCGTCCGATCCGAAAAGAACGAGAACTTCGAGTAGGGGACAATGGTGAGCGATGGACGTGAGAGATCTGTCGGATAAAGCGAAACAGAGACGTAGATGCATTTCTCGTAATTGAGTGCAATTCGTTGCCAAGGGAATAACGCCAACATCGGTGACGTTCTCGGAGAAATCAAGATGAATCGACTGAAGACGGGGGTTGTTTTGAGCAACGGTTGCTATGCAACGATCACTCACAAATTCAAGGGAATTTAAATTTAGATGAGTCAGTCGAGTCAAGTGCAAACCGACTTCAGTCACGCCCTTGTCGGTCAAACGAGCGCACGAGTGAAGGCTGAGCTGCTCCAATAGGAGACATTTTCCCGCCACGTGACCAAGCCCTAAGTCGGTGAATTTCTGATCGCAATAGGATAAATCGAGTTCGATTAATTCTCGACAGCAGTCGGCTATCGTTTCCGCGTCGTCGTCGCTGAAACTCGCGCAGCCGGCGAGGTGGAGAACGCGCAGACGTCGCAACGTCCACGTGACTCCCTGCGAGACGTCGGATAGGCGGTTTCGACACCATGACAACGATAGAGTCTCGACGTTTACGTAGTGGTTCATGATCGTCTCGATTCCTTCGAGCGAGACGCTCGAACGAGACAGATCGAGCGACTCGATTCGCGTCGGATCGATTCGGCGTCGAGCGAGCGTGTCGAGAACGCGATTCGGATCGCAATTCGCGTCGAATTGCGACGCGCCGTTCGACGAAAGGTCGATGCAGGGCCAGAGCTGCGCGTCGCCGCTCACGCGCGCCCAGCGCTTGTTTACGCGCGATAATCGAAGCAAATCTTTGGGTGTCAAGTGGCGAAAAACGGCCAGAAGTAGCTCGTCCGACAGTTCGTTCATTCTTCTAGCGCAATTCTAGCGTTGCCGTAGCGCACGTTCCTAACTTCAATTTTCCAGGGAAATTTTCTTACTGTGTACTGTACTGTCAGTCCGTGCCGTGGACTGTACTGTAGAGATTGGTGCAACAGGGCTAGTAGAAATTGCACGCACAGATTGAGATGAACGTTTTTTTCAATGCATCAGCTTCTATTAGTAGACTATATCAATTCCTGACACAAACGCAACGACCTTGACAATAATACGCTAGGCAAAACCGCGTTCTTTCGGGAAGTCTTCTTCACGTTGGATCCCATCAGCTAGCTTACTAGATACCCTATAGATGGCAGCAGAACTTCAAACTGAAGACACATTACCCTATAGGCTATAGCTAGTCAAGTATGGCGCTACAACAGGGTCAAAATGAATGAATGAATGAATGAATGAATGAATGAATGAATGAATGAATGAATGAATGAATGAATGAATGAATGAATGATACGAATGAATGAATGATACGAATGAATGAATGAATGAATGAATGATACGAATGAATGAATGAATGAATGAATGAATGAATGAATGAATGAATGATTTGAACGAATGAATGAATGAATGAATGAATGAATGAATGAATGAATGAATGAATGAATGAATGAATGATTCGAACGAACGAATGAATGAATGAATGAATGAATGAATGAATGAATGAATGAATGAATGAATGAATGAATGAATGAATGAATGAATGAATGAATGAATGAATGAATGAATGAATGAATGAATGAATGAATGAATGAATGAATGATACGAATGAATGAATGATACGAATGAATAAATGAATGAATGAATGATACGAATGAACGAATGAATGAATGAATGAATGAATGAATGAATGAATGAATGAATGAATGAATGAATGAATGATTCGAACGAACGAATGAATGAATGAATGAATGAATGAATGAATGAATGATTCGAACGAACGAATGAATGAATGAATGAATGAATGAATGAATGAATGAATGAATGAATGAATGAATGAATGAATGAATGAATGAATAAATGAATGAATGAATGAATGAATGAATGAATAAATGAATGAATGAATGAATGAATGAATGAATGAATGAATGAATGAATGAATGAATGAATGAATGAATGATACGAATGAATGAATGAATGAATGAATGATACGAATGAATGAATGAATGAAAGAAAGAAACAAATTGGGGTTGATATTAACTTTGCAAATGGCTGCTGATCTTGGACGAATTCGAGAAGCTCTCGTACGCAGAGTTGAAGCTGTTATTCGAAGCGTTCATCAGCTAGGGAGCGATCTCTTTCTTGTTCACGCTTCTGACGGCATTCTCACGGAATTGCAAAGTCTCTATCAAGTAGTTGGCCGCCTCTCTCTTGTGTACGGTGAGCAAGCTGGCCTCCTTCGCTGCATTACATCTACGATCGATCTCCTTGTTAACCATTCCGCCGAAAGAACTGTTGAAGACATGGAGACTGTGCAAGGAAGTCGTGGCCGGCCGTCCTATTTCATATCGGAAGATCAACTTCGTTATTTTGTCGACAACGGTTTTTCAGTCCCTCAAATATCACGTTTGCTTACAGCATTGGATCAAACAAGTATTACTTAAAGACATTTTTCAGCGTATTAAACTAGTCTCTTTCAGATCGATACTTCTACTACTGACGCTGAACTACAGTCGCTTTTTGAAGATCTCGAGAGTGATCTGGTCAAGGCCGTTTGAGATGCAGGTTACCACGAGGTCCTCGCATCCATCACTATCAAGAAAAAAGAAGCCCTTCGCCATTGCCTCCTTCTTCACTTCGCTGTCCTTTGCGTCAAGGCAGAATTGGATCAACTGCGGGACGGCCTGAAGCTGATGAACGTCCTTTCCATCATGCAGTCTCATAAGGACATAATGAAGAAATATTTTGTTCACGACGAGGACTCAGCACTTACAGCAGGTGTGATTTTTTTGCTGGAAAGTTATTAGTGATTTTATGAAACTTTATTTAGAGGGCATCCTCAAAATGTTTGCAACAGCTGCCTTCACCGAGAAGGAGGAAGACGAAGAAAAATGGCAGCAAGAGACAGACGCGTACATGCTGTTTCAAAGATTTCTAGACGACTGCGAAGGTATAAAAGAACATTTATTCTCCAATATTAAACTCTAAAATCGGGTTATCGTTTTCAGAGGGAAAGCACTACTGCAGCCTGTCCCATGTCCTGGCATTTTTCACCGGATCAAATGCAATTCCTCCTACTGGCTTTAGGCTGAAGCCCAAGTTGCATTTCAGTCATTCAGCAATTTTCCCACAGAGTTCAATATGCTTCCTAACGCTGACCTTGCCCGTTCAGAAAAAAGGTGAAGATGCGGAGGCATACGTCGAACGTTTAGTTCATGCCTTCGTCAACGTCACTCACCTTGGCCAAATTTGAATCAAACTTGTTAAACGTTTTTTGTCACTGCGCTGTGTTGCGTACATTGAAATCTTTTTGCGTTATTTCGAAATGACCAGGTTGTTCCTTTTAAAGGCTGTAATTGTGTTCGGATTTGAAAAACAGACAATTCTAAATCTGTCAAGGTTGTTGCTAATTAGGCATTAAAAGTCTGTGATTGTGTTCCGAATTGAAAAACATACTTTCAAAAATTTCAATAAAGGCAACTTTCAGTTGCATTCATTCATTCATTCATTCATTCATTCATTCATTCATTCGTATCATTCATTCATTCATTCATTCATTCATTCATTCATTCATTCGTATCATTCATTCATTCATTCATTCATTCATTCATTCATTCATTCATTCATTCATTCATTCATTCATTCATTCATTCATTCATTCATTCATTCGTATCATTCATTCATTCATTCATTCGTATCATTCATTCATTCATTCATTCATTCATTCCTTTATTCATTCATTCATTCATTCATTCATTCGTATCATTCATTCATTCATTCATTCGTATCATTCATTCATTCATTCATTCATTCATTCCTTTATTCATTCATTCATTCATTCATTCATTCGTATCATTCGTTCAAATCATTCATTCATTCATTCATTCATTCATTCATTCATTCATTCATTCATTCGTTCAAATCATTCATTCATTCATTCATTCATTCATTCATTCATTCATTCATTCATTCATTTTGACCCTGTTGTAGCGCCATAGTCAAGAGAACCTTTTATAGGAACGAAAACCATCATAGCTGTGCCAGACGCCTGTCTCCCGTGCAAGCACGAGTCCAAAGAGGATCGTTTGATGACAGTATTTCCGCCGCGATGTTCCTTGCCAAATCCACCCCATGACTTGCGTCTCTTAGAGGCCTTTGAGCCTTTTCCGCTCAAGATAAACTCAGGGAAACCGTCAACGCCTAAAAAGCGTACACTGAAGCTTAATACGTCGCTCTCAGAGGTCCTAAAAGGGGACCCTTGTCATTTGTCGTGGCCATCCTCACAAGACGGAAGCAATTGTCTTCTTTGGCGCGAAGAAAAGGTCTAAGAAGACTCGTACAAATAGTGTGAACAACAGCCGGTTCCCAGCTATGATCCCAGCTATCCAATCACAATCTTCAGATAGAACATAAGTCCCGCCCTGCAGGCCATTGTAATTTGTTTTCATAGCCATTAAGTTCAAAAACTGACGTATTATTATTATTTCAATATAAGAAACAAAAGAACTCCGCTCATGGACGCTTGGCTGTTATCAGTGAAAAATGGCATCAAAACGTCATGACAATAAATTTTGGAGACAGAAAAGTGACTTCTATGTCATTTCAAAGCAGCTGGCGGCATTGGATGTTCAAAACGAGGCGAAATAGAAAAGTCGAATTTGCGACTGCTCGTCGACGACGTTCGAAGCGCCACGACAAGACAGTAGCAAAAGCGAAAACAGGTCGATTTAGGAGAAAGGCTTGATTGAGCAAGAGCATCGGCACACGTTAACGACGAGTAGACACCATCAATACAGAGGAAAAGGCAGTTTTTGAAGCTGAGTTAATATCAATGACTGTTTACACAACGGTCGTTTACACATATCACCATACCCTATTACATTCACAATCCGTGGTACAGTCTATCTGTGACGCCTACTCTGACAAGCCAGAAGAGAATACAGTGGAGAATTCTTCATTTTTCAAACGTCTGACACCTCTCTCCTAGAATCCACACCTTCGCTCTCATTTGTGTATACGCACCAAAGCTCCTGAACGTGAGTATATCATTATTCGTTTCGTTAGCAAAGTCGTTCTGTGTGCATGCGACCTACCATGTCATGAGATCGCTCGTAGGCGAACATCGAAGAAAAACCGATAGGCAGTCGTTCGATTACGTCGTTCCCGTGAAGATCGTCGAGACAGTGCTTGAAATAATCGAAAGCTGGAGCCACTGTGTCGAGCTTTGAAATTGTGAAATTGCATCTGGACACAACAACAACGATGACGTCACAACAATTAATATTACTAAAATTGCCTCTTTTCTAATGCCACATAGCAGCGTTTGCATTTTCGATACCGAAGCATCAGACTCCGGACTTTGTGGACAAACATCTCCGTGAAATAATCATTATATATTACTAAACACCAAGAACAGATACAATAATTGAAAACATTTTGTCATGAAAAGAATTATTACCGTCTGCAGCCACAATGACGTCCAAGTCCTTGAGTCAATCAATATCTGCAGCTGTCCAGCCAAAGGAACTGGGACTTCCTGAGATCACAATGAAGTTTTAGAATCAATATCATTAATAATTTTACCCTCTGGAGCGTCCGGGTCCGCCCAGTTCAGCGCTCTTACTCGAATAATCCCAGCATCGATTTCCCCTATAGATTACCATGTGACAAAAAGTCAAAGTGCAAGTGCAGTACCAATGTTCCTTTCAACGTTCCTTTGACAGCAAGAGAGTATGCCATCACCAACATCTATTCATCCATCCATCAAATAAATAATCGATCAGTGCAAAGAGAACGCCATACCAGTACAAAATACCAAGTCGGCGTATTGAGAGAGCACTAAGCTCGTCAATCCAGTTCCAGCGCCCAATTCAATAGCACAAGTCCCAATAAAACTAAAAACGCGATTCAAACTGTCTATCACGTAATTAGATCAGAACGCAGACGTACAGCTCTTTGTTACTCAGAATGAAGTCAGCCATTAGTAATGCGCCATTCCAAACCTGAAGAAAAAAAATAAGTAAAGGAGATTTATAAAATAGCATCAGACACCTGTTGACCAACATCTTTTAGTCTGGTTGCCATGGCGTGTTCTAAACATGACGTCATTTCAGCTAAATTGATTAGAATCTCAATGAAAACTTGCCTATTACAAGAGGTATTCCTTCGCTTCTTTGACGTCGTCGTTTCACAATGGCATCGCCGTCTTCGTCCGACAGTTCGTTTCATTCTAGCCGATCTAGCGCACGTTCCCAACTTCCTGAAAATTTTCCAGGGAAAATTTTCTGTGTACTGTACTGTACTGTGCCATATACTGTGCCATGTACTGACTGTACTATCGATATTTGCTTCACAAAAATGTAATTGTGGTGCCGTTTCACAACAAGGCCAGTAGAAACTGCACGCGGATTGAGATGAACGTTTTTTTTTTCAATATATCGTGCAGCTTCCATACATCAATTCCTGACACAAAACGTAATGACTTTGACAATACTACGCTACGCAAAACTAAGTTCGTTCGGGAATTCTTCTTCACGTTCTAGTTCACTTACTGTATAGATACCCTATTTAGAGGTAGCTGAACTTCAAACTGAAGACACATTACCCTGTAACTACCTCTTCTAGGAACTTCAGGCATGTTAGCTGTGATAGACGCCGGCTTCACTTGCAAGCACGGGTCCGAAAAGGATCGTTTGGTGGCAGCCTTTCCGCTGTGATTTTCCTTGCTAAATCCGGGCCATGACTGGAGTTTCTTGAAGACCTTTGAGCCGCTTTTGCTCGAGCTAGACTCATTGAAAGCATCGCGAACGTCTAGAAAACGTATGCGCTTGATACAATACTCTCACAGGTCCTAAAAAGGGAACCCACCAACATTCGCCATAGAGATCCTCACAAGACAGAACCAATTGTCTTCTTCAACGTAAAGAAAAGCCTTAGAACACTCGTACGTACGCCTAGTGTGAACAACAACCGGTTCGCAACTGTGATCCAAGCCATCCAATCAATCTTCAGATAAATCAAGTCACGCCCTGCTGCCCCTGCAGGTTATTACAATTTGTTCTTATAGCCATTGAGTTAAAAAATTGGTGTATTTTAATATTATTCCAATATAAGAAGCAAAAGAACTCCGCTCATGGACTTGTGAAGAGAGATTTGGCTGTCATCGGTGAAAATGGCATCAAAAACGTCATAACGATAAATTTTGGAGACAAACCAGTGACATCTGTGTCATTTCAAAACAGCTGGAGGCATTGGATGTTCAAAACGAGGCAAAAAAGTAATGTCGAAATTCGCGATACACTCGACGACGCTTGACTCGCCACAAACAAAATGGAAAACAGGTCGATTTAGGAGAAAGGCCTGATTGAGCAAAGGCATCGACACACGTTAAACAACCAGTAGACGCCACCAATACAGAGAAAAAAGTAGTTCATACGCCGAGTTAATTAATTAATATCAACGCGAGTACGATACGATTCGACACGACTTGTTTACCTACATGTATCACAATCCGTGTATCGATCCTACTCTGACTCCAGTCGGAGCCAGAAGAGAATACAGCGGAGAATTCTTCATTTTTCAAACGTCTGACACCTCTCTCCTAGAATCCACACCTTCGCTCTCATTTCTGTATACGCACCAAAGTTCCTGAACGTGAGTATATCATTATTCGTTTCGTTAGCAAAGTCGTTCTGTGTGCATGCGACCTACCATGTCATGAGATCGCTCGTAGGCGAACATCGAAGAAAAACCGATAGGCAGTCGTTCGATTACGAAGGTGTCGTCGTTCCCGTGAAGATCGTCGAGACAGTGCTTGAAATAATCGAAAGCTGGAGCCACTGTGTCGAGCTTTGAAATTGTGAAATTGTATCTGGACACAACAACAACGATGACGTCACAACAATTAATATTACTAAAATTGCCTCTTTTCTAATGCCACATAGCAGCGTTTGCATTTTCGATACCGAAGCATCAGACTCCGGACTTTGTTGACGAACATCTCCGTGAAATAATCATTATATATTACTAAGCATCAAGAACAGATAATATACAATTGAAAGCATTTTATTGCAAGAAAGATTAGGATTATCACCGTCTGCAGCCACAATGACGTCCAAGTCCTCAAGTCGATCAATATCTGCAGCTGTCCAGCCAAAGGAACTGGGACTTCCTGAGATCACAATGAAGTTAGAGAATCTATATCATTAATAATTTTACCCTCTGGAGCGTCTGGGTCCGCCCAGTTCAGCGCTCTCACTTGAATAATTCCAGCATCGATTTCCCCTATAGATTACCATGTGACAAAAAGTCAAAGTGCAAGTGCAGTACCAATGTTCCTTTCAACGTTCCTTTGACAGCAAGAGAGTACGCCATCACCAACATCTATTCATCCATCCATCCATCAAATAAATAATCGATCAGTGCAAAGAAAACACCATACCAGTACAAAATACCAAGTCGGCGTATCGAGAGAGCACTAAGCTCGTCAATCCAGTTCCAGCGCCCAATTCAATAGCACAAGTCCCAATAAAACTAAAAACGCGATTCAAACTGTCTATCACGTAATTAGATCAGAACGCAGACGTACAGGTCTTTGTTACTCAGAATGAAGTCAGCCATTAGTAATGCGCCATTCCAAACCTGAAGAAAAAAAATAAGTGAAGGAGATTTATAAAATAACATCAGACACCTGTTGACCGACATCTTTCAGTCTGGTTGCCATGGCGTGTTCTAAATATGACGTCACCTCAGCTAATTTGATTAGAATCTCAATGAAAAACTCGCCTATTACAAGAGGTATTCCTTCGCCTCTTTGACGTCGTTTCACAATGGTATCGCCGTCTTCGTCGATGCCAGCATCGTCGTCGGATTCTTCGATGATTTTCGCGACGAATCGGGTCACGGCGACGCCTCTCTCGTTCTTTTAGTCAAGCGTCAAGAAAAAACGAATCGTGCGAGTCGTTTTTGTCTTCTCACCGGCTTTTCCGTGCATCGAACATGAACGTCGGACAATACGAGGTCCGAGTCGTTCATTGAATCGACTTCGTCGAGTCTGCAGAAATTTTCTGTCTAACGTCCGGGAACTGGATTGACATCAACTCTTGACAACAAAAAAATGGCTGAAAGTCAAGAAAAAGATGAAGAAAACCCGCCGGAATCAGCTTCGGAAGCACTCCCGAGCAAGGTGCTCTATGCTTTGGAAGGTAAAGAATCGAGGCCCCTTTCGAGGAAAATAGCTTCGAACGGAACGTAAACGTCGCTTCCTTGCAGTACTGCCGACCATAAAGGAAGCGCAAGGCCAGCACGGTCTTCGCCACGGGGATTATCAACGATATAGGCGAGCGAAAAGGGCTAAAAACGAGTCACGTGACGAACTAAGCGATCCTACTTTCGCAGGCAATACTGTTCTCGACGTCTTCGTCGCGTGAGAAAGTCTCTCAGCTTCGTTCACGGGTCGAGACATCGATTCCATCAGAAGAAACTCACAATTGACGTCATAACGGATTCAAAGTAAGAGAAAATAGACTAGGAGCCGTAGAGAGTCTCAGAGCCAAGAAATCTCGATTACTAGATTTCTACTATTGCCTTTGATGAATTCTGAACGAGCGTGGGCGTATGCCATGCAGTTACGACAGCAGGCGAACACGGAGTCGCGAAAGCGATTTCACATGGTTCGACGCTTGAAAAAGGCAGCCAAGCACGCGAGAGCATTGAGCCAGCTGTGCGAAGCAGACATATGCGACGCAAGAACAAAACTAGAAGCGCAGGTCAGAAAGAAGAAACAAAACGAATAAAATGCAAAGATAATCTGATTAGGCTTATTCTGCTTGGATGAATGGGAATTTGAACTTTGAAATGAGAGAGTGGCAGACTGCCCTTAGTCTCTTTAGAGAAGCGAGGCAAGTAGCAGTACTGTAGTAGAATACAGCTAATAATCTATTTAGTACAATTTACGGGAGACTTTCCAGCGCTTTGCCTACGCACAAGGCGCTCTACGATCAGCGCGTTGAAGAAATCGTTCCCAACATTCGCTACTGCGCGTACAACATCGGCGACGGCAGCGCCGACATCGAAGAGCTGATGAAGCTGAGAATGACGGCAGGAGACCAAGATCTCTTAGCAGGGAAAATAGACGTAGGAAGCTCGCGAGGTCAAAGCTCAGATAGAAATTCTCTTTTTTTAGGAAGTTTTGGCTCAGAGCCGAGCCCAGCAGGCGGAGACGATGAAGGAGATCACGTGGCACGGGCAGACGGTGCCCGTGAAGAACGAGAAAGTGCGCGTCTTTATTTTGCGTACTCTGGAAAGCGATCAGGAGATCGTTCGCGCCGAGACGTTCGAACAGAAAATGGAGCTCTACGATTCGTTGCTGATGGCGTGCAAAGATGCGCAGCAAGTCATCAGGGACGAGCTGAAGACGGATGCTGTAAGGAAGTGTCGGTCTGTCTCTTTTGATTGGCTGGAGATTTTCTTTAGGATAAGACCAAGAGATCGCATAAGAACGAGGCGCAAGTCGCAAATATGGAGTTTCTCTTGTCGTACATATCTTTCATTCGTCTGTCGAAAACGATTGATCGTAATTTGCTGATGGCTCAGTCTCTTCAACTTCAAATGGAGTCAGGCAAGACGACGGGGCAAGGCAAGACGACCAAGCCAGACGATCTCGTGCGACTGTACGACATTCTTATACAGGTATATACTAATAATATCAATACAGTGGTTCCTCTTTGAGACAATGACCAGTGTCCCTATTAAAAATGTTGTTGTTGTTGTTAGAGGGGGTGGTCACTTGAGTGAAGGGACTACTGTGCTTACTGATCATCTATCTATTCTTATTTGTACTGAGTTCTCTTCTTCTAGAATGTTTCTGACTTGAGCGAGATTCCGCAGGTGCAAGACGACGCTCAACTATCGCAGGAAGTAGCGGCTCAAAATCTCGCTTTCCGGGCTCACAGGCAGCTACCGTTCTTTCTAATTTGATTGTCTTGTTTACTGTCTTTTCTTTGCAGAGCGTTTTTTGTTGCAGAGTCATATAGGCTACTTAAAAAGTGGGAAGAGGCGACTGCTCTGTATGACAGAGTGATTGCTAGAACGACGAGTGCAATAGAACAATATAAATTGGGCGCAAGCTCTAGTGCTCAAGTCAGTGGGGTTGACATAGTGGCAGTAGTAGAGAGAGATGAGCATTTTTCGTCTAGGAAGCCCTGGCTAAATTACAGGAAGTAGAAAAACAAGCTCGAGGTCGGAAATGCATTACAAACGCATCAGCTATATTGGGTAATATTGACGTGTGTTTGGGGAGGAAGAGTTGCAACGAATTTTTTTGTGTAGAAATGAAAGAATTGGAAGAGAAAATGGGTGCTGTGACTATGGAATCGCCTAAAGTCAGTACATTTCAATCCAGGCTTGCTTTCTCTATAAAGTCCGCGCTCGCTTTCTTTTTTAGCCGCTTCTGGAGCGACTGGACGATTATTGCGACGATCCGAGCCTTTTCACCAGCAAGCCAAACGTCATTCCCTTTCCTCCTGATTTTGAACCGGTTCCCTGCAAGCCACTCTTCTTTGACTTGGCCTTGAATCACGTCGAGTTTCCCTCGCTTGACGAAAAAATGGAGAAGAAACGGGGCGCAGGCGGCGGTATTACCGGGTTTGTAAAAGGTCTCTTCTGGGGAAGCTCTTCCAAGTAACAAACAACGAACTTAGTTAGATCAGTTGTTTGAATGACAGTGAGATGAATAAAGAGAAGGTGTTTGTACTTGTGTAGTGTATAAGGGAGGGAGGGAGTCAAGGCTCAAGCTAAATCGTCAACCGTTGAGCACAGGGCGCCAGTGCCATGTGATCGAAAGAGGAGGAGCTTCTCAAAAAATGTCGGACCCCCAGCTGGAGGATTTCGTCCAACGATACCGAAAAGCGGTGAAGAGGGGTAGCGCTAGCGCACCGTCAACGTCCGTTCCGCCTGCCACGGCTTTCTTACCGGTTAATCCGACGACGTGTCGATACTACCAGTTACCTGCCTACCAACAAACGACACCGACTCCTGTTCATCTTCCCTTCGGCGTCGCGTATCCGAACGTCGTGTACAACTACAGGGCCGGCGTCGACTCTTCCGGGAATCGAATCGAAGAGGTCAACGTCAAGCAGTTACCCGACGAAGATCGTCGTGACGAAGTAAGTAGACCCAGTCTTTTTTTTCCCCACGGGCGATTCTTTTTCTCAGTGGTTGTCCGGCGACGAAGACAGCGCGTCCTCTATGGCTTTGATCGAAGAAAAGGAGAGCGAAGTCGATACGCCGAAGAGCGAGTGAGCTGATCGTTGCTTTTGGGTTGATTGCCCTAAAGGGGGCGCTCCTTCTTCATTTTCATAGTCTGACAGACACGATAGCCGATCTTCGCGAAGAACTTTCGCAATTGAATGCGAGTTTCGAGGAGGAAAAGGAAAAGTGCGCGAAGAAGCACGATCACTTCTCTCTGACCCTGACCAACTTTTCTTTGTCAGAAATCGTGCATTGGAAGAAAAAGCTCAGATGACAAAAGCACTTTGGTCTGATCTCGAGCTCAAAATGAAAGAAAAGACCGAAACGGAGTAAGTCGGTCTCTCTGCCAATCAGTGACCAGACCCTCTTCTCTTCCATCTGTGTTTCGTTCGTAGAGGGCGTCTCTTCAGGAAAGTTCAAGAGCTTGCAAATGAGAAGATGGCTCTACAAAGTGAACTAAGGTAGAATATAAAGAAAAGGGTGTGAACCTATTTCTACTCGTCATTTTTTATAGTCGACGTTTTGTGTGCGGTAGTGCAATTTCCTCAAGGAAAATCGAAGAACTCGAAAAGCAGATTATTTTCTTACAAAAGGCTCTAAGAAAGAAGATAGAAAATGAGTGAGAGCTGTTCCGGTGACATATTTTTTTATTATAAGCCATTTGTCAACACTCAAGGGCTTCTTCCTCTCAAAGAATTCACGAGCTAGAGACGGAAATTGCAGAACTTTACTTAGAAGAAGGCACTCTCAGGAAATGGTCAGAAGAAAAGTCAACCCAGACGGAAAAGTCAGCCCAGACGGAAAAGTCAACCCAGACGCACTTGCTAATGAAACCGGTGAGTAGACCTTGATCCCAAGCTCTTGATCTATATGGACGTATCAAGATAATTGAAACTCCAAACGTGTTCGATGATGCAGTGAAAAAGCTTTGCGAACTTTTCCCTATGTTTGACAGGTACATAAAAAATAATGAATTAAATCGATCGCCGCTTCTTCATCGGTTTTTAGACATAGAATAATTATATTTATTGGCTTGTGTCGTTCAAGAGATGGTTCTCTTGCTGGCTTGTCCGTTGCTCTCTTTGTGGACAGGGTTGCCAGGTTCATTGTTTCGCCGATGCCGAAATGAAACAAGGAGGTATCTATATGCGTTCTAAGTAAGCATAGACGAGTCAGTTCTACTGCAGCTATTTGCTGTTGAGTTAAATAACGTTGAATTGTTCTATGATTGCGTTCATGTGGAATTGAGCAGCTATTTGCTGTTGAGTTAACGAATTCTGATTTTTTTGACGTCTTCACCGCGGGTGCACACTGTTGTTCTACGTAATCAACGGTCACGCAATACAATGCAATGAAAATACGTCTCTTTATTCTATATTGCATGAAAATCAGCTCCCAGTTTCGTCTTTAGGATACATCAGAAGTAGTTGTTCAATACGGTCAGAAGAAAGAGCTAGGCACCTTTAACTAAATCGTCATTTAGTAGGCTTTACCGGGTTTGCGACGGCGACTGCCGCCTGGCGTCAATATTGTCTCCGTTTTGTCCTTTGATTCACGACAGCGTCTGGAAAGTTTGACCAGAGTACTTTTTGCCTAGCAAAACTTTTAGTTATGCATACAGTACGCCATAGTCAACTGACGTCTGATGGATTTTTTGGACAGGTTTGAATGAACGGATCAGCTAATAATTCGTCGAAAAATGGCCTATCGTCACACCATTTCTTCAAGCACCTATAGAATGAGTTTAGCTGGAAGGAAAATTTGTATAGATGCATGTCTACCTAGCCAAGAAGGCTTTGAATGTAGTTGACCAGTGCAATGGGTCTCTAAGACTTGGCGGTTCATTCCTTCGAATTTTTTTAGACTGATGCTTCACACAGTTTATCTCAGTGTGTGTACCTTGGAATGTGATAACGAATTTCGTCAGAGGACAGTTCTCCGTGTGGCGGCTGCCCTTCGGCCAGTTCGATCGCTGTTATGCCAAGCGACCAAACGTCGCAGCGTACATCGTAGTCGCATCCTTCGGGGTCCTTGTCGCAGAAGATCACTTCTGGAGGCATCCAGTGACTTGTACCAACGGAAGAGATTCGTCGGTTTTGCGAGGCATCTAACTTGCAGGAAATTCCTAAACGGCTACAGTATATTTTAGCAATTACTTGCCATTGTCGCTAACCAAAATCAATGAGACGAACTCCGCCATCTGCAGTTAACATAATGTTCTGCCCTTTTATATCTCGGTGCATAACAAGGCGATTGTGAAGATAGCTGAGAGCCTATAAGAGGGGTCCCTTACCACAACAAGTCCCAAAGATCTTAAGATTTTTCCATGCCTTTATGACTTCCTGCAAAATGTATGCTATAATTGGCTCATCAAGATGCTCTCCATTCTTAGCCAAAAACTTCACTATGTCTCCAACAGAACCGCCTTGACAGAGCTGAAATTCATCATTAGTGTCACTACACATAGTCTCAAGCTGTACGTTACGTCTTACCTCCATAATAAGCCATATTTCTTGTTTTTCTGTTATGGCATCTTTGTGGCGATAGGCTCCGTAAAATTTGGTTATATTCTCGTGCTCGCTGTCGTACTTGAGCACACGCATTTCCGTAAGTATTGTGTTGTAGCTGAGACCACCGACGGCAATGGAATTGATTACTTTAATGGCAACTCGTTGTCCCGTGCGTCGATTCGTTCCCTCGTAGACCTCTCCGAAAGCTCCGCCTCCAACATAATCGCCCTTCTGCCACTCTTTCTCCACGTTGATGGGAGACAGGCCAGCAGCGTAGAACGTAGCCAGGACGTCTTCGCTGCATCTCCTCAAGAGTGCTTTTGCCATAGTACTGAGGTGTTGCGTCAATTGTTCACCGAGAGGCGTGTAACAGGAAGCGATCACGCGAGTCACGTGAATGAGAAATTCGCTGATATTTAATATTTTCGCACAAACGGCTCGCACACATAGTCGCAATACCGTACAATTAGCAACTGCATCGTATTTAGCATATAGCGATGGGAGCAGATTTTTCGTGCATGTGTTCTCACGCGGATACGCGCAGCACTACGCACGTTTTGCGCGCGATGTCACTCGCCGACGAACTCCTCGCCGATCTCGAAGAAGCAGCCGACGAAGACGAACCAGAATGCGCCGCCGAAGAGAACGACTACAATCCGAACGCCGATCGCGACGCAATGGACGTGGACGTGGACGCGACGTCGATCGATCGACTCGCAAAACTCTACAACAGCGCCCAAGTAAGAATCCCGAGCGAAAACGCGCCCAAGACGCAGTATAGAGTTCTACACACCGCCAGGCCGGGCAAGCGATCGACAAGAAACGATTGAAAACTCCCTTCTTCTCGCCTGCAGCTCAAACGCGTTCTCGAAGAGATAGGGAATTATATGGAAATGCCGCGATCGGACAACATCGGTAGCATTGTCGTTGAGACGACGAAAAGGGGCCCCTCTCTCTAATTTTTTCGAACTTTTTCGTAGTACACGGTCCCGTTGAAGCAGATCCCGAATATAAATTGATCGTCGAAGCGAATAATCTCGCCGTTGAAATTGATCACGAAATAAGTGAGAGTGGTTCGGGTTATTTTTTTTGATTGTTGGAATTACTTCTTTTTTTCTTTCAGATGTTATTCACAAATTCGTTCGAGATCATTATTCGGCGCGATTTCCCGAATTGGAATCGCTTGTGCTTAATCCTATTGACTATATGAAAACGGTCACGGTAAAATCAGACTCACACTGGTGGATCAAATTTTGACGCTACAGATTTTCGTCTGATTTAGTTTATTCAAAATTCGCTTGAAGTGACCAAAGTCGATGCTGAACTGAAAGATTTTCTTCCAGCTGCTACAGTAATGGTTATCAGTGTCACAGCCTCAACAACCCAAGGGTATTAGAGATCGTATCTTGCTCTCTGTTTACTTTAGTGAATTTTTTTTCCTAGGAACAAGATCGAGCAAGAGGAATTGGACGAAGTCCTCAAAGCTTGTGAAATGGTAAACGCATTCATTTAGATGAGACGAGGGTTCGGATAGTGAAGAAACGCGCTGCAGGGCCATTTTTTGAACGATGCCAAGTTGTCCATCTACGAATACGTCGAGAGTCGGATGTCCTTTATCGCACCAAACCTGTCTCACATTGTGGGACCCTCCATAGCAGCCAAGCTCATGGGTAGACGAAGAAATATTCATTAGGGAAGAGTTACTATTGTTTCATTAGGAGTTGCTGGAGGACTCACTCCTCTATCAAAGATGCCGGCATGCAATGTTCTTGTAAGAGCAACCGTCATTAAAATTGTCCGGGACAATTTTTGAAATCGTCTAAGACAATTTTAAAAATCGTCCTAGACAATTTCAAAAATCTTCCAAGACAATTTTTAAACGGGACAATTTTAGAAATTGTTCCAAGACAATTCTAAAATTGTCTCAAGACAATTCTAAAATTGTGCTAAGACAATTCTAAAATTGTCTCAAGACATTTTTAAAAATTGCCCGGGACAATTTTAAAAATCGTCCAAGACAATTTTTAAAATCGTCTAAGACAATTTTGATTATTCTATTCTTATATTTTTTTCAGGTGCTAGGCGCTCAGCGATCGACGTTGTCCGGTTTTTCCTCCATGACGGCTATATCTCACATTGGATTCATTATGCAGTGCGATCTAGTGCAGAGCACTCAGCCAGTAAGAAAATAGCTGCGATGCAAAAGGACACGCACAATTGAGCGTCTGAAGGATCTTAGAACAAAGGCGGCTCGGCTGGTTGCTTGTAAGTGCGCCCTGGCAGCTCGCGTCGATAGTTTTCACGAGAGTCCCGGCGGTGCCATGGGAATGAGTGAGTCGATGTGTTAGATCTTTCTATGCGCATTTGGAAATCTTATCCGGTTCAGATTTGCGTGCTGAGATGGAAAAGAAGTTGGACAAGCTGCAAGAACCGCCGCCCGTGAAGCAGGTGAAGCCTCTAAATAGGCCGGACACTCCGCCGAGGAAAAAGAGAGGCGGACGAAGGTAAGGCTAAAGAGCGAAGGAGACAATGAAACGAAACGCTTGTCTAGGGTGAGAAAAATGAAAGAGCGATATGCGGTTACAGAGATGAGAAAGCAGGCGAACAGAATGACGTTTGGAGAGGTGATTCCGTTATAATAAATAGTCTCGTTTTCTTATCTTTGTCTCTTTCAGGTTGAAGACGATCCTTATCAGAGTGAAATGGGATTTTCCGTTGGCAACGTGGGCAAGTCAGGAACGGGAAAAGTTCGCGGTCCTCCGGTCGACGCGAAAACGCAAGCAACTGTATCCAAAAGACTACAGGTATCCATTGGATTTCCTCAAAGTACAGTAGAAGCAAATCGTAGCGTTTTCTCAGAGAAAAATAGAAAAGCAACAGCAAGTGTACGGCGGTCGATCGACAGTTCGAGGTCGAGAAACGTCGGGAACCGCATCTAGCATAGCCTTCACTCCCCTACAGGTTGGTACGGACACGTTGGGTTGGCATTTCTAACGACATCTGCATTGTAGGGTCTTGAGATTGTCAATCCTCAAGCGGCCGAGAAAAACATACAAGAGGTAGGTCAGAATAGTACTTAGTTAAGAAACGAACCCTAGGTCTAATACCAAACACCTCAGGGGGAGAGAGAGTTGTGGCTACCCTATATGAGAGAAGGGTGGTTTTTAGTGTATAAAAATCAATGGGTTTTGCGGGAAGTGTAACATAAATCTGCTTGTAGAATGTAGAATACCTCTCCCTATGGGTCCCCAATGCGTAAGGAGGAAGGAACGAATTCAATTGTCCCTTGTCTGTCGTATAGGTAAACGCCAAATATTTCTCCAGCCTTGCTGGCTTCAAAAACACAAAGAAAACGACGACGACGAAAGACGACAGAAAAGAAGCCAAAACATAAACAAGGTAGAGCGAGAAACGCAAATACACTAGTTCCCGATCAAAATCCGGTCCGCCCGTCACCCCCACGTTAAGCCTACAGTACGTTTCCGTACTTCTCCCTTTCTAACAAAAAAGAGACGCATAAAGAGAGAGCAATGCGAAAACGCGATCCGCACCTTTATCCTGCAAGTATTTGTGTATCTCCATGTGCCCCGCCTTCTCGGCCATCGCCCTCGCCGTGTTACCCTTCTTCGACTTGACGCGCAAATTCGCGCCGCGCTCGACGAGCCACTCGACGGCGCGCCGATGCCCGCTCTTCGCCGCTATGTGAAGCGCGGCGCAGCCGCTCTGATCGGGCTTATTCAAATCCCAGCCGCGTTCCTCGAGCGCTTCCATGCAATCGACGTGCCCATTTACCGTTGCCTTGTGAAGGGCCGTTTGACCCGATTTATCGTAGGCGTCAGGTTCCTATATAGCGAAGGATCGCCCCCCGCGACCCGTTCCGTATATCTTATTAGTTCCTTTCTCTCGATTTCCTTACCGCTCCGCAGTCAACGGCTCGGTGAACGTCCCGCGCGTTTCCGGCAAACGCTTTAGAAGTAAAATTCGTATCGGTCAGTTTTTCTTTTCGCGCTGTACGTCGCTTACCGGCGTCCCATACATTCTGGGTGGGCATTATAGAGGGGCGGTTTCTCGCGGCAATATACGTACAGTACTGTCAGTAGGTCCCGTTTCCTCACTTGAAGGAACAAAAATTGCTGAAGCCAATAGAGCTGGCCAGCACTTTATTTACTTGGCTACGTTAAACGCGCGCTACACTAGATACAATTTCTCTCTGTGACATCTACTTTTACACTACCGGGCACCTTTTGCTATCCAATCTACTATCACGTCTAAATTAGTCTTATTTCGTGCGCTGATTTCTGTGAACGATACGTCCTGTTTCGATGTAGCCACAATGTCATCTAAACGGATCAGCGAGCTGAGTTCTATGATTGTCATTCTCATGTCTCGTTCTATATCACTGCACAGAATTAAAAATTCAACCCCCGTATTTGTAATCAAATGTTCACGTTACATTTTATTAAAAAGAAGAAGAAATCGAGCTTTCTGTAGCTCAGGAGACGATATTAGCTCCAAGAGTAGTATGCATGAGGCCGCAGTCTGTTGCCGGTTGGCCAAATCAAACATAAACTAAATGGAAACGGTGGGAGAAGACAACACGTAGTCGTGATAGTTTTTTACCAGAACATTCTGTGCATCTTCAAAGCAGCTACTCCAAATAGGTGCCATGGCACCGCCCATCTCGCGAACAGTTATAGCTTCCTTACCAACAGTGAAGCTTACTAAATTAGTTCCAATCTGCAGTTCATTTATTAAATTTTAGTATGTCACGTGATTGATACACGTTACCGTGGCGATAGTAGCAGGCACTGCTTCGTCGTCTTCTTCCGCAGCTTTTACTGCATAGACTGCGCGCGTAGATAGTTTTGAAGAATACGCAATAACCTAAAGTTGCGTACTTGCGCGAAGCTGTTTCAAAAGTAGCGTTTTTCCCACTCCTTTCGCTCCGAGCAGCAAAGTCATTTTCTGCCTGCGCACGCTAACGTTCTATGGCAGGACTCTTTGCTTGTAAATAATCTCTGGTTCGGCAGCTCCGAGTATCTATCATGAGGCTATCAGGAGCATTTTTAATTAGTGTCAATCGGCCAATGGGAAGGTGGCCGTGGTGTTGTCCTTCTTTCAACGCGCATGCGTCGTAATTGGGACTCCCAAAACCACAGAGAATGGATCGAGAGGGTGATCGTCTCGACGAGGATGGCTTTCAAGACGAAGACATCGACGAAGAAGTGACGGCAGTCGGTCAGAGCGCTTCCCAACACCTGTGGCGCCTGTTCGAAGGGGCTGCCGTAGCGATCGCTCAACTCTACAAAGGTAAATAGCCCGATAAAACGTTCGCACGCCGATATTCTCTCGCAGAACGACAGCAATTCGGTTCGAATTCGATTTGGCCGCTCTTTCAGGAGAGCGCGAGAGCGATAACGGCACTTTATCAAGGTGAGAGACCCGCGCGAGGAGAAAAGGGGCTCTCTCTATTCAGTTACGATTGTTTTTCCATTCAGACAGCTTCGATATGCATCGAAAGGCGATGGAACTCGGCATCCAGTGGGGCCAACGCAAGAGAACGAAAGAGATCCTCGCCTGGGCGAGGCGGCGCAGACGAAACGTGTTGCGACGCGACGATCTCGTCGGTTTTATAACGAAAGGAGCGAAGCCGACGTCGCCCGCGCGTCCTCCCGTCGCCGCCGAATCGCACGCGTCCTCGATTCCGGCTCCGCCGGTGTTTTCGCTTCCCGAAGAGGAATCGGTTCCAGTTCCGTCGACGATCGACGGCACCGATTCCTTGCCTATAGATTTTGACTTTAGCGGTGGTACCGGTTCCGCGGCTGCCGGGCAATCGGGTTCGATACCGGTGCCCGCGTTTAGTTTCGGTTCGCGTCGGCCGCCAGCAACGTCGGCGCTGCCGATGCGCGAGAATCTCTCGCGTGATTCGGCTTTCGCTCGCGCTTTGGCGACGGGACGAAAGAGGCTCGGCTGTAATGATGTTATTATGGAGTCGCCTTCGCCCAAGCGCGGCAGATTGACGTAGATATACACGCGTACTACAGCGCTTGCTCACATAGCGTTTCTATTGGAGTTGTAATTTGAAAAACAGTGCTTTGGAACATTTCCTTTTCTTCTGGCGTTCGTTATTACGGTATTGTAGAACTGATGAATGAATGACAAGACGTGCAGAAATGGTTTGATGATTGGCTTTCTATGTACATTGATGTATGTAGAGCAATCATAGATTTTCGCAGCGTGTTGGTTTATATTGGAAAAGGAGACGCATTTTGCCGTGCAGCCGTGATCGTCTAGTGGTTAGGACTCTACGTTGTGGTCATCCGTCAAAACCGTAGCGACTTGGGTTCAAATCCCAATCACGGCACATTTTTTTTCTTTTTCTTTTTTCATCTTTTTTTATATCTAGGGCGAAACAAGCGTTTTATTTCTCCACGTCAATGTCACAAAAGTTTTAAAAGTTCCTCGCTTTTTTTCGGCACACCACGCCTCTACCTTAGCACGCTAACGCTCAACGAGTCCTGCGAAAAATGAACACAAACGGCGAACGCGTGCCTTCGGACGATTCCGATGCAGACGAACCAAGCTTCGACGACCCATCGGACTTTGTCGACGACATAAGCGACGAAGGTGAAGCGATGTGAGACCTGTGAGACCACGTGGCGAAACGTCTGTCTCCTTCCAGCGCTTCTTTCCGACTGCACGATCGAGAGACCGTCACTCGACGATCGAATGAGCACGGTGATCGTCGTCGACAACGTTCCCAGCGTCAAAGCGGATCGCTTGGAAAAACTGAGGAAAGTCATTAACAAAATAATGGCTCGTTTCGGCGAAATCGTCACCGAACATTATCCCGCGGACGCGAATGGAGAGACGAAAGGGTAAGCGGCGAAGATGCTACTGTAGGGGTCCCCTCTGAGGGGGCTCGTCTAGGTACATCTTTCTCGAGTACAAGAGCGCGCAGGAAGCGGCGAACGCGGTGAAGACGGCGCACGGATATCGTTTAGACAAGGCGCACGTTTTTTCCGTTCACGCTTTCTCGGACTTCGAAAAGTAAGTGGGTCTTATATGAACTGTAAAGCATAATTATATTGTGCTAGGTACTCCAATGTTGACGAGAAATGGACGGTTCCGGAAAATCAAAAATACGATCCTCAAGTCAGTACGAATAAGCAAGCATAACTTTTTTTCACCTTTTGAAATTGGATATAGGAGAATTTGCATTCTTGGCTGTTGAACCCGGATTGCGTTGACCAGTTCGCCGTGTCCTATGCAGCCGGCGATAGAACGGTCATATGCTCAAACACTCTACCAGAAACGACTCAAGTCATTGAAAGAGACGTATGCCGTACACGTACAGCCAACATGCCGGCACCGGACTTTGTTTCTGTCGTAGCATTGGACTGAAGGCTATTTGCGTTGGTCGCCGAATGGGACCTATTTGGCGACGATGCACAAGCAGGGCGTCGCTTTGTGGGGAGGCAAAGGGTTCAGGAGAATTGAACGCTTTGCTCATCTAGGCGTCAAATTTGTTGATTTTTCACCCTGCGAACGGTAGACGCGTCTGATGAACCGAAAATGAGCTAATTCCTTGTTTAGATTCTTGGTTACGTTTTGTCCCCAATCAGATAAAGAAGAGGTGGGTATTTGTTGTAACATTTATCGCGTAAAGAAACTCTCAAAATTTGCTTGATAGACGGCAATTATTTGGGATATTCGCACTGGAATGAAGAAGCGAGGTTTTCAATGCGAGGACTCGTCAAAGTGGCCAATATTCAAGTAGAAAATTGATTTGTCCTTTCATATTACTATTGAGATCTTTTGCAGATGGAATCACGACGGGAAATATTTCGCGAAGCAAGGCAATGGACTAATAAGCATCTATGAAACACAAGTGAATTAAGATTATTATTATGCACTTTGAGGGGTTTTATACGTTGCTCCTATAGACGTTTGGTCTGTTGGATAAAAAGAGCATTCAAGCCAAGGACGTTCAGTGAGTAAAACAATCCGTGGTTCTCTTACTGTCTCACTTTGTTTTCTAGGGATTTTCTTTGGTCGCCTGTCGACGATGTCATCGCGTTTTGGGTGCCCGAAAACGTGCAGAATCCGGCTCGATTCACAATCATGGAAATTCCCAGTCGCAACGAAATTCGTTTCAAAACCCTTTTCAACGTCTCGACGGTACGTACAAAACGTTAAAATGAACTTTGAATAAATTGTCTCTGGTCTCTAGTGTGAAATGTATTGGCAACAGAAGGGAGAATATCTCTGTTTGAAAGTTGATCGCTTTGCCTCTAAAAACAAAAAGGTGCAGCATCGAAACGTTGCTTTGGCAACTCAAAATCTTCACCCCCGGGGGGTTCTTCTTCTTCTTCTTTCAGACTACGACAGCCAACTTGGAGATATTTAGTCTGAAAGAGAAACAAATTCCAGTCAATCAGGTAGAAATGAAAGGTCAGAAAAGTGCACCAGAAGGCGTGTAGATGCTAATCTCCGCATCTTCTCTGCGACAAGGCTCGTTGGTCTCTTTTGCTTGGGAACCTGTTGGACCTAAATTTGTCACCGTCGAAGGCACGGCTCCAATGCAGACGATTAGATTCTTCAAAGTGGAACAGGGCGGCACCATCACACCGTCAAGTGAACACAATACGATGCGCTTCTCCTTCACGATCTCTTGCACTGTGCTCTTTTTTCCAATTAGAAATGTTGGAGAAGAAGTCGTGCAACATGGTGTCGTGGTCACCCCAGGGACGATTCATTGTTTTGGGCTATTTACCGTTAGTCGTGAACAAGTACTAATCGCGAATCTTTTTTTGCTATCTTTTGTTTCAGTCAAGGTCTCTTGGAATTCTGCGACACTTTCGATATGTGCATCATGAACGCTACCGAACACTTTCAAGCGACTGACATCGAGTGGGATCCAACGGGACGATACGTTGCCAGTCAAGTCAGCTGGTGGCAGCAAAAGGTTTGGGGAGGGGGAGGGAAATGTGAGGATTCTCTAGCGTTCTTTGTCGATTTAGAGTGCTGATCATGGCTATATTCTGTGGAGTTTTCAAGGAAAGTTGCTGGCGCGTGGCACTCGCGAGAATTTCTGTCAGATGATGTGGAGACCGAGACCACCGAGCCTTCTCACTTCCGAGGACATTCAGGTAGGATTGCGTTCTACTGTCGCATTGGCTTCTACTATACGTGTACTTTTCACAGGAGATACAAAAAGATATGAAGAAATATCAGCGCGAATTTGAAGTGAAAGATAGGATGAGTCAGACCAAGAGTTCGAAGGCAAGTTGCATGAATTCCTTCCTCTGACACCGCGAGTCTTTGATCAGTGCATTGATATCCTTTTGTTTTGGGGGTCCTGTACATCTAGATATCTATCTATCTATCTATGGCTTACTTTTATTTGTAGGAGCTGGTTGAGAAACGCCGAGCCATGATGAAGGAGTTCACCGAGTATCGTCGTCGGAAAGGCGAGGAAAGTAAGAAAAAACAAGCAGAGCTCGTCATAAGAAGAGAAGGTGCTGAAATTGTCTAAATAAAAAAACTACAGTATAGTACGTACTGTTATTGTTATTAGCAATGAGAAGGCCAGACGCAAAAGATGAAGCAATCGAAGAAGAAACGGTTGAATTTTTAGTCAGCGAAAAGTCTGTTGTAGTCGATAAAAACGACTGAGTGACGCATGACTGGAAATCATATGTCACATCGCTCACATGATGCGCTTGGCCGTTTCGCGTTATGCTCAGGTTATTGTGCCATGGACACTGCACTGTAGTTCATGAGTCCGTCATCTTACGGCTGAACGCTGACCAGGTTAGCCACAAAGCAATATTTGTTGTTGTTATTAACGCTCGTTTTTTAGGAGTTGGGGTCCTGAGCACGACCCCGTCATCAAAAAACTGCTCTCAACCGGGGTCCTAAGCATGACCCCGTCATCAAAAACTGCTCGTAGATAAGGGAGGGGACGGTTGATTTATTTAATAAATTGAAAAAAATTAACAGTGTCCCCTCGCGTTTCATGCACAGGCAGTTTTGACGGGGTCATGCCCAGGACCCCAGGCAGTTTTTGATGACGGCAGGACCCCGGCGGAGCAGTTTTTAATGACGGGGTCGTGCTCAGGACCCCAACTCCTAAAAAGACAAACTTAGCTGAATACGATGAAATTAATCTGCTTACCAGATAAATCTTGAAAGACTTCGTGGAGACTGAGACTGCAGTCCCCACAGCTAATGTGTGCCTGCTACCGTCCTCTGTAGACGCATGCAGGCACTCTTTTGTTCAGGCGACATTCTTTGACAGAGACTGCCAATAAATGATAGTAGCCTCTGTTCAAAAATACACGCCGTGATAGTGGGCAGTTTTTCTTCTCGTGGCTGCGCATAAGCGCGGCCTGCCCAGGAGAGGTGGCCGTTTAGACGTTATTGCCTCATACCACAGGAGGCATACAGGCAGTTTAGGAGATTGCGTCTTATAGCAAAGTCACAATGTTCCGAGATCCGGTAGATGGACCACGGTCAACCTCTTCGCCCATTTTGTCTTCAATGAAAAAAGAGGAGAGAAAACCTCAGGACGAAACCCCATGAAGGCATGATGCGCCGAACGTTCACCTTTGAGTGTCTGTAGAGGTCAACTTCCGGCCACGTGATCTACAAAGTTAGCGAAGAAATGAGCCAAATCGCTCTAAAGCCATGAGCTATAGCTATATAACTTCTCAAAAATAGCTATATACCTTCTCAAAAAATGGCTCGGCCGCGAATTGCCTTTCTAACAGTCCCTTAGGACAGTTTTGGGCCATTTCAGCCGCTTCGGGCTCTTTTTCCACGGAGAAGAGTCGTTTATGAAATTGTATTTCACAACGCGTTTAAAGAACACCCTCAAAACGCCGTGCATTTCGCGGAGATACGTGTCGCGAGGACAAGGATAATCACGTGATCGAACCACACGCGCAATGACGGTACAGTACATACCGTATGTACTGTACTACTGTAATTCATAGAAAGAGCAAGCAAAGAAAAAGAAGCGAACACAAATTCTTTCAGCACAGCCTACAGTGCCTAGGCGCAGCAAGGTTATGTCACTGGCATGCAGAATCCTGAGCCCGTGGGATCTTCAATCATCCCGAACTCGGAGCCGCGACGACGCCGTGGCAAGTGAGATCAAAGGTCACGCGGTTTGAGCTATCAACTGTATTCCAATTTTTAGGGCTTCCGTCAGATTTTCGCAAGGTAATAGAAACGTAGTTTTTTGTTGTTTGAACGCGAACTTGGCCATCATAGTCTTGAAAATTTAAGTGACATAATGGGTAGGCCTTATAGCTGGTGGTGAAGGGGATGTCCAGTTGGTCACTTGTCAGGGATGCGGTGCTTACGGCAAAGTTGGCTTTACCACCGAAGGATGCGTCGGCCGGAAAACTGAAAACCATGTCATTGTCATAGTACGCTTCCACAGTCAGGAAAGATAAGCCTATCTGATCGGCAGCGTGCATTGCGGGATTCATCACGACGCTGTTCACCAGCGGAAGTGCCACAGCGCCAGTGAAAAAAACTGCACAGAAAGCAACTTGAAGCAAAAATGAAATCATTTTCAAGACTTCTTGGAAAAGTTCGATTTCAGTCGTAGGCTGGGGAAGAGAACTCTGACTGTGAAGCGATTTGCTCGGCTTTATATGGCAGCACGTTTGCTCAACTTTACCTTTAGGCAATCACTCGTCTGGTTTCTTATTGGCGTCTGATTCTTGAAGGCTCCCAAATCATTGATTAGATAAGCGGGAGATGACTTTTTAGGCAATCCCTCCTCTGGATTCTTAATTATTGGATTTGATTCTTGAAGGCTCCTAAATCATATCATCAGATAAGCGGAGGAAGACTTTACTAAGATAATAAAACCCTCCCCCTTTCGGTCTGTTGCAGTATTCACTGAATGCAATCAGGTAAGATAGCGAAACTTTAAGTCATCTGCTAGATCCCTTTCGGTGCTTCCAGCAAGATGATGCGGAACTGGACCGTCTAGACGTACTGAACTGTTGTAACTGAATCGTAACTGAATTGGACAACACCTTCACGAGCAGTCTGGACTCTATAGAACTCTTCAACATCAAGTTGTTTGCTTTAGTTTGATTGAGTGTAGCAGAGCTTACTGCGTACATTGCAATGGAGTCTGCGCTTGCTGAGTCATCGTGTCCGACACGGCAACTCCTACATTGGGAAGAAGAGGGCAACACAACGCCAGACAGATCCGCCGGAGCAGGATGAAGACTTGTAACAAAAAATGTGTTAGCTGTGAGGATTACATACAACTGCGTAATTCAGCTGACGCTAAATTCAGGTACCTTGATTATTGCTTTTAGGCACGACGCCGCCGCAGCGGGCCATTAGTGTCAGAAATCCTTCAATGATTTCGTTTACCGTGAACTTGTCCGCGGAAGAGCCAACGATTCCTCGGGCCCGTCAGGCATAGGTATACGATCAGTCAGGAGGAGGAGAACTACATTACAAAAGAAGCATGCTGTAATCTGTTGGGCCTGCTATCCTTAAGGTGTTTCGTCTAAGAACCGCAGGAACGCCTGCAAAATCTGCAAGAAGCCACTAACACACCAAAAAATGAAGGTGCCTCTGGCCACGCACGTGTGACCCCCTACAAGTAAAAAGAAAAGAACTCTGCCTGCAGAGTGACGGTTACAGGAGCTGATCATATTCTGTCGTGGTTCTTTCAACGACAGACAGTCTGGATCAACTTCTGCAGCTGCAGTGGCAAAAACGGTAGTTTCTCAGCAAACTTGTCCGGCACTGAAGCGACGTACTCGGTACAGATCCTCAAAAAAAGAACGATAAGAGAACTGCGTCAAGAGAGAGAACAACTTTTCCTTACCGAAGCAACGACCGAGGAGTGACGCGAAAGATCATCATGCGATTTCCGTGTATTGAGGTCTAGAGACGCGTGCAAACGTCGATTTGGAGACACCTCCCAATTACCCACCTCTTGCTCTTCGAACACGCACTTAGACGAGCCTCCAAATAGAAACACTTCGCCGTCAGCCCGACCACAACCGGTGTGCCACATTCTTTGAAAAGAAGCTAAACTAAGAACGGCAGGATCTTCCGGCATGGGGCGTACCGTGTCGCGCATCCAGGCGGATCGTCCACCCGCGTCCACGTAGTCGATTTCACGTTAAAAAGCCACGAATCGGCTGCAAGAGAAAAGCATGTTGTCTCGCTCAATTAAATGCATAAACGAGTGCTTACAAAGAATTTCGCTCTGCGTGTTGATTCCGCCGTGGAGAAAGATCAGCTCCGACGAGACGGGCGTGAAACTGTGCCAACTTCGTCCCTCGGGTCGTTCACCGACAGAGTCGATTCTAGATAGCCTCGTACCAGGGAGAGGTATACTACAACGACATCCGCCTTCTCACCGGCCCAGCCACTGGCTCGTTTCACAGTCGAAACAGTGAAGATCGTTCATACGATTTTCCTATATTATGAGATCGTCAAAGAAGACGTTGTTGTGTGTCGGCAAACAGAATTACTTCGTATCGTCCTCCAAAGACGTACGCTTTGGCTCCCAGTTGGGCTACTGCGTGGGCCGCTCTTGGACACGGAGTTGCCATCTGACGTGAAGACGGGTCAGCATAAATAAATAAATAAATAAATAAATATATTTCTTTGTACAGTTGGCTCGAGTTCTGTCCATTCCTTTGTCTCCGTATTGAACAAGTAGAGCCCGTTATTCCATCCATTGTACTAAAAGGTCTTGCTAGAATGATATGCGCTACGCTCGCTCCTTTTACGCCATCATCCATGACTTTGAACTCGGCTTTCATGATCCCACGAGGACCAAATCCACCAAAGAAATAAACGCTGCAAAAGAAGCAGATTAGAGAAATCTTTCTAATAATAAAGCCAATTACTTAAGTCCGTACACCCAGCAACAGAGCTTGTCCCGCGGCGTGGGCTGGCGACCAGTCGTTTCGACTAGACTCCATTTGAGGGTCTTAAAGTCGAGCTCAATCATCTAATTACATCAAATTAAAAAGTATATTTAATTAATTAATTGACTAAAAGACAACCGGATCGATTCTTCCAAAGGTTCTATCGAATCCTCCAAAGCAAAAGAGCGACCCGGCGACGATGGCTGCACAGCTACCCGATACAAACTCGAATTCATTGTAACCGCTCGTCTCGAGCAACTTCCTATGCAACCACAAGTTCTTTATGTTTTCTTTTGAGCTAAACCTTCTTACCAATGCCCCGTTAGCGTGTTGTAAACGGAAAGTTTCATGCGGCTGCACCAAAGCATTTCCTGCACGACAAAAAAGCAAAGCAAATTCGACGCAGAGGGAAGAGGAGGTCCCGTGAAACGCTCTCCTGACCCCAGATCCGCTTCCTACGATCACGTTCGGTCCGGTGCACACAGAAAAGTGCCCAAGTCGACCTTGAGCCGCCTGGACGGCCGTAGGCGTAGTAGGAAGGGGCGAAAACTCGTACGACATTTGCTCTTCAGGAGACCCGGATTTACCGAGGCAATAATTTTTATTTCGTTCAAGTACTATTAAAAAACTATTTACAGTGTAACTTGCATCTGCATGTACCCAAATCAAATCAACCAGTTGCTCATTCTTCTCTGCGTTGAAAAATTCTTTGTGTGCCCATCATCATATCAATAAGGAGATGCTTTCACCTGTCGAACTCACATCTCGTGCCCCAGAAAGACTACAGCCGGCCTGTCCAAAAATCTCAAATCCCCATCCCCAGTTGGTCAAGACGAGAGTGCCGTCATATTTATTCACACCTCAGCGCCGTGACAACGAATGCTATGCATACCATAGACCAATGCAGTCACCTAAAAATAAAAAGTATTCAAAAAAAGATTTTAAAAAAGAAATACATAAATTTGCCCCTGGGTTAATTAACGTGTCGTTGTGAACTCTTCTCTGCATGCATGGAGGCCCCCCCTGTTTACCGTTAGTTGGCCGTTTCGCTATGAAATCCGTTCATCGTCGCAGTGAATATTCGAGACGAGATCCAGGTCGCGATTGGTGGACGACTTGAAGGCGATTTTGACTCCAGCGAATTTATAGTGGATCGAACGGGCTTGTCTCGCCATCCTTCTTGTACGTACGTCTCCGCGTGCGTTGAATTGTCGGGAGCGCGACTTCAAGACTGGTCACAGTGATCAGGAACGGCACGAATCGGCCGGATTCGCCGAGTTCGAAGCACTGCCGGGAACTCCACAAGAGCGCGCGAAAAGGACCCTACAATTGTAGTATCTACAGATCGAAAGGCGTTCATCGTACGCGAATACGATACAGATACACGTGTCACGATGCTAGTAGTCGATCGAAGGAGCCGCCATTTTTTGCCATGAAATGGCCACGTGCAAAATTGGCGCGAACTACCGCGGCCAACCAACGACTCGTTGCCGTGGTGAATTCATCACAGTGAGGTCACCAGCAGCTAATGCATCACGATTGCATCATCTTCGATATAAAAGCGACTGGGCCAACGCCCAATCTTCAGTCTTGCGTTAGGGTGGGGGATGCCAACGGGTTGAACCCTTGAGGTTGATCGTGAACTGGGGAAGCTGGTTGTTGGTCATCAAAGCGTTTCGTCATCTGTCGATCCTTACTGAAACTGCTAGGCACAGTGGATGGGCGTCGCTTTGCGGCGCTAAGATCGGCACTGGGGGTCACAAGGGTCGTGGACGGCTTTGGTTGTAATTAATAACACACAAAAGAATAACAAGCAAAAAAGAAGAAAAATAGACCAGACAGGGAGAAGGGAGGGGAGAAGGGGCAGGGAGCAAGAAGGGAAAGGGGGAGTACACAGTTAACGAGTGAAGAACCGAATATCAGTATCATGAGGGCCAAGGCGATCGCTTAGAGCGGACCCCGGCACCAACGATGCCACCTTTCGGAGAATAATTTGTGAATTCATCCGTTGCAAGCAGACAGCCAAACGACGACGCCAGTAACGAGACGCAGCCGGACGATCATCGAGGAATTCAAGAGAAGGGCGTCGGACGATCTTTTTGAAGAATTCGACGGCGACAGGACTCCAGCGGCCGAAGACTTCAAACGTAAGGGGCTCGAAAAGATAGCCGAGTGACGTTGCCTCCCCCTGATACTTGAGACGCTTCTCGTTGTCACGTTGAAGAGCCGCAGCGCCGTTAGTAGAATGACTCTGTGGAAGGCATCCCGGACGTTGAGGGTTGATGATTGAAACGTCGAGAAGGAGCTTCTTGCCGTCGTGGTAGTCGTAGACGCTGATGTCAGGGCGCTTTGGTTGCGAAGTCAGGCGTTCCGCGCTAAAGCCGAGCGGGCGTCTGGCTAAGGTTTGCCACTTACTGCCAAAGAAACGTGTGGGGGCCCAGTGTCTCGTGGTATTTCCTCACTCGGATTAGTAACCTATACCCGAAAGATGACCCGACCCCCAGGACTACAAACGCTGACCCTCAATCGGTGGACTCGGTAAGCGCTTCGTAATTCCTCTCTCATCACGGTAGGCTCGGTTCCTCTTAACCGAAAGTCTACGGCCTCTTTGGGGCCCCGGTACGACGCGGTCGGGGGGACGGTGTGGGAGAGCCGTTCTCGATCCAGGCCGTACCGGTCGTGTATGGGCTGTTGAAGCAAGGTCTCGCTCTCAACATTTTTGGGCCACTAACTGCGCTCGAACCTCCGCGTGGTGTGGTCTGGATAACGCCAATGCGAGCGCATCGCAAAAAGGTACGTACACGGACAGATTGAACGGATTTTATCTTTCTTTTTTTAGGTTTTTCTCGCGCTTCGAAGTCAGGAAAGAAATACGAACTTACGGAAGTAGTAATAGTGCATGAGTCTTGCGAAAAAGAACGAAGAAATGCACGCAGAACGTGCTACTAGCTTAGTGCATCATTTTGACGTCTTATTTGTTCAAAGTAGTTCGTATAGCGCGGCCTTGATTTATACGACATCGAGTCTCTTAGCGTGCGCCTTTACGCTGAAATCGTCGTTACAGAGCGGCGAAGGCCGTTTTCGTCGACGGCACTCTGTGCCTACTCGCTTCCGCCGTCGGTTGCCTCGTAGAAAGCTAACCGTCGCGAATCGTCATCGATTCAGCCGGCAAAACGACAATCCTTTCCGTATCAAGTCCGACGAGACGATCATGACGATCCACTTCAATGTAGAAACGATCACCGTCGCGGAGATGTCAATATCCGGTGAGCCCAGATTAATTGCCGCACGCTACAGCATAGAATCTATGGCTACAGGCCGAAAAAAGAACCCAGTAAGGTCGTCGTCAGCGCGGGCGACCATCTTGAGAGACCCGTATTTCTCTCAGACAATGCGTGGCGCACATCTTTTCAATTCTGTGATCATCAGAAGAGGTTTTCTTGCCATGGCGCTAGGTGCGTGCGTGCTAGCAGCTGTGCAGCTAAATCACAATGATTTTCAGGTGCGAATCGAGAGAAAAACGCTTGTCAGATACGTCGATGTGGGCTCTCAACGGAAATTCCGTACGTCTGACGCCCGGAAATCCTTTCACAAGGAAGTCTGAATGGTTCAGAACGTGGACAGATCAAATGGAGATTCCACTAGTCTATAGCCTAATTACAGTGTCACGTAGATTGCTGCATCTACAATGGTTTGTATACACAAATCTGCTCATCCCAAGAGCAGTCACATATTTCTCCGTTAACGTGTGGATTGAAATCTAAGCCTATCGTAAACTCTTTGTGATGGTTTAACGTTGCCAGACAACAGCCATCAGCAATATTCCATAGTCTCACACTGAAGTCATAAGAGCAGGACGCGACGATGTGCCCATCATAAGGAGACGCCTTCACCTGTCGAACTCCCATCTCGTGCCCAAGAAAGACGACAGCAGGCTTGTCTAAAAATCTCAAATCCCAGCCACGTACCTGCCCATCGACAGACCCAGTGAAGACGAGATTGCCGTCATATTTACTCCAGTCACAAGTCAACACGTCAGCGTCGTGACAACGAATGCTATGCATAGGATTCGGACTTCGAGCGGACCAAATGCGAAGAGTGCAATCACCTAAAAAAAGCATTCAATAGAGATTTTTCAAAGAGAAATACCACAAAGCAACCTGAAACTGATGAAAACGTTTCCGGCATAGTCGGAGACCAAGCAACGCTATAAACAGGCTCACGATGACCCATGAAATTTGCCAAGGGAGAAGCGAGGCAGGGATCCCACAGAATGACGCAGCCGTCCCACGAACCGCTCACAAAGTGCTGAGGACACGTTCGAATGGGATTCCACCGAACGCTCGCCACTTCCTTGCGATGACCGGCGTAAATTTGCTGGGGCCCCCCACGCCCCGTTGTTTTCCACATCTGCAGCGACGTATCGCCGCTCGCCGTCACGACGGCGTTCGGATCGGTCTCGCTCCAGGCGACGTCGAATAGAGCGTTGGTCCAATCGGCGTGCCATCGCTCTCGTAGTCCGTTTCGTCGCGTTGGATCGCACTCGAGTGCGTAGAGAGTTCCGCTGCCCGAGATTCCGTAGTTCTCGCTCGCCGAGCAGGCTATGAGGTTGCCGTCGAAGGGAGAAAACTGAACGCCGCAGCCGTGCTTTGCTCGACCTTGCAGACGAGTGCCTAGCATCTGTGCCGCACAGTATGCAAATGTAGCACTACTCTGGTGTACGGGATAGCAAAGGGGCGTTTTTCCACAAGCCGCCACAAGCAATTTAGGCCAAATTTTCTACGCCCATCAGTTGATATCTTCAGTAACAATGGTTAGGTGCGTTCGACGCCGATTTTGTATCGCATTTGGGTCTCTAGTAGTCATCTTTTTACTAATGAACGCGTTCCTGAACTCTTCTAAACTGACTCGTGACAAGATCCGGTCTCACGCTCGACTCGCTTCTAGCAAAGAACGAGAAGAAGGAGCCTACAGAGCGATTTTGAACCGTAACGTTTCTCGTCTCTCCTACCCCGATTTTCTTGTGATTGGCGCCAGAAAGTGCGGCACTCGTGCTCTGTTGACGATGCTAAATTTGCATCCGCAAATTGCCGTTTCTGGTCCCGAAATTCACTTCTTTGACTTAGACGAAAATTACGAGAGAGGCGTCGACTGGTATTTGAGACAACTGCCGGCCCGTCGCCCGGGTCAACTAATCGGAGAAAAGACCCCGGCGTATTTTGTCGCTATTCACGTTCCAGAGAGAATCAGAAAATTCGAAAAGGAAGTAGGAAAACGTATTAAATTGATTCTTACTGTCAGGGAACCGGTTACGCGAGTCGTCTCTGATCTCACCCAAAGTGTTGCTCAGATGAATTGGAACGTTGAGGCCGATAGCGATCGAATCAATAACTTTGTAAAAGAAAAAGCTTTTCATCCTCTCTCCGGAAAAGTTACTGATGAACAGTGGCAAGCAATTGGTGTAAGTCAATATGCCTATCATTTGGAAAAATGGTGGAAAGAGTTTCCAAAAAGTCAAATTCACATTGTAAACGGAGACAGGCTGATTACCAATCCTCTTTCTGAAATGATTCAAGTAGGTCAAATAACTACAGTAGTTGATTATAAAATGTATATCTATTGATTATAAAATGTATATCTATCTAAGGTTAGTCAATATTTGAATTTATCTCCATTCGATTGGGAAAGTAGTTTTTACTTTAACAAAACAAGGGGTTTCTACTGCCTTCAACGTTATATTAGGGATTTGTCGTCAACAAAAATAAAATGCTTAGGAGATACAAAAGGACGACCTCATCCAAAAATTGAAGAAAAGATTTACTCTCAATTGTTGGAGTATTATAAACCGTGGAACAAAAAACTGACAGAAATGACAGGAATAGATTTTGAGTGGGCTATATAATGAATAAATTCATATAGAACGCAAATAATAAGCTAAAGGGTGTGGAGAAATTGTACGGCACGTACCTAATGAGGCTCCCAGTAGACAAAGTCTTTCCTCAGCACTAAAATAACGATGATCCTAATAAAAAAATGACTGACAGTAGTAGAGTCCCGAATAGTTTCTCTTCAACTATTTTCTAGATCTAAATAAAAGGACGTCGTAGTTGCTCGTAGTTGCTTAGAACAAGTTACAACGACTTCATGAAGGAAGACAAGTCGTACTCGTTTTCATACTGCTCTTCATCCCACAAATCTCCCATTTTCTCCAATAGCGACTTCAACGTTTCCTTGCCTTTCGGCTTGTCACTCGCCCTTGTACCACTGCCACTCGATTTGGCGACGTTAAAAAGATCCAAGAGCTCGCCCGTCTCCATGGTTTGTAGGCTGGAATTATCGTGGGTCAGAACAGTGTTGGCAATGTTCAATTTAAACTTTTGCAGTCTAAAAGAAAATTAACAGATTACGTTATTTGATGCCTTAATTAATTAATGATTCACCCCATGACTTTTTCTTCCAATGTACCCTTCGTAATCAGTCTGTATACATTGACTACCTTTTTCTGACCAATGCGATGAGCTCTGTCCATAGCCTAAAAGGCCCTTCCCAAAACAGTCGATAAATTACTACTTATGACGTTACTTGAAGGTCTTTCATCGGGTTCCAGTCATGTTCGACAAAAATAACCGTATCGGCGCCGGTCAAATTCAGTCCAAGTCCCCCAACGTGGGTCGTCAGTAGTAGAAGATCGAACGAAGGGTCTGCGTTAAATCTACAAAGTACGACAAAGTTATTAAATGTTAACCCTTATTTTTAGTTAAAATGATTTATAGTAGGGGACTCTGTAAGCCGTACCGCTGAACAACGCTATGCCTCGATCCCGCAGGAGTGCTACCGTCGAGTCTCAGGTAAGTAACGGATGGCATTTCAGTCCTAAACAGATAGCTGGCAAATTGACTCGTCCTCCCCCCAAAACACGTACTTCAAAAGATCATGCTCCACAATATCTAGCATGCTCTTGAGCTGACAAAAAATCAGTGCTCTGTGCTGCCCAACAACGGAGCCGCCACTCGAAGACTCTCCCGCTATGAGCCCGATACCGCAATCAAGCAGCAACTGCCTATAAAGAGAAAGAGTCAGAAATATGTACCGAGGCAATTTCGTAGGTACTTCAAGGCAACGAGCTTCGCTGCGTGAGATGTGCTATGAAGAGACGACTTTTGCTGAGCAAGCTTAGCCATCACTTCCTCGCGCAGTGGATGTTGGGGCGTTAGAACTAGGAGCGGATGATTGCAGACTTTTCTCAAGTATTGAAGTGCCTGTGAGTTGAGAGCCAAATTAGTAAATAAATAAATAAAGCGAATGACAGGCTGGGAAGTGGTGCCTGAAATATGTGCGTAGATCCCTGAGCGTCGTCGCTCTCCGCCGATTCGTCTTTATTAAGAGAGCTCTGCACGGATTTATTTGCTCGCGACTTGGCGAAGTCTTCATAGAGCCAGTACTGCAAAGAAACCGAATGAATGCTGCAAGGAAGAAGTCATACGATGTTCACCTGCAAAGGACTCAAATCACAGTAGTAGTCTTGAATAATTTTGGGTGGCAGGTCTTGAAGAACGTCCTCTTTGAGGCGCCGTAGCATGAACGGAAGCACCTGTCGGTGTAGATTTTCCATAGCCAAAACGCCTTAGATTAGAGGTAAATAAACTTGATGTACGCGAAGTTAAAGCGTACCGGCCTCTTGCTCTTTTGACGACGATTTGGCGTCTCTGCTCTGTAGAATAGGCTTACTATAATTAGCCACAAATTCTCTTTCGGTGCCAAGAAATCCTGGCATGAGAAAATCGAAAAGGGACCACAATTCGAGCACGTTGTTCTACGAAAAAATTGTGGATAAAGCTCTACCATTTTAATTTAAAATCTCATTATTTTTATTAACTGTACCTGAATTGGGGTTCCGGTGAGAATAAGTCTGTGATTCGCTTTTAGGGATTTGATCGCCCTTGACATCTGGTATAAAATGCTATATTTGCTTCCGTCATCTACACACGATCTCCAAAACCTTGGTTTTTCCATTCTTTATAACGTGGCCTTCGTCCAAAATCAAATAATTCCAATTAATCGATCTAATTTGAGCCCAAACAATGATCTTCGCGTTCGTCTCCGAGCACAATAGCAGCACCTGAAATTTTCAATGTCGTTTCTAACAATGTCGTACGAAGCGATCACCAGATTGTACTGATGAAGTTGCTGCCACAGTCTAAACAATACATGTACTAGAGTTTAACGTGCAAGAGTGGGCTAGTGACCGATTCCTTTCCGCTGGACCTCCAGCGTAGTGCAGTGGACTGAGATACTCAGGAGAGCAAAATTTTTCCGTCTCGTAACACCAGTGTCCAGTCAAGGTCGGAGGACAAACGACGAGAGATGGAATAGGTTCCGCTTCAGAATCTCCAGAACCCTGAGCACACAAAAAAAGTAGAAAAGCCGAGGTCTTTTTCAAGTGAACCTTAAATTTTTCGTCTCTTTTATAGTGATCGCTGGCTAGAATACAAATCGATTGCAGTGTCTTTCCAAGTCCCATATCTATGGAACCCAACCCATTGTTTAGAAAGTGTCGTATGAATTAAAAAAAATTATTAGACAAACGCACCATCGCACAGAACTCCGTGAAGATTATATCTGTTCAAAAACGCCAGCCAGTTTACCCCGTTCTGCAAATATAAACAATATAAAGAAACGGATAGGGACACGCACTACGAACCTGCTGATACTGCCTCAGCTCTGCTTTGATAGGAACAGATACCTCGTATTCGCAGAGTAATTTCGGATTAAGCAACTGCTCGAGAAATTTTCTTTCGTGTTTCTTCTGCTCAACCAAAGACTCCGACATGCCCGGAGGATCGGGAAGACCGGCCTGTCAAAAACGCACGCGACGTCTCGGCGCGCTTTTTCTCTCTCTAATTCTTCTTCTTTACTTCGAGAGGAATTATTTGTATGACCTTGGCGAACGTCTGCGCGGCAATCGCTCTCGTGTGCTCGTCTTGATCGCTCATCCGTCCCAAAAGGGGAACAACGAGAAAGACGGCGTAGGAAAGAATGCCCACTCCCAGCCGATCAATCAGCACTGCACCAGCAAGCCAACAATAAAAAATAAACGAGGTTAAAGAAAAAAAATGAGAAGCTGGACAAGATACCTGTCACGGTCTCAGTTGCACCCTGTCTAGCCTCGACCCGATCGCCGTCGCTCATCAGTTGAATCACTTGAGTAACTATAACCTGCGTACGTTCAAGACTGTTGCTTTGTACGAGTAATATCGCTGTACCTCTAACGCCTCTTTCGGAACGACGGACGCAAAGGCGGAAAAGCAGCGAGCAGCCAAGTGACGCACGGCCGTAAAAGGACACGATATACAGGAACAGAGTGGACTCAGAAGATTGATGAGCTACAATTCAAGAGCAATACCATTTAGCAAAAAATCCAAGGTAGACTAACCTGCGAATGAAGATCTTTGTGAAGCGATGGAGTAACGGCTTCGATGATCTGCAGTGTGTTCACCAGAAGCTGAGCTTGAGAACTATCCTGCAAAGACTCCACTACAAAACGCAGCAAAGTTTAATCCCTAAACAAATCGGTTGGCCTGTGCCTACGAGAGTCTTGCAAGCCACTCTCAAAGCTTTCCCACAGCTTTGGCAGAGACGACGGCACGTTGGATCCAAAATGGGTTGCTATCTCTAGCAAAGCAAGCCTAGCTCCTTTGTACTGTACAATCAGTTTCTAAAACTCTCCTGTAAGGAAAGAGCTCAAATAAGAGTACAAAGTCGAACCTCTTCGTCTTCCCCACCACCGACAGACGTAAAAGCAGTGCTAAGACGTTCCTTTCGAAGTGCGGTTGCATATTTACGCGAACTACTAGTCAGATATGCCTGAAGAAAAAAAGGTAGCAAATACATTGTCAATTAAAATACCAAGAGCGTACATACTTGCTGACGATGTTTGACGAGAGTCACGATCCCGTAGCGTTCGGTACAGCCAGTCGCGTCGCCCGCACCGCCGCTCAACGCTTTTCCGCTACTAAGAAAGTCCGGGCCGTCGTCGAACACATCGGGCGTCGTCGGCGTGGAGGGCAACTCTCCCGCTGCTTCGCCTCTTGCCAGCACGGGAACCGGGTTCGACGCGTTGGGAGTGACGTCGGGAGAAGCGCAGAGGAAGCCGGTGAGATTTTTCAAGATTTTCGGATTGGGACACGGCGATCTTTCGCAGCACTGATCCAAGAGTTCGGCTAGGGCGGTGCACGTGCAACGCTATACGCGGAAAGCCGAGTTCGCCGTGTTCGATGTATCGGACGCAGCGTTGTAATACCTGGAGATCGGGATTCGTTTCTATCTTCACCGATTCCATTAGCGGACGAATAACTGGGTTGAGTTTTTGCGGAAGCGTCTTGAGCACGGTCAGCGCAGAAGCAAGTGATGCATTAACTCTGATTAATTAACAGAGACGATTTAGACGAATGCTCGTGTGTATCTTTTTGACGGCGTACCGGACAGTGTCTTGACGATATTGAGCCTGAAATTGATTAATTGTCGACAGTAGTCGAGATCTGACTACTTCTAGTGACTGAAACGCGAGAAATAGACGTAAGGAATAAACCGGTTTTGCCCGTGACATACTTTCAAGTCTGTAGGAACTTGCAACGTATTAACAGCTGCTGAATACGTAGACGTGGCTAAAGACGTGGCCAACTCGAGAGTAAAGCTGAATGAAACAAAGACTAGAAAACATATTTGGACGCTCTACTGTTCTCTATACCGACCCTGATTGAAATTGTGGCAGTAGATTAATTCCTTTCTCAAGAAAAGCGGTGAGCAAACTCTACAAAAAATTTTCACGGTTCGACTGCGACTTGTTTGAAATATATACATATATACCTGGCCGTCTGTCTGCAGTCTGCTGAACATGAACGTGTGCTCGTCGAACAAACAAGAAGCGTTGAGGGCTGCAATGAGACCATCGCTAATATCCGACGGACAGGTGAGAGCCTTGATTGAACTTAAGATTAGGATCCAATACAATTTGCCACTTACTTTTTGAAGACAGACACTCGCCAATTCTGCGATGACGAGAGCGGAAACCATCTGCTGCGTCACTGATTTCGACTTGAGCAAATCGAGTAGACACTGAACAATCTGCCGAAACAGTCCCGTGTCAAAAAGGGAAGCAGCGAAAAATCCAAGTGCTCTGGGAGAAAAAAAAGCCTCTTCACAAAAAAACAACAACTCTGATTTGGTATTCGGACGCTTACTTTGCCATGTCCAATCTTGCCGTAATAGCTAACCTTTGGACGGTAGCCGGATCATCGGCTCCATTCGCTCCTCCGAGCATGAGATCGTTAGTCTGAAGAGCGTGCTGAGGACGTCTCGAAATCGATGTCGACGACATGGGCTAGAAATTCGCATCAGAAAAAAAATAGTACGTGTCAAATTAAATCAAATTACCTGCAGCCCCGATCCTTGACGACCGACTTCCATGATGGCTAGTAGACTTGCATCAGGAAACATTCCGCCCGGGTAGACGGCGATGGTGAGCCACGTTCGAATGCACAAAGACGCCGTCGCTTCGAGGCAAGACCGCTCAGCAGTGGAAACTAACTTATTCCACACCTAGAAAGAAAGAAAGAAAGTGTCTGAGGCCACGTGCAAAGGACTCTAACGTTCTAGTCAGTAAACTAAACAACTCACACAGAAGAATTAACATTATAAAGTCTTCATTGAAGAAACACTTACCCTAAGAGTGATTCTTCGCAATTCCGCGCTAGACTCAAACGCCAGTCTGTGGTACAAGTGCTGCATGAGGTCGGAGCACAAGGAATCAATCCACGAGCGACGAGTCGACGACGGTTGCGGCGGACGCAACGACGCCGTGGAAATCAGCGTATCGAGCGTATTGCACGTCGACTTTCTCACCGACGGAATCGCGTGCCGCAAAAATCGCCAAAGTCGCGGAATCAAGCCGTCGATTTCAATATCGTCATCGCGACGACGACGACTTTCGGCGGACGTCGAAAGGAGAGACGACAGCAGAGCCATGACGCTATTCGTCGACGCGGACAATTCGTCGAGGTCGACGAGAATGTCCCAAAGACTCGACAGAAGAGAGGGAACCTTATAAGGAAAAAAAAAGAGATCATCTCCAAATTAAATAAAGTCTAAACTTATGACTCGTACTTCCTGTGGAACGGTATCGGCCAGTTGATCGGCAACGGGCAAGAGAGCGGCTGACGAGACGGCTCTCACGTCGTCGTCGGCGTCCACCAATCCATTCATAATAGCGGGCAGAACCAAAGGCAGTATCTCCTTCGTCATATCCTGCGTACTTATAGTCAAGCATTCCTCACTTTTGAAACGTCTTCTCACGCACCTGTCTCACTGCTAACAGATATTTGATTCCCAAAAGACCGCCGTGACGAACTTGCCACTGTCTCTGCGAGAGGAGCTTCAGCAGCACGGCGAGTATGGCACGAGCTTGAGACGATTCCACGTGTTTGAGCAGAACGCCAAGCGCCTGGGCGCACGTCTCGCGAACGGGCGCCACAACCTTGAGAAGAAAAAGAAATGAAGATGCATCCCTTACTTACATACGTATCCTGGCTCTATAACCTCATCCGACACGTAATCTCCAAATCTGTCGAGAGCCAAGAGACACACGAGCCTCAGGGCGACGTCCTCAATCCACACGGCATTGAAAGATTTCACCTAGAGTGGGGGACGCTGAATGAATAGATGTAAATACAGCTACGCGACTTCTTCCACCTCATCGGCGGTCATTCCGCGAGCGGTCCCTCCGCCTTTTGCGTGAAGCTTCATAATTTCGCGAAGACCCGTCGCCGATCCGTGTCGAATCTAATATATTATTTAAACTGTTCGTTTAATAATTAATTAATTGAACGACGGCGTATTTCTCACCGTCCAGTTGGAATTGAAAAGACCCCTGCACAGTTCTTCGCAGAACCATTCGAATGGCCATTCGTTCTAAGGAAGAAAACGTCATAGATAACGATTGATTAGATATACTTTGGAGTAACCTCCGTCGTCGCCGTTGTCGTCATTTGGCTATCGTCCGTCGCAAACATCTCGCCCGACTCGTCTTCAATCTTCGCTTTCTTACTCAGATTCACGTCCAATTCCGACGGCTTATTATTGAAGTCGCTGAACAACGAAACGTCATTTGAAAAAATAGATCAATTCTTTTCCCTCCCCCCCCCCTCTATACCCCAGTCCCTCAATCGACGATCCAGATCCTCCCAAACCGCTCTGAATGTCCTTCGGCCTCATTTTGGCGCTTCTCTTCGCCAATCTCTTCGCTCGATTCTTTTCCCGTGCACTCATGTCGGGCAGCCAGCCGGGCTCCTTTTGAGCCGACGCCAACGTCTGAGATCATATAGTCAGACAATGTACATACGGTACGCGCGTAAGTCATATGCTATACCGGTTTAGAAGGACAGAGCAAGAGGTCGTCGTCCTCAATCAAATTAGACGCTTCCATGCCCGACGTGGCGGAGTCGAGACCGAGACGCTTCAACAGAAGTTTTCTTTGCCTTAATTAATTAATTAATTAATAATCAATTAATTATTATTCAATTATTAATTAATTAATTAATTAATTAATTAAAATTATGAAAGACATGGCAGACAATGGCTTTCTGTTATGACCTCGATGCTCGTTCGCTCGGCGGAAGATTTGCCGCTTCTGCGTCGAGATCGACGTTGTATTCCTGACCGGACGATCCCAGCAGTGGGACGCCATTCTCGAGGACTTGAGTGACGTCGAAAGCGGACAACGACAGGCGATCGTCCGCGTGCACGTCAAAACCGTGATCCTTGATCGCTTAATTTAATTAGAAAAGGATTTTTTTCCATGAAAAAATGAGATTTTCATTTTTTACAATTGTCTTTGTCTGGTTCCCAGGGGGGCGCGTTTCGAGCGATCGCTTCGATCGCTTGGCCCGCGGCAATTCGCGTGTCCCACGCGTCGCTTTTCACGTAGACTAAGACCTAAAAATCTTCGATTAGGAGTCTGTTTTCTTTTGGTGGATTTATATTCTCGCGACTGAATACCTTCTGGAGCAGGTTGGGAAGATCGTGGGGATGGAGTTTTTGCACTTCGCCTATGCTTTCGGCCGCCGCTTTTCGCGTTGTCGCCGTACTGCCGGAATCGAGCAGAAGAAAAAGACGATCGAGCCTAAAAGGAGAGCCCTACGTAGCGTCTCGTCTGTGCCGATAGACGAGAATGAAGCTACCTGGACGTCATCGCTGTAGTACAGTGTACGGCCCAGTGTACGTGTTTTGGACGTTTTTCTTCAGGTGTTAGCGCGCGTCGTCAATGAGTTCGTAAGGCGATTCCCGTCGCGTTCGCCGGTTCTGTTGCGATTTCTGACGTTTAGAGAAGGGCAGGAGAGTTCTTTCGATCTGATTTCGCATCGTGAATGCGTAGAGTATCTTCACGGAGGTCAGAACTCGATCGAGAACAACCTCATTTTTGATACGTTACCTGTTTATGCAGAATGGCAACGGTGGCTTGCAAAAATGGCATCTCATTCCGTTGAAGGTGAATTTCTGGTCACTCGACAGTGGTTAATTAATTAATTAATTAATTAGAAAATGATTCGCCTCAAAAATATGTTACGAAGACTCCAAACAAAAGACTTGAAGGTAACGGGCGCTCTGACAACGTAAATTCATTTTCATTTTTACCTCTGAAGAGTTTCATCGATTGAAGTGAATGATCCAATTAGACTGATGACTACTGTACCTGTAATAGCTAAAAATTGGTGAATAAGCTTTAATAAAGACAACGCAGAAACTGCTCTTACTGCAATCTAGCTGGCCACATTTTAGCCTATGATTTCCATTGTTATCCGGGTTCTTCATTTCTACGATGAGACCCAAACGGGAGGGAAATCCTCGCCAAAAGCGTGGCAAAGAGAAAAAAGTTGTTGTCAAATTTGATGCTGATGCCAGGCGGTAACATTCTAGTGTCAATTCGTACTTCTCCGCTCGAGTCCTTCGTCTTTTTAGGGAATACCTCCTCGGATTTCGTCGAAGAAAGGAGGAAAGGCGCAAGAAAGCTAAAGAAGAGCAGAAAGAGGTGGAAAAAGAACAGAAGAGACGACTGAAAGCCGAAGTACAGTTTTGAAAATCGATCGTACGTCCTAAATACACGATTATTGCCAGAATCGAAAAAGGGTCGAAGAAAAATTGAAAAATATTTCGCTATTTTCGCAAGGTAATGCCTTAGTATTTAATTAATTGATTAATTAATTAATTAATTGATTAATTGATTAATTAATTGATTAATTAATTAATTAATTAATTACTATAGATGGTACCGACGAGAAAGTTGTGACGAGACAGGATTATCCCGACCACGTTGTAACGATAACGGAACAGCCAATAAAACTTAAGAAGTAATTTTAAAAATAAAAATAAAGCTATTGCTTGCAGTTCTGTTTACGTGCACAGCGTACCTGCGAGTAGATTCAATAAATAGACTTAGAGGATGTGAATGGCGTCACTTGATAATCCTACATCTAAGGAAAAGGAAAGAAAAGATGATGCACTGTAAAATAGTTACGGGCAGCATACGTTTACTCTATTTTAATGCCGCCAGCTCTGCTTCAAGTTCAGCAATCTTCAACTATGTATTCAAATGCGCGTTTTTCCTCTATAAGACAGTATTGGGTTTTCTCACCTGCAGAGCCGTTTTGTCCCTGGCCCACGCCTTAGAGCTCTCCACTAACTACAGTGACATTTTTGAGATGGAAAAATTTAATAAAGACATTGTCGTACTGTCGCTTCGAGAGATGCGATTCGTCCGTTTCTGACCTCGACTTTTTGCATCAGTTCAAACCTTTCAGCTTGGCCTAAATCCTAGAATAAACCAAACCAATACTTTTCATTAATTAACAGACTCAGAAAATTAACATACAGCTTTTGGCCTAAGAAAATACCATAAATACGCATAGCTGTGAATCTAAGAGTCAACAACGTACTGATTTGACGGCCTGTACACTTCCACTGCCATGTGGTTGGCGACTTCGGGCAGGTGTCCATTAGCCTTAATCGAAGAAACAAAATTGAGCTATGAACACTTTCTCATCAAAGTTTATGTACATATGAATTGCCTTTGGGACTTGAAATCAGCTCCAACTGGGTGATAACCTACAGCCGTTTAGTACCATCGCTACTACATACCCCACGAGAGATCCACCCCTCACCTTTTCTTGTTGCTTCACGACTTTCTTGTATTTCTCCGCCTTAAGAAGTCGTTCCTACGGTAAACGTAGTAAACAATGCCTGGGAAGTGCGGTGACGCCCAACTTGAAGCTTTTGAATTAACGCTTGCTGAGCCGTATGGGCGTCTTGTAGCTTTAGAAATTCGGTCTTGCCGTCGTTATTCTGTAATACATCGGACAATGCAAAAGACCCAATTTTGATTGGGAGAACTTACTACTATGAGCTCGTTCTGCAGTTGCTGAATTCGTCTATGATATTCGCGCGATCGTTGCACTTCAGCACTTAGCCGTCCACACACTTGAACTGGAGAAATAGCACAATTTAGCTTAATTAAGATTTCCATGCAATAGGTTACTAGGCAACCGTGTTTGCGAAGGATTTCAGCTCTATTCATGTGATCCAGATCGCTGACATTGACTAATGCACCGGAGGAAGACTCGTACTGAAAAACGTCCTGCTTCAGCTGATTATTGGATTCCTACGATGAGATCCAATAAAAAATACCTACAACAGCGCAAGGCTGACCTCCAGTTCGTGTACTCGAGCTCTAAGCTGAAGGATGTCGCTTCCCATCTTAGTTGTAGCCGTTCTATAGCCCTCAAGCTCCTACAAACATAATACGACTAGAACAAAAGAGGAAAGTAGTGTCGAAACCTTGGTCAAGCTCGCAATTATATCAAGAGACGTCTTCTCGTTTTTTTCGCGATCCCTTTCGCTATTTGCGGGGTAGGGAGCTGGGTCGTCAGGAAGAGCGAGCGGCTTGTACTCCGAAAAAGAACCGGACTGATCTTGCTGTTTCAGCAACAGACTATTGTACTTTGGTAATATAGTCGAAAAGCGAGGTCTGGGAAGACTGAACGGCTAGAAAGAAAAAAAAACAATCAACGCATTGCATTGGAATATTTCTTGGTGCATTACCTTCACTTCTTCAAAAGTCGAAGCTGGTCTGCTCAGAGGCAGAACGACTTGCTGAGAAACGCTGTCGCCACTGGTAACTTCTCTTTGTTCAAGTACAGGAGAAAAGTCTGTGAGCTATATAAAATACACTGTAGGTCTTTTCTGCCGCTGTTCACTGGCACGGCAAACCTGCGCGTTTCGCATTCCTCGAGCCAAGGGCTGAATGCGTGAGCGAGCGTCGGTGGACGGAGTGGCAACCGGACTGACGAAGCTAGACAAGGCATCTATAGATGAGTGACCAACGTCATGCACTGCAAATCTGAGAACAGCAGAGTTTACTACCGTTTTCGATTTCTACATCATTTCGGTTTTCCATTGGATTAGTATGAAGTGAAGTGGTGGGAGACAGCGCCGGTGGTTGTGGCTCCGGTGGCGCCAGTGAAATTTCACTCCTAGCACTTATTAGCGAAACACGGCTATCTGGACTGCTATCATTGTCATCCTGCTCCGTCGAAAGCGTGACGTCAATCTCGGCTTTCCCAATGTATTTCCTCAGTTTTGGAAGCCCTGGAATGACTCTTCCAAGAAACAGACGCCTTCTCAATCTCAGCGTATCGGCATTCTCTCTGTGAGCTAGGCGCTCCGAAAGGTCGGACAGCTGCAAGGAAATGGGCACGGTCTCGGATGCGAAAAGACTCGATGATGCTGTTCGAGCGGGAGACGTGTCCGATTTGTAGAAATTGAGATCGATATCGACATGCGAGCCTCTGTAGCCTGGCAACGATCCGGACTGCACGAAAAACTCGTTCTCAAGCGTGCAACTACCTGTAACTGGAAAAGACATCACTTTCCCTTCAAATAAGGGACTTTTCGTCTGCCGAGACGTCTCATTTTGGACGATAGATTGCTGCTGCGGTTCGCGATCGTCTCGAAACTTCGCCTGCACCGACGCGGAGTAGAAACCCGGCTGCGCGAACGACGCTTTGACGATTTCGACCGAAACTTCGCGAAGGAACAGACTCATCGAAAAGAAAAAAGAAGCGCCCGGATTCTAAACATACGGGGGGAGAGGAAATGTACGAGTGCGGTGAAGTAGACTACAGGTCGTTCTTTCAAACCAATCGCCCCCTAAAAAACATATAAGACTTAGCTCGTTCTCTCTCTCTTTCAAGGCCCAGACTGCAAATAGGTGGTTCATTATTTCATCATTTTCTGCCTCATACAATGTTTAAATCCTTCCCAGCCTTTCGGAGCATCTCTTGACTATAACGTATAATTGTACGGTGAAATGCGACGTGGGAAATGAAATCTGCACCTTGAATCCTCTGTTCTTTCTGTCCTTCATGACGTTGATGAACTCGGCGTAACTCAACTTTCCGTCTCCTATATAGGAATTCGGTCGAAGCTAGTATATTCCATTTAAAAAATCGCTTACCATCAACGTCGAAAATGTGAAAAACGACTTGAACCAATTTCGGATCGAGACGCTTTCCAATAGATGACTTGACAGCTCTCTGAAATTCGTCTAAAGCGCACATTCCAATTGCAGAACGAGTACACGTAAGTACATACGGTCTACCTTGAGTGACTGGCTGACCAGCCAATGTAAACATTCTCACGGCGACAGCAAAATCCTCGAGCTCATTTAGAAATTGAGCAAAGTCGAGAAATTGAGGAAATGTTATTCCCTACGAAATATGACTTCAATAGATGGGCGAGAAGCGATTGTACAACTTGCATCGCCCATTTCAGATCTCTGCTCCAGTCTTTGAAGATAATCGTCAATTTCGCTATGGTCCAGATTAGAGTCATGCAGCAAAAGGTGAGCAAAGGCTGTTTCGGATATAACGGGCAGGCCACGAGACACTTCGTGGAACTTAATAAAAATATCAATGATGCGATGTCTATGTGCAGAATAACGATCAACCTCTATGTCCAGAACTTCCTCTTGTAAATTATCCATAAACCTAGAAAGAGTGTCTTACTCGAAAAGATTACGCAGAATGAACGTCGGTACCTTGAAAAAGATTCGAGATTAAGAAGCCTTTCGCCATTCCTTCCGAAGAGATGCACCAACAACGACGTAGTGCAAAAAGGCTAATATACATAAAACAAGAAATTTTCATTCAATTGTCATTGAGGAAACTTCAATTTTCACCTCTTTGCCTTCTTGCTGTTTGCTGACGACACGCTCAATCTACAGAAGAAAAAGTGCAATACCCGTCTTGCGATTAGATAAACTATTGCTATTGGCCTACTGCTAGGAATTCTTTTCGCTCTATGGTGCCACTGCCGTCTCGATCGAACATGAGAAACGCAATTTCAAACTGCCGTTTAGGCTCTATAGATGAGGAATAGATGTCCTAAAATGGTACATAGACACGCGGTTCACTTGTTAACAGTGTGGTTAAAAAGAGATACTCCGGATACGAAACAAGACCTAAGAACAGGAAATAAAATCGTCAATGTTTTGCATATCATTTATTCGCCTACCATCCTTCCACAGATCCCGAAAAAACGTGCGAGAATTTTTGGAAACAGGCGGAACCTTCCTCAAGTATCTATCCATTTCCTGAGATGAAGGTAAGAGAAACAAGAAATCTCGTTCCGAAATGGCGTCTACCTTCTCGTCGACTTTCCTTCGACCTATTCGCGCTTTAGAAGCAAAGATTTTGGTGCGAGCACGAATATTTCACTCATCTAAGTCGTACCGGTTGGTTCGCTGAAAGACAGAGACTCGAGAAAGTCTTGTGGAGTCATGTAGGGCTCGCCGTTGTACTGGCACGAGGCGAATTGCAAGAATCGCCTCCTTCGACTTCCACCGGAAACTTTCGCTTCCTTTTCAGAGTCGGGAGAGTCGGCGTATACGCGCGGAAGACAAGAAGCCGTCGTCCATCGTCGATTGCAGCCGATTGCGAGTCCAGCCGCAGCGAGCGAGCCCGCTCCCACGCCGAGAAGGATCTTCGATCGGTTGCCACGCGTCTGTGACGCGAAAGAGCGCCTCGCTGCTCCGCGAATTGCTCGAACGAAGTGAAACGACCGTCGCATTTTCTAAATCACCCACGTGACCTTCAGCCGATTATATTTTATGCAGACATTTCAATCTACTACCTACAAACACTGTTAAAATTTTCTTCAAAAATTAATTTTCCGTTGTTTGCTTGACTGTGATCCAGTGTTCACCATCTCCATCATAGTCCTTTTGTTCATCCACTTGAGATATGTCCACTTCCTCGGCATTTTCAAATTCATCCAATGCAACCGGAATAGACAAGTCTTCGACCTCGTTCTGGCTTGAAAACGCATCGACTTTCTCGTGATTCAAAAAAGAGCGAATGAACGACAAGGCAGTAAATGACGGACCAGGCAACATGTGCGGCGGAGCCGACAACGTCTTTCCGCCGTTCCTCTGCATACTCAGCTTCACTCCAGCCTGAGACGAGACGTCGATAGAAAGTTCGTTTGCTTCCGAAGCCACGGCATCAAATACTTCACCCAGCTCCGAGCGTTTGGCAGTAATTTCTTCAGGGGCATATAGCCGCTCACCGAGCGACAAGTCACTCATCATTCTCATCTGTTGCCGTTCGTCTAGCCAACGTATTCCGCTCTTAAAACGCTGCAACCGTTCGTCATCGTCTTCCCCTCCGTCATTCCCGTTCTCATAGGAGCGAATGTAACCGGCTGAAATAACACTTCCCTCGCAAACTCGTTCACAAAAGAACAAGGGGCTCGACGACGACGGCGTTACGATTAGCAGCGACGCGTGATCGCCGGCGTCAACGAACACGGCACAGAAACCCAGAGACGAATCGACGACCAAAGAGCGAGCGGAAACCCTCAGCGACCAAACCACAGTCCCCGTTCCAACGTCCCACACGATAAAATATTCGTCCGACAAGCCAACGAGGTACTCAACATCGCGGCTAACGCAGAACTCGACAGTGGCGAGGTTTTCTTGATAAGGCGACGGCAGAGCTGCGACTAAGGTATTCCGATCGGGATCCCAAAAGGTAGCGGAGCGCTGATAGGACACGGCGAGCAGAGATCCGTCACGCGAAAACGTCGCAGACGTCGGCACCCTTTGATGATAGAGACCGACGGCGTGGCACGACCAGAAGAAAGAGCCGCTCTTCGTACCGAGCATCCATAGCTTGTGCGACTTATCTCGACTCGTCGACACCACGACGAGCCGCTGCTTCAATACGGAGGGTCGATATCGAAGATCGGTCACGGCACCGCTGTGAGGCATCTCCACGCACGTGTTCACCGCGTACGTGTCCGGCAACGCGCGTTGACGAGACTGCCAGAATTTCATTGTGACGTGCGCCGAGCCGGTCAATCCGCCGCCGCCCTCTTCGATCGTCGTCATCCATTCGGCATTGGACGAAAACGCGACGCGAGTCACTCGGACGTAAGCAAGCGGCTTCTCCTCGCGTCGAGAAACGATATTTTGACCGGTGACGTCGACACTGCCGACGTACTCGTCGGCGACGGGATCGTAGAACTGAAGCTGTCCGGGGCTTCCGTTAAGAACGAAATTCGATCGACCGGGCAGTTCGACGAGCCCCGTGGACACTTCCGTCGTCGACGTGAAGCCGCCGATGACCTTCTCGACGTCGAGCGCGTGACCGGACAGAAGCGAAATTCGATTGTCGGCGTGATAGACGCCGACCCGCGCGCCGTCGTCGCTGGACACCACGTGCTGCAGAGGCGCGCCCAAGCGCGGCACGAATCGCGTTGATCCCGTGGCGATTTGCCACACGACCAACACAGCCTCCTCGCCGCCCGAATAGAGATACGTGCCGTCGGACGAGAAGGCGAGCGCTAACGGTGCGTGGGCGTGCCAGTGAAGACGAACTTTGACGGGAACGGGAACGGAGTGACGGCAAATTTCGTACCAGAGCGTGATCGCGCCGCACGGTTCGCCGACGGCAACGAGAGCGTCCGCGTCGTGCACGGCGAGACACGTGATCTTTGCCGTATGCCGATAGTCGAATACGTCGCCGCCGTCGACGACGACGATTTGGAGATGATCGCGACAGGCGGCGGCAACGTAGTGCGCGTTAGCGCAAAAGAGGCGCGAAACCGGACGAAATTCGGCGACGAATCGACTCGTTCGTACGGCGTCGACTGACGTCATCGCCTCGATTTCGTCCGTCCACGCGATTTCGTATAGGAGACGTCGATCGCGATGGTGACGATGGTCGTCGCCGTTTTCGCCGTTCGACGACGCTTCGCGGACGTAGAGTAGTTTCGACTGGGCCTTTGCTATGTCGGTCGAAAAGTGAGCGAATACGACGGGCACTTTGACGTCGATTCGCTTCGTTGGAGCGTCCGCGCTGTGGTTCCACAGCAAAACGGTGCCGTCTAAGCTCGACGAGACGAACGCGTCGTCGACTGGACCGAGGCCGAGGCTCGTTATCGCTCGGCGATGCGATTGCAGAGAGCGAATGCATTGGCCTGTCGTCGTGCTGTAGATTCGGATGCTTTCCTCCGAGCAGACGACGAATCGTTTCGAATCGAGCGTAAATAGGCCGCTCTTTCGCTTCGTAAGCGAGTATCCTCCGCATACGACGCTCATCGTCGAGAAGAAATGGCCGGAGAAGAAAACCACGTGCGGATCGATCAGCGCGCGCGTTATAACACCTATCTCGAGTACATTCTGCCCCTAGACCACAGGCACCTACGACGTTCCAAATCGACTTTTATGGAGACACAACCTACGCCTAGACCACGAACTCTTTTAATTAATTTACGATTTAATTAATTAATTAAATAATTAAAATTTATAATGCAAACTAAATTGACTACAAATTCGCGGCGCCGTACGCAACGCGAGTATTCTGCTACGAGTTGCCGCCGTCCTAAATATACCAAACCCCCACACTGACATCACGTGCACGATATTGGACTCACGATCTCCTGGCAAGCAATGCAGCGTGGAAATTGCAAGTTCTTCTTTGTGCTTGTCGTGATTGCTTTGAAGAAAGCCTACGGCGACGAGAAACCGTACGGCTCGTCCAACTTTGGCACCTGGGTGACCGATCCTTATGGGCAGCCAGCTTACAAGTTCACGGGAGCCTTGGAAAAGCCTGGCCGCATTAGACCAACAGTCCCAATGATTGCTCATCGTGTTGGAAATGATCGTATAGAAGCAGCTGTTCTGACTAACGGAGAAGTCAGCTTTCGTCAGGACGAGGGCTGTCCAAAGTTGCTGAACGATTATGATGGAGAACATGGTCAGTTCAGAGGAGGCATTGGTTACCTGGCTGACTACGATACGCATGAAGTTTTGAGCACCAGAGCAGTAGATAGTTTGAGTCCGGAAATAGACAATTTTTCGCTTCTGTTTGGCATTAACTATGTACAAAAGAGCACGTGGAATAAAGATCTGGCAATGGAGCATCGATTGTTCTCTCCCTTTGGTGACTTGCCCATGCTTTATTCTCAAGTGAATATCACAAATTTGAGCAAAGTGAAGAAGAACATCAGTTACGTGGAGTATTGGGGAGGCAAAATTCACTTGCTTAATTGTCGTCACAAGCCTCCTGCTTCATTCAATCATAGTTTCTCTTTTTCAGAGGAAATGTCAGGACTTCAAGACACAGTAACGTTGTTTTCTCCAAACAAAACAGTAAGCACTGCTCCAGAGCCTAGCTACTATGACAGCCATCCTCGACCAGTTTACCTGTACTCTCTGAACAAAAATCCGCCTTCTAGCTACACAACTAACGGTAAGAAACTTTTTCCTACCGCTGACGCCACGTCTCCAAATATACTATATGGCCTGGACAACGATACCAGTGTCAGAGATGACAGAGGAATTATGGCTTTACAAGAAACGATTCTGTTGGACTCGTCTGATACCATATCACTTTGTTTTGTCTACGGCTACACTCCTACGTCGTCTTTTGATATCAAAAATTTTCTGGGCGTCAAAGATTGCTCAGGTATTTTCAGCGAGTCCGTCGAACAGTGGAAAAGCGTGGCACCGTTAGTCAACTTGCCCGGTGAATTAGACTGGGTTCAAAGAGAGCTTACTTGGCACACCTACATGTTGAGGTCTGCACTGACGTTTGACAGGTACAAAATATTGACATTTCTTTCTTAATAATTATTGCTTCAATTTATTTGTACAGCTTTTACGGGGAGCACATTCTCAATCAGAATGGAAACTATCTGTACATCAGTGAAGAACAAGCAGCTCCAAGAGATCCTCTAACACACGTCATGGGTTTCCTCTACGGCCACGGTGCAAATCACACTCAAGCTCAGCTAGCTCCTTCGTCCGTTCCTTTCGTTAAGGAAACAATAGTGTATACGTTGAAGGAAAAACGCGCTGATGGATCCATTCCGTGGGGGCAGTGTGCATTTGGTGAAGACGGTTTTGCTAACCTAGATCCATCAGATTTGGAGCTGCAAGTCATTTTTACGGCCATGAATTATGTTATGACCAGAAACGACTACGATTTTCTGTCTGAAATAGTGTCTTGGAATGGAACAAATAAAACTGTCGGTGAAATGTTGTGGGACTCTTACAATCACCTGAAACAGGTTATTCGTCTGGGGGATCACGGACTGATTCTTCTCCACACAGCAGATCATAATGATGGGATTCTTAGTACATTAGAAATGAAAGGAGAAAATCGCACTATCGCTGTGAAAAAAGCTGAAAGCGTGATGAATAGCGCTTTGGGTGCCTACACACTAGGCCTCTATGGAGAAGTCCTTCGATACCTTGACTTAGCTTCGAATGCTAGCGATGTAGAAGAGATGGTTACTGGTCTTCAAAAAGCCGTCAATGAAACGTGGACGGGTCAATGGTTTAAAAGGGTTTTTCTCGGAAACGAAAGTCTGGGTTTGGGATGGCGAGGTGATGATCGAGACGGCGTGATGTGGACAGAAACGCAGTCGTGGGCTATTCTCGGTGGCATACCCCAAATGGAACTCAACAGGACGAGTTCTCTCGTGGATACAATATATGAACTGAGTATTAAACCGAGTCCTATAGGTCCAATAAATGCAGGACCTCAACGAATGGAGGACCGAGGAGGTGGTTATGGAGGTGAGAACAAAGTGCTATTATAACTAGTAGTCTCATAAAAACCGTCGTTATGTAGGTGTATGGTATTGCGGCACCCTTGCTCTTATCTCCGCTCTTGGATGCACGGGCTACGTTGACTTGGCCTTGGAAGTTTTTCTCAAATCTTCTCTAGCTACTCACGCTTTCGTTTATCCTGACGTGTGGTTTGGTGTTACAAGTGGAAGTGATGTTTACAACTCAATTTTAGCTGATGATCCGAGCTCGTCCCGTGCAGCAAACACATTTCCAGTTCTTAATAGCTGGACGCACACTGTGCCACTTGCTACGCTAATTAGTTTAGTTGGAATTGAGTTTCATCCCGGACTGATTATAATTCGACCTCAACTGCAGTTGCAGACTTATACTATCGAGACGGCTTTGATTGCTGTAAAAAAATCAGGTGAAAGATTGTGCCACTATTCCGGTCACTATCACCCAGATCGTTCAGGGAAATTTACATTTCATATTTATCTACCTCATGAAGATTACGTTCAATGCAAACGGATTTCTATTAACGGTAGAAAATGGGAAAAGATGGAATCTTATGTTGTTGAAGAAGGCAGTGATTTTTTGGCTCAAAGAAAAAGGTGCGTTCATTTCTCCTCCTTTGTAACGTCTTCACAAGCAATGATATGGGAAATATCAGAATGAACTTGATTCAGTGTGAAATGAGTCCCTTGTAGCAATTTATCTTTTAGCGCAACATGAAACCTTTTGCTGCGTGGGAATTTCGCTGACATCTTTCGTAGTCGTCTGTATTTTATACGCCTCAAAATTAGAAAAACGCCTTTAGGTTGGTTCCATTTAACCGAAAACAAGGCTTGCATGCAGGGCAGAGCCGCACAGAGCGCAGCAAGCAGCCAGACAGGCTGGAGCATAGGCCTACAGCGCGTTAGTCTACGGGCGTGGCTTATCATTATGGATTTCTCTTGGCCTCTGTGCTATCTCGCTCCAAACAGCTCGAGTGTTTCTTCACTGCTTTATGAAAAGAAAATACATTCTGACGTCACCTTTCTTGTTGGTTCCGAAAAAGTATCTGTAAAAGCCCATAAGCTCATTTTGGCAGCCAAAAGCGATGTCATGGAGCGAATGCTGTACGGTAATTGGACTGAAAGTCGGCAAAGCGAGGTTTCTCTTCCTAAGACGGATCCTACTGCGTTTGAAGCTCTCTTGGAATACATATACACAGGCCGGGTAGTGGAATTTGATGTGAGCTGCTTGCCAATCCTGGTGAAAGTGTGCGATTATTTCGACGTGAAATCACTTCAAAAGGAGTGTTTGAAATGGCTCTACGATAACGTAGATTGCACTAATGTATGCAAATACTTGGGCCTCAGCGAAAGATTTGACGGCTCCTTACACGCTAAGTGTCAATCTATTTTGACTGCCGAAACTGATCGCGTTTTGGAAAGCGACGCATTTGCAACTGATACGGAACCTCAATACGTCAGATCTTTGGTACAGAATGACGCAATCAAAACCACGGAATTTCAACTCTTTAGTGGTCTTCTTCGCTGGGGGAAAAATGAACAACCTGACAGAGACATAAAAGAATTTCTTCCTCACATCCGATTTCGATTAATGACGTTAGATGAATTGGAAAGAGTCCGCAAGTCAGGAGCCGTAGAAAAGGAGACAATTGATCAAGTTACAGCTGCATTCTCTTTTGACCAACAGCAGCCCTTCACTGACTTGGTGATATCCACAAGACCTAGATCGCCTCTTCATCTAGGTTTTGATGATAATTACGCCGTCGGATTTGATTTGAAGGAACGTAAACCTTTTCCGCCCTCTGATGAAATCAAGAATTCAGGTCCAAAATGTTTACCTTCGCTAAAAGAAGTGCAGCAAGCAGTGACTCTAGACCACCCTACTCCTTCAATTCAAGTATCAAATATAACATTGGCTCGCTTTCTCTATCTTCACAACCTTTCAATAATCATTTCTTCTCCAAGTCTAAGCAAAAATCCTGGCACAAAAATTGCAATAGGCTTAGTAAAACCTGGCAGTGAGAGCGCAGAAAACACGATGAAAATAGTGTTTGACGCCGAGTCGTTTTGGATTTCGTATGGTAGTCAAAGAAAAAAACGTGGCAAGAACCTACAGACTCTGATCATAGTGTTATCTGCAATTCACGAAAGAATCGCCGTCCGCATTTTCCAGGGAACTCAGAAATGGACAATAAATGAAACAAGCCATTTTGCATCTTTTGAAGTTCCCTCTGGAAATTTGAGACAGTCAAGAGAGCATCTTCAAGTCATTATTTACAATTCACACTCGGGAATCAAAGTTAGTCTAGGTGTGGCTTAACTCTAATCTAATGGTCCAGAATTTGATGTGATCTAGAACTTGTGAGTACAGTAGCGGTTTTTTAGCACAGCATACAAAGCCTTTCGCACCTTGGTGTCGATCACTTAGTATTGATACTACTACTACTGTGATATTCTTGAAGATTCGGAAAACACCTTTTTAGCGAGTTCAAATTGCAAGGGTACAGTCCAGCAACAGGGCAAATCGATCCGAGGAGCGCGCGTTTTAATGCGTAGGTGTACAGTCTGCAGGGCGTGTACAGTTGTAGAGCGACGCCATGAGTACGTGTGTTCTCGCTCCGAACATCTCAAGTGTTTCTGCACTGCTTTATGAAAATCGAGTGCATTCTGACGTCACGTTTCTTGTTGGTCCTGAAAAATCTCCTGTGAAAGCCCATAAGCTCATTTTAGCAGCTAAAAGCGATGTCATGGATCGAATGCTGTACGGCAAATTGGCCGAAAGTCAGCAAAGGACGGTTTCTCTTCTTAACACGGATCCTACGGCATTTGAAGCTCTCTTGCAATATATATACACAGGCGAGGTGGAAGTTGAAGTGGACCGCTTGCCTATCCTGGTGCAAATCTGCGACTATTTCAACGTGATACCACTGAAAAAGGAGTGTTTGAAATGGCTCTATAATCACGTAGATTACTCTAATGTATGCAAATACTTGAGCTTCAGCGAAAAATTTGATGCCTCCTTGCACGCCAAGTGCCAAAGTATTTTGTTTGCAGAGACAGATGCTGTTTTGGGAAGCAAGGCATTCGCAACGGACATGGAGGGTGAATACGTCAGACTTTTAGTACAGAATGACGCAGTTCGAGCCACCGAGTTTCAACTCTTTCGAGGTCTTCTTCTTTGGAGAAACGCACAACCTGACAGAAACATTGACGAATTTCTTTGTCACATTCAATTTAGTCTAATGACGCTAGACGAATTGCAAACTGTTCGTGCATCAGGAGCCATAGATAAAGAAACAATGGATCAGGTTGAGGCTGCCTTCTCTTTCAATCAAGAGCAGCCTTTTGCTAATCTATTGGTCTCCGCAAGAGCAAAATCACGTCGATGTCTGGGTTTTGATAAGAAGCATTCCGTCGGATTTGAATTGAAGCAACGTGAAACTGCGGACAATTTTTGGTCTGAAATGGAACTACGTTTCGTGCAGAGAGCAGAGACGCTAAAATATCCTACCGCTACGCTTCAGATATCGAATGAAACTTTGTCATACTTTCTCTATCTTCAAAACGTTTCACTAAGAATTCATGCAATCCAAGATTCCCCCAAATCCTGTCCAATAGTTGCGATAGGCCTACTGAAAACTGGCGACGAGAAAGCAACAAAAATGATGGAAATAATCATTGACACCAAGCATTCTCAGATTTCATGTAGTAACCAATCGAGAGAAACATATGAAAAATCTAAGAATGTGGACATACTTCTGTCTGCTGTTCATGAAGGCATTGTCATCAGAGTTCTCCAGGCAAAATCTTATCATGCCTGGCGTGTTTTGACGTCCTTCACAGTTCCGTTAGGAAATTTAAGACAGTCAGGAGAAAGTCTTCAGGTTATTGTGTACAACTCGTATCCAGGAATCACTGTTAGTCTAGGTTTTGCTCAACTCCCATCAAAAAAATGAGTGTTTCATGACTATTTTCCGTAAGCTGTTTCATGGTTTTGAGTCGTAAAGATGAATTAATTAATAAAGCGCCTTCACATGCATACCATACTCAAACAGCAAGCGAAGAGCGTATCCAATACCACAGCAGAAACAGCACGCGGCGAAGCTAAACCGTAAAGCGACGCACAGCAATTAATACCTATCAGGAAGCTACATCAAGCTCGGAGAATGGACATCACAAAGCAAAAGTCGGACTAAATCGACATCCAACGTACGGTCTTCTAAGACTCGGAGCTCAAAGAGAAACGGAGCAACACGGGCCATTGGGGTGCAAACCGTTCGTTTTTTGTCGCCGTTTGGCTGTTTGCAGTTGATTTAAGTCCAATAGAACACTTTCAGTTCAAAACGACGTCGAAGAACTTCGGAAATGAGCCACCAAAAAGTCATTCTATTCTAGGTCCTCGCGCGCTACGAGCTGGCACTGTTGGAGTTGGCACGTGTTGATTCCTCGTCATCTAAACTGTCGTTTTAATCCGAACGGTTAGCGGAGACAGACATTATTTCTTGTCGTTATAATGCTTTTGTATAGTTGTAGAGACGTTTAACTAATAAAGCGCAAACAAAGAGCAGCAGCGATTCAAGCGAGAATCGCAAAAACGCAAGCACAAACAGCGAGAAACAAAAAAGCGCATACCTGTCAGAGAGGAGGAACAACTTCTACATCGCATCAATGAAAGATTCATCATCTATCAGGAAGCAAGACTCATAACTAAAAGACACGCGTGCATGCTGCAAAGCTATTACCTTCTGACAACGTCTGCTGAGATGGCAGAACATCAACTTCACTTTCATTATCCAGTTCAATTTCTTCTGCCGGAGATTGACAAGCATTCAAAGAATTCGAAATTGTTGACGGAGGTCCGTAAGTAGCGTCCGTCAAATAATCTACAGAAAAGGGAAGTGCAAATATCACCCAAATAGCTGGCAACCACGTCTGCATACCTGGTTCGTAGTAAGAGTACGCTTGAATGAAGGCGGGTTGCAAATTGGCTACGCAGTACGATCGCGTAAAAGACGAATTGAAGCAAATATTTCTACCCGACTCAAGCTTGGCAAAGAAACGTAGTAGAAGACATGCTTAATGAAGCTATTGCTGTCTACCTCGTCAAAATAGAAAACTGCTTTTCTTCCATCAACCTCAAAGCGCTGAATAGAGATGTCATTGTCGTGCACCAGCTAAATAAAAACGTCGATGAATTGATAAGTATGAGGCAAAGAAAATGAACCTACTGATCTTAAATTAGCTTGATCAATATTGAAACCAGACAGGAAGCCAATTTCTACGATAGCCATGCCTGAGTTCACATCACGACGAGCCCATCTGAAAATCAATTTTGAAACAACGAAGAATTGCAACGCATAAAAAACGCACTTGACGCAAGTACTCAATTCTAATCCATTGTCGTCTATCTGCAAGGTAGGAGTAGGAACAGGTGCAGTCGAAGGGCTGTCGGTTGTCGGAAAACTGGTAACCAATGGCAGCGAAGTTGTTGCCGATGGAGTGACTACTGTCGGAGTCTCTTGAATCCACTTATTCGTCACTTCAACATTGATCTCAAAGGAAGACTCTGGAGCCACCTCAGGAACATTGTAGCTAACCGCGGCCTACAAAGACATCCCATGAATTCAAAGTCGACAAAAGTATTAATCCTGCCTGCACTATTGCTGCTCCTTTGCCTGAAGACTCAAATCTCAAGTGGTTTGGTAAAGAAACCTAGGATCATACAAATTATTTATCAGTCTCAAGTTTAATGTACCCCCACCTCGAAGTGCTGCGTAATGAGTCTGTTGGCATCGTTGACAATAAACGAGGCATTCGTTCCATCATTCGCAGTCATTTCGACCTTCACATCCTGTTCACTAGCGACGCCCAGCTTGATTGACAACAGCGAAAGAGCCATCAAAGCCAACACGCTGTCCTGTGTGGATCTCCAACCGCCGTTGCCATTCATCTGCGATATGAGCCAGTTTCTGATCGGAAGAGCTGAAACGATGTCTCCTCTTGCGACGTAGGCAAGCAGAACGTAAGCCGTTGTTTCAATTGCTCCGGGAGGAGAAGGACAATGGTGGCGAGACGAGTGGCAATGCTTCGAACCCAAAGACCAATGCTTTTTTGAACCTTAGAGCGAGGTTCATTGAAGTGCGGGTCTAAAATTAAATGTTTGGCGCTGTACCTTGCACTCTAGCTGATTCTTCTAGTTTCTCCAGTAGGACAGAGGCAGCGGCGTCAGTTTCATCGGCAACACTTAGAGCGTAGGCAACGATTGCCTTTGAGTAGTCGCTAGTCAATGTAGCCGATTTTGACGTCAAAAACCGAACTGTTTTGGAAATCACTTCAGTGAACGATTTTGCACCGTAACACTGAATCGGCTAAAGATATTTTGTTCATCCACAATTTAACTGGTCTACACATCAACTGGACCTTGATGCCGTTGACTTCAACCAGAGAAATCAACGAGTACGCCGTTCGCACAGTTTCTTCATTATCCTTGAAGCCCTTAATTGAAATTGAGTCAGAATTTAAACGTCTTTCCCTTTCTACTCTCAACTACCAAGAGGTCGCGATGAAAGCATCGTCCCGGTTCTCTGAAAGATCCGTCCAGTTGCTGCATTCGCATTACCCAGCAAGCTGTTCGAATCAAATCCGCCTCATCGAGATACATAATCGACGACGCTTGAGCAAAGATGCGAAGGACGTAAGTCGTCAAACTAGTAAAAGCTCACATCATTGAACTTTTTCACCAAGAGTCGTTGCCGTACCAGATGCTTCCAGAGCCACTGCTCTGCCCCCACACGGCGTACGAATCGTCGTTCCGCTTATACGTCAATTGTCTCTGATAGCCTATAAAGAGAGAGCGTAGTAAGCATCGTCTACTTGCCTGCAGTGATTTACCCATCTGCGTGTAGCGTGTAGCTGTACGATCGATGGCAGGTGTGAGCATTTCCACTGATGTCAGATATCTTTTCACCATTACCGCTGGCGCAAAATTGATCATGTTCTGTTCTCCACATCCGTACGGCATTTTCAGCAGGCTACCAAGCGAATTGATAGCGGGCCCCATCGAATCCCCTAAACGATCTAATAGTGGAGGGAAAAAAGAGAACTTCCCAAAAGTGACGTACCGCTTATGGTAATATATCCTCTTGAAGAACCGTGAACGATGTGCTCTGGCAGTGAAAGAGAGAACGTTTCTGTCTGCTCTCCGCTCATAAAGACGCTCATGAAATAAGACTCTTCTTTGCCTTCAGGCTAAAAACGTGCAACGCAGTGTCAAACTACAGTATGTAGTAATAATAATGACAGCCTTACCTCAACCAAAAGCATTCGCAGCATGGCGTCGAATTCGAGAGCAGAGTGAGCCGATACTCTCAGAGGAATTCGTCCCAGTTTCTTAGGTACGATAGGAAAGCGGATCGTTCTGCTGTCTTGAGCTCTGACAAACAATTCAATTTCGCTCGAGTTGCCGACAAATTCAAAACCACCCGTTGTCTGCAAATCTAAAGCAACCGTTACCTACGTACAAAAAAAGGATTAGATTAGTTTGATCTGCGCACGATTTTCCCCACCGTGAGATTTTCGTAAAAGTAATTGAAAACCGTAGCGAGAATGGCAACCTCCTCTCCACGTATGACCGAATAGGGTAAGCGAAGCGAAACGAAGAACGGCTTAAAAGCGACGAGACGAGAAGGAGCCGTTGCCGTTCCAAAACCAGCCGAAGAGGAGAGAGCGAAAGCGTCCGCAATCCAAGTTGTAATAGTGTCCGGCACCGTCGCATTGACAACGACTTCGCCGTCGTCACTTTTAATTAAACGGACCAATCAATAAAATCTTAGCATGTGAGTTCTGCGTGTGTTTGACTTACTTCGTCTCATAGTCGTCCCATAACCAGGCTTCAGGGAAGTAAGAGCGAGTTCGACCTCCGGGGCTGATGCCGTTCTCTCCTAAGTCTTCATCTCCGTAATCAGCCGAACCTGAGCATTACAATTCGAGTATTAGACTCGCACAGAAAAACGTTTTACTGTATCCTAGACTACCTGCTTGTCTCTTCACGTAGTGAATGTCTTTCTTGCTATCAAACTTTACATTCGTGATGACAACTATGCCCGGATCCTAAATAAAGAGCCATAAATGCTTCTTTTCCGAACAAACGTCTGAAACGAACTTTGAAGATATAGGGCGAATCAATCGCTGACCACCAGGGCTTCCACCACGAAAGATGAGCACCTGGTTGGAAACCACTTCCACCGCCGCCACTTCCATCGAACCCGTCCTCGTCGTCGCTTATAAGCCCATCGTCGGCAACGGAAGAAACCGCGGGTGGTCGATACGATGTATCGAATTTCTGCATTTCAAGCAGAACCTGAATGCAAAAAATTAATTAATTAACGGTGCGAAAAACGAGGCTTGCATTCTGTGAGGTCATTTGATTTCCCGTGCAAAGAGATGGCACGAGGTAGACGCTCTTGTCCACGGCAGTCAGACTAACGTGAGAATTGGGAGCGGCTTTAATGAAAAGCTGTACATTCTCGCCCGGTCGAGTAACGTTGGTACTAAAATTGACGCTGACCTACGAAAGACTGATCAAGAACATGCTGTACGTCGAGCTCAGAACTTGCCTTGTGCTCAAAACATCGAGCCACTTGAAGTTTCACCACATCGCCGACGCCCACGTTGGCAGCGATGTAGTAGGCGACGAGAAAGAAATTGGGAGAGAGAGAACACGTTGCATTGAACGGCAATTCGAACTGATAGACGCCCGAGTAGAGACGAGACAAGTCCGATTGCATCGGGACTTTCCACGAATGATGTATTTTACCACGTCCAATTGCCTACGAAACGGGAGTAGAATATTATTTGACGACGATCCTATCCAGTACTAGTAAATGAAGGTCAGCCGAGACGGGATTGTTAGTGAAAACGCTGATTGTTGTCTCTTCCCCAGGCTGAAGACCAAACACGGATTAGAAGATCCAGGCTCACGCACCGAACGTTCTAGTTGTCTCACCTGAAGGACGGGCTCGTATGACATCAGAGACAAGAAATCGTCGTTATTTGCTGACTGCCTTGGCTTGACAGTGTAAGATGCAGATACTGTTTTTTCGTCGACCGAGAAAGAAGCCTGAACAAGTACATAATAATATTATCAAGAAACATTTCGTTGGACAACTTACGCTTATAACCATTCGATCGTAATATTTGTTGCCGTTGTGAAAGACGTCAAACTGGACACTTCCATTTATAGACTCGACGGAGAACGACGTCAGATGCTGCCCGTCTCCGACGAGGCTGACGCTGAGCTCCGTCGTGTTCAGAAAAGGACGAAAATCCGGCGTGACAATGGAAATCTGAAACACGCGTATTAGAGACAGACGCGACTCGAAATTCGTACTGTAGCAATAAAAGGCAATCCCGGTTTGTAGTAGGTCGGCGTTCCGGGATCGAATTGGAGAACGTAGGGACTGCGAGCGATCGCAATGATTTGCGACTCATTCACAACCGCTCCCGTTCCTTGTTCAGTGACGCTGACGTTGACTTCCACCGAATGAGGGACGTAGCGGAAAGACGAGTATTTGTAGTAGGGAGACAGATCGTACGTTTTCATCGAGAAATCGGACAATCCGTCAATCTATGATTAAATGATGATAGGTGTTTCTAAAGCAAAGGTTTGCATTACTTGAGCGCAGTGCGTTGTTGTTGATGGACTGAGGAACTGATGAAGGGTGGTGAAGTAAAGGCAGGCGAGACCTTTCACGGGTTTTCCATACGTATATCTGATCAGATGAAGTATGAAACTCAGCTGCAAGAAAAGCTTAAGAGTTCACCTGGCTGAAATAGCTCCACTCAGTTCAATGTCGCCGTCTACCAAGTATTCGGGTAGAAGAAGGTTCACTTGAAACTTGGGCAGAACTAAAACTATTATTTAGGCAAAAGCGTACATTCTGTACCTCTAAGTTCTACCGTATTCTAGAACTGTAAAGCACGTCTCTTGCACCAGAACAGGCTACAGAATAATCAATTTAAATCAGTCAAATTTGTCTGTCCGGACTTGTACGTTGATGAACTCCGGGTATTCCGTATAGACAGCGATTTTCCACGTTCCAGCTACCGGCTGAGACGACAGAGGAAAAGAGAGATTGAGAACGCCTGCGACAAAAATGTTTCACAAACGAGGCATCACAGAAAACAATTTACCATTGGTTGGAAGAAGGTTTAGCCACTGCAAGACTTTGGTTCCTTTTCCATCCTACAAAAAGCGTGATAAATTCAACAATAAAAGATACAACCAGACGTACAGCTATTTCGACTGAGATCTAAAAGCAGAGATAATAAAAAAAAGAGTCAATTAGATCGTCAAAGACGCCTACGTTTTTAGAGTACGGCTTCATATTGAAGTCCAAGACAACCAGCCTCATTCGCACTAACAAAGGACACACGGCTATACAGTCTATTTTGATACCCAAATTTCTAACCCAATTGACCGGGCTTGTACACGGGCTTTTCCGTTTGAACTAAAACGCTCGGCCCTTTCGCAGCGACTCCCACCTCGGCAACTCCGCTCAATCTAGACATGCTGTCGGCTGCTACGCCGTCGATTTCCAGTATGTATTTGCCCGACAAAAACGTCTCGGGTATCTACAAGATTGTTCATAGGAAAACGCTCTGCAATTGATTCAAATACCTCAAACGATACAGATCCATATCCGTCCACTGCAGGATACACATATTTAGACTATCAATTCAACATTTCTATTTTGGACTACCTAGTTGTCTGAACGCTCCTGCCGTCAGCGTGACGTTTCCGTCTCGGAGGAGGCGAGCTTGAAAGTCGGACAAATTCCTCATGCCCTGCGTCGCAATGTGAATATCGGCAGTGACGCCCTGACGAAGCACGTTGGGCATCGCGATAAGAAAATTGTGACAGCATCTAAAACACGCATCAGACGACGAATTGGCATGTCAAAAAAATATACGTTTGCCACCATTGGGCGTCTGAGCAGCGTACCACGCAGACGTCATTATCTATAGGAAAAATGTATCTACCTGCATGTGCGTTCTACTAAGAGCGTATACCTGTAATTCTATAATTGGCCTGGAAACGTAAGGTGCCGTGGTAATGATGCCGTAGAAATGAAACCGTAAGTCGGTTGCCTATCGACACTACGCGGTGATTGTTGGGCTGATCGCCGCAGATGGAAATGGTGCGAGCATCGTTCGACGAGCCGTTCGAGCGACCGCCGCTGATTTCCACCTTGACGTAGCGGTCGCACCAGTATCCAAGCGACGTAAGCCTCAACACTTCAAACGCGACATTCTTTCCGGGAGGAGCTTCGATTGTCCACGAACAAAATAGATCGGAGTAACGGGATAGGGGGGGACGAAAGTCGATCTGTCCCGTCCCATTGATGAGCACAACAGGGGGACACACTAAAAGCAAATGCCGAATATGAAGACATAGGAAGGTTTGATCGTTTTGACATACAAACAGAGCAGTCGTCATGGGTGTAGCCATCCGGACAGGAGCACCGGTTAAAAGCGACGCATTTGCCCCCATTTTTGCACGGCGAGAAACATCGAGCTGTAAGAGAAATAAATATAAAAATAAATAAACTACTAGAGGTCGTTTGCGTCTCACGAGTGCACGTGTGATTGTCGGACGACAAGAAGTATCGATACGTGTCGGAGCAAGAGCACTCGTAGCCACCGAACGTGTTTGTACAAATGTCCGAGCACTTTTTCGCCGACACTAGCGAACACTCGTCGACGTCTTCGCGTCGAAAAAAAAGAAGTCAAAATTTGTTTGATTTGATTTTTGACCTTTACCGTTCAGTTCCCCCGTGGGCGTTCTGCAGTGCTGCTCGGTAAAAACGAAACTCTTGAAATAAACGCGACACTTGGCGCACAACTCGAAGCGAACTTGCACCGCGTTTCCGCTCTCGCCAAAATCGGGAACGTCCATTACGTCCATATGCCAGTCTTGAGACACCGAGACCGAGTCTAAGTGACGGTTGACGTATATTTCGCCGTTGACGATCAGTTGGAAGCGGTAGCTATCGGTGTAGAGTCGATACGAGGGTGTATGAACGCGATACTGGACAGAAAAGCAGTTGTAGCCTTCCTTTCCAATGGGAGGACTTTGAATGTATTCGATCATATTGTCAGCGGATAACAGCAAAGGAGTAAACCATAGTTGGTTAACGGCTAAAAATGACACCAGATGTAGTCTAAATTGAGTAGAAAAATCGAACGGAAATTGGATCGCAAACACAAGACATCATAGAGAGGGAACCCCAATATCTGAGTTTGTTCCTACCTTCTATTCTCCACGAAAAGAAGTTTCTCGGCGCCACAGACTTCGTTTCCCAACCGCACATGACATCCGAATGCGTAAACGAGGTACAGCTACGAACTGCAAATAACAACATTAGCATTCTATAGGGAAAACCTGCCTATAGCATACCTTTTCCGCACGGAAAAATCGTCCTCAGAGACCGTACATCGAAGAAGCCCTCGCTCGTCTCGACGTCGTCGTAGGGATAGATTCGGACTTTACGAGCCATGAGTTCGTTGGCCTCCCAGAGCGTATCGCTAAGCGGAAAAAGAATCGTACGCCACGAGACGTCGTGCTTCCCGCGACGACTTTGCCACGACACGCGCGACCGTTTCGCCGCTTTCGCCACGTCGGTCACCGTAGCGCTACTGTTCGCGAACGACGTTTTATAGCTAAGCATGATGCACTGATCCGTCGTGCGACGATCGTCCGGAGTGACGACGAATGACAGAAACGGTCGTCGAGACGACTTTCGGGATAGATGAAAAGAGTAGACGGGTTTAGAAATTGTGTCGTTGAGCGACCACGTTCCGCTTCCTGCGTCGCTTCGAACGACGCACGTTTCTTCGCCAAATGAACAGGTTAATGCTAAAGCGAATATATTTTCACGGATTTCATTTGTAAGATGATTCCTCTCCCTTACTTTCTGAACACGTGCTAATCGTTACGTTGTCAATGGCGACGTCTCCTGTCTTCCAATTGTCTGCTCGCAAACCGACTGCCTCGATTTTGACGTAGACTTCGACGTCGTGCGGAATCTTGACGATTGCCTCGCGCCAGTCGTGCGTTCCTGTTCCAAGGAACGTCGTAATTGTCAGCGAATTGCCCTTGACGTCAAGAAAAAACACTTTGATGGCCTCGTTTCCGGTGGCATTGGGTTTGAGAACGTAATCAAATCTCAAGCATTTGAACTTAATCGGTGCAAACAGAGGACTAACCAAAGCCGTTCCAGAACTTTCGATGATTGTAATAGGTCCCGTGGACACTGCAGTCGGCGAAGCCGGCTTCTTCACGAGGGCCAAGAAACTCGCTAAAACAAAGCATCACTAAATGACTAAATGACTACACAAAATTCGGAATCATTACATCGTTTTCCTTTGCACACTCTCTCGCCGACCGGACAGAGTTCACGAACGGTGCTACGATCCGTGGTGTAACACCAGGGGCCAGATAGAAGGTTTCCTGGATTGCGGCAGTGATTTTGCGCATTCTTCAATTCGGGATAACGATCGGTGTCGCTGAAGGGATGCTTGTGAGGAAACTGGGCGTACCACCACTGACATGCGTGTCCAGATTCTGTAAAGGACACTGTTCCACGATAGCCAATGCCGTTGCGGTCTTCATCGACACAAGAAACTAGAGGAAGAAATAGACAACTTTACAGTAGCCTCTGACCAGCGCGATTGGTCATCACACACACTACGTCATGCATCTTACGTCACAACATTATAATTTCTTTGCTCTCACCTCTCTCCCAGTTGGATTTTCCAACGTCCCACAGACACGTATCTTTCTGCTCGAAGTCGCACTGTTTCCACGAGACTGGTTCTAGGGAGCAAAAATTTAGAATCAATCACGTGACCGGACTGTAAATCGTACTCTTCACGACGGAGTACCAAACTCGTACAGACGTGCTACGTGCAAAGCGAAACGGGACGAAGCACCTCATCAGAAGAGTGCTGCTCGTCGAAAGGAGAAAAACAGATTCGCTGTAGCTTCGAGTCTTTGACCAGACAGGCAGCACGTCGCTTCTTTTTCCATTGTACACGTGGCAGCGGCTCCCTTTTCGAGGCGACTCGTAGACGGCGTGAAGCTTGATGCGTTCTCCCTCTCGCGCTCGAATGAGCCATTGGCATTGCACTGACCTGTCGCCAGATGACCCATCGAACGATACGTATCCGTTGGGAGCGACTCGCGTGTCCACCGTGCCCCCACACCTGTCTAAAAGGTGAAGACGCACTGTACGTGACTCCGGGCATTTCTGTAGGCGGAGCACATACGTCTCTTTCTGCAGGGGCACAGGAAGCGGACTTCGTAATCGAAGCACAATCCGTTCTGCTTTTCGTTTAGGCATACGAGACCTGTTTGAAGATTACACGTCAATTTCTGACCGGTTTCTCTTGAATCGACTTCTGATGGGAAAGAAGTTTCTCTGGTATGATCTTATCTCCATTTCCTAATTAAATATTACTTTCGGTTCTCGTTCTGCAGCTGATTCCTTGCGGATGCGAACAGACTTCGCGATTTGACAACTTCAATAAGGATATAGTCTCGAAGTCTCCCGTGCCGGAAGGATCATCTCTATCGATCCAGCTAGTCCAGCAGAGACCTAGGGCAAATAACAAAGAGATCACGTAGGAGTGACACCGCAGAATGACATGTGGGTGGACGATCGCGTGGGAGCAATTTTATTAATGACGAACGATCTCCCTGTATGCATGGGCCTTCGATGTCGTGACGTGCATGGGCCTGCACTTACGCTGTGAAGCAGCAGATCTAAAATCATATGTACAAGTAGAACTCGTGCTAAAGCCAACAAAAACCGCTTAGTACGTACCCGAAAAACAGACCAGTCACAACTAGTAGTACCCAGTGGACTGGTAGAAGAGACTGGACACAAATCATCGTCGATTTCGCCGTTTGATTGCAAATATCGTCTCTCTATGTGCAAGTTTCGTGGCGAAAGATGCTTTTCGGTTGGTATTAACTAACCTCGACAGGTGTCTCGTTGCTGCGAGGGTGCAGATGACCCAACTGGTGCTCTCCGAGCGTGACCGCGTTTATATGCACATTGAACCTCGACCTTCTATATCCGCCCCCGATTTCGCATAAATATCCGCCGAACACGTGCGATGGCAATCTTTTCTGCGACAGCGGAGTCTTCCGAGAAGATCTCGCGCTCGACGAACGGACGCGCCAACGCCGGCGCAATTCGTCGAATGTGGGACGGGTTTCTGCTAGGTCGCTAAGGTCGCACAAACAATTCTAATTAGAAAGGGGGCAGGTGGAGTGGGAAGACAAAGAAGTCCCCTTGTCCGATCGGCGACGCGACGCTCGTGCCGCGCTCCCCGGCGGTGCCGACGACAGCCAATCAGACGCATTCGGAGTAATCAAATAGGGAAACACGGTCTGCTTCAAATTCAAAGCAGATGTCAAACTTGTCAAAGTTCAAATTGGCGAGACGCCACCGCAGACGCCGCCCATGACCACGTACATGTTGACGCCTTCCTGGTGACGAAATCAAGGCCCTCTCATGTTGGTACAGTAATTTGGGCAAAAGAAAAATTGGGCATGGAACGTGCAAATTGGGTGGAAAGACAGGCCATAAAAACGCTTTCTCTTATATAGACGTAAGCGGCCTCATCAGAGCGCCTGATGAGTAGATCATTGATGAGTTTGGAGTCCAAGGCATGCACATTTTCCTACAAAGTCTGATACCAGGTCACCGTTTAGAGTTTTGATAGCGCGCCACTGAATAAGGGGAACAACTTCCGCTGGCTTCTCCGAAGACAACAATTCAAAGCGAACGTAATCGATCCAAAGATCTAAGACAATTCATCGAATCGAAGTTCTGGGGGTAGGCCCAATACGTGCGCGTACCTGGCGAGCTTTTCCCGTATTCATCCGTAGCTTCTCTGTATAAAGTTCTCAGTGTTTGGCTATCAAAAGGATCCTTGCGAAAAACGACATCATCCACGCGAGTTTCGCTTCAAAAACAAAGAGCAACTTGCCTGCAAATTTTCCAATTCTATGCAGTGTTTATAGAGAGCCAACGGAACGGGACGAACGCTCAGGAGACTAAAAACAAAGTGCACTTGTATTTATAGGCGGACAAAAAACGCAGTAAATTGATGCCTTTGATAGACTTCTCTCACTTTCGGCAAACCGCAGGTGACGAGCGCCCAGTCCACGTACGCCAATTTCATCGCGTCGCCTACCACTTTATGCTGTTCACAGCTTCTCTGTGGAAAAAATTTCAATTTTGCCATATAAAAGCACGGACTTACGACGTAGACGCGCTCGATTTCTTCAGGTACGTGGGCCCGACAATATTCCGCCCACAGGAGCCACACAGGTAGCGAGGCCTAGCTTATCTTTGACGGTTGTGGGATCCCCAATTACAAAATTAAAGCGCCACCCACCTCCGTAGAAACGGACTCAACAGCTGCTTCAAACAATTGAAAGATGACGCCCTTTTCGCCTAAAAGTTTCAGTGTCGCACACCGAAAGAGACGAGATGATTGATACTCACTCGAAAAAAATTGACAGTGAATCGTGAGACACTTATGCCACGCCCAGACCGAGTTCTTATGCACTCTAGTTGCTTCGATCGCAAAGTGCTTGGCTCTGTCGGGCGAACCAATCCTCATGCAGAGATCGATCTGGAGAACGCGTACGACGTCACGTCGGACATTTAGAAATTATGAAATCGCGCGCTTTTACTCTATTCAGTGAGAATCGTTCTGAGAGCTTCTGCTCTCTGGAAGCTTCGTCCAAAAAATCGAACGTCCTCTGAAGACGCTGTGAAGGTGCCACAACATCAAAACAACTCTCTTATCTTATTTTTCCTTTTGACACACCTTCGTCTCGTTTCTTGCTTCTGCGCTTGTACTTGTGCTTTGTTCTAGCCGTTCAAAACAGAATTCAAGGCCAAAATCCCACATTGCAACTGCCAACGAATACTCATAAGCTGTCTCGTAATTTTACATTTGCTCACGTGTTGACAATCTTTCCACCGCTTCATGGTATTTCGCGACGCAGTCGCCTTCCGCTTTCAGTATATCTAAATTTGAAGTGTTTATGTCCAATGACGCTAAATGCGAGTTTTAGAACCGGAAGACGACGGCTCTGTTTTTCTTTGAGATGCACTGTACATCAGAGTGCTGAGAGGCTGGCGAGACATACAGTCTAGAGCGTCTTCGCTATGTGAAAACGTCGTTTCAAGACTAAACAAATCGTCACACGCACTAACTACATATGTATATATATAGATGATGAACTATTTACATGTGATAAATGTTCTCCTGCACGCTCTCCGTCTCCTCGAAGAGCTGGCATATCGTCAAAAATTTAAGACAAAACTTAGGGTCATCTAATAAGAGCCACCGGATAAATTCTACCGCGCGTGTACTCTTCTATCGAACCCGTAATGGTTTTCAGAGCATTTTCAAATACTATAAGAGCTGCTTTATAATTTAGGATGGCATCAGACGCATCTTCATCGGGATCGACCTTGGAATTGGAAGTGTATTGCACAAAAAAAAACCAAACATTGACTGTTTTATACTTCGTCAGGTTGCAAGACCCTTCTTCGCTTTCGAATCTAACGCACATGAATAGAGATAATGAAATGCATTGGTCTCAATCACCTTGTCAACATATAGCATTTCAAATCTAAAATACTGAAAGAGAACGTCATTGATTCTCTCATCCTCTTCTTGGAGAACGTCAATTTCTAAAAAGCTTACCTCCCACCAGAGATATTTTGATTCAGGATTTAGTCTCAACCCTTTCAGCATTACATTTCTAAGCAAAAAATGAATGTACTCGTGGTGAACTGCAGTTCCAAAATACCTGGCTGCAGACACGTTTTTATTCACTTCAAATTCAGCCTTAGCAGCGGCAATCCACAAGCCTTAAAAAACACACCGTAAATATCTATACAGACAATAGTACTTTTGTCCCTCACCTGAATTACGTGGATGATATTGGAGAGCAGATCCATAGACTTGGCTAAGCTTCCTATGACTCCCCTGAGCCCCAAGTTGTAGTTCTCATATCTACTGCGTGTGGGACTGAGTTAAATTGTACCTCTTTATGGCAATATTGGGCATGCTGGATCCATAAATTGACGTCAGCCTAAAGGAATGAACGTCACTTGGCCACACTATGTGAGTACAATTACTTTGAATTTCTTAGTAGCCAGCTGGAAGAAAACAGAAATCTCTTTACTTAATTAATCAATTAGGATCTCAAATATAACCATGCCTGAAAGAGCTGGTGAATGTGACGAACCGTCGTGAAATTAGATTTTCGTTTGGGATCAAGTCGAATTCCTAGAGTCTGACAGCAAAGCACTACATTATTTGATAAGGCATACGAACATTTAGGAAATACCTTTCGTCTCCTGCGCTGAAGGCAGTCTAAATTTATTTCGTACTAGAAGAAATCATCGTGCAGATTCGAAAAATCCCAGTTTTTCCTTCTTACCTGTATATATTCCAGAAAATCTTGCTTCTTTGCGACGCGTTTGTTGATTCCGTACTCGAATGTTCGTCTTTTGCTAGCTATTGCCCTGTGGAGAACAGGTTCCCGAAAGGGGTCCCAAACTTCAAAAAATCCTCCACCGTATTTCCTGCTTCGTAAACAATCCAACTCGCTCGAAATCGCTTAGTTCGTCGACGAGCGCTTCGAGATTTCTGACGACAAGTTCGGCCATGTCGAGCTTCTAGCGTGCGTCAACATTCGCCAACATTCGCCAAGTGACGCGAAAGTCATGCTAAAGCCGAGAGCACTTGCACAGGTTCTCGCTCAGGCGAATACAGGAGGCATCCTAAGTACGATGTAAGTACGGAGAGACGTTCCAGCAGAATCAGTGAAAGTGGGCCTCCCTTTTAGGCTCCTCAACAACGAGGGAACGCTGCTCGCCTATTCGAAGTCAGACGAGGACGATCGCGAAGCTAAAGTGACGGCGGCGATTGCGTCGAACATTTGGGCCGCCTACGAACGCATAGGCAAGACGGCATTTCAAGACGAAAATCTCAACTTTCTGCTCGTGAATTGCAGAGTAAGGGAGATAGAAGAATGGATAGTAACTGTTTGCATTTTTGCTCTGCTCAGGAAGGAAAAGTCGGAATATCTCGCGTAGCCAATCAGCTGCTTTGTATCTACGCCCACCGCGACGTTGCGATAGGAATTTTGAAAGCGAAGGTAAAGGCTTTTGTCTTGCAATTTCTGCCTAATGTAAGTCGTTTGTTTCTCTAGGCTGACGCTTTAGCAAAGTACTTGGAGGAGCCTCTTACACAGGTTGCCTTGGCAGCGAGCTGAACATTGACATTTTTTCACTGTGCTTTAAAAAAGATGTAGGCACTTGTATTAGCTGTTCACTTCTCCTGAAGTAGTAGGGAGATATAGTAGTTATAGCATTACGAACTTATCGTTCGCGCGCAAGGCGCTAGCTGCAGGCAGAGATATAAAAGAGATATCTCTGCTGCAGGGTTACAGGGCTACTGACGTCACGGTAGCGCGCATTGCTTTCTCCTAAACGATTCTCCTTGACGATGGACTCTGCTGCTGAGAAAAAAGCAACTGATTTCCTGGGAGCGTCATTCAATCAAGATTGCAGGCAAGCTTTTATAGCGTTCATAAGACGTCTAGAATGCGATATTGGGGAGCACAGTTCGCTTTCCGTCGCGTCGCGTCGCGGCTTCAAGCTCTACAGTCTTTCTTCGACCGATAAGCTTGACAAAATCTACGAAATGGGTACGATTTGACGCAATTTTCAAGCGGAAGGCTCAAGCTCGCGTCACGGTCACGTGAAGAGGAAACGCTCGCGCCTCGTTTCTTTTTTAGTCGGCGAAGACGCTTGCATGGTCGAACGGCTCTTTTCGAGCAGTCTGGTTGCCGTTGTCGGGCTGACGCATCCTCGAAAACTGCGCGTTTATCATTTCAAGGTGATTTTGGGGTGTGACACGTGCATTTCCACGTGGACATTTGGAATTTGTAGAAAGGAACGGAAATTTGCAACTACAGTTACTCTAGTAGCATTTTAAACGTGAAATTAAATCGACAGGCAAGTTAGCGAACGAAGAGATTTTTCGTTGCTAAGGCATTTCCATGTAAACAGAGACTGGTCGTTGTACTCGAAGAGAGTTTGTACATTCACAGCATCAAAGACATGAAGGTATCGATTGAATAGCTGAGTTTCTCTTTGCATAATGATATTTTTGATATTTGCAGGTCATTCACACGATCCGAGATACGCCACCAAACCCTGGAGGTTATTCTCTATGCATTTATGTTCTAGTTTGAAAGACCGATTGTTCTTTCTAAGGCGTCTGTGCCTTTTCCTCTCATCCTGATTCTGGCTATTTGGCTTTTCCGGGCAGTAGCCAAGTTGGAGAAGTTCAAATATTTGATACCATTAACCTAGTTGGTGTATTTATAGAAGGAATTTATCAGCGTGCTCATTGATTTTTTTATAGCAATCAGTTACGATGATCCAAGCTCACGATGGTCGCCTAGCTGCCTTGGCGTTTAATACAAATGGAAAAAAATTAGCGACTGCTTCAGAGAAAGTATTATTATAGCAATTGTACCCTAGTCGAATTTCTCGCAATGCTGCACCCGTAACAGGGCACAGTTATTCGAGTATTTTCAACGGATACAGGAAGCAAACTCTATGAGTTCCGTCGTGGAGTGAAGAGGTACTACTGTACACGGATTTTTCCGCTGACATAGCAAACCGATTCTTCATAGATACGTTCAGATACACTGTCTCGCGTTCAGCACGGACGGACTCTATCTTTGCTCGTCGAGCAACACGGAAACCGTTCACATATTCAAGTTGGAAGGAGTGAAGGACAGGTAAGGAGAATCGCCCCACTCGTGCCTCTTATCCAACGACCATCGCTGCAGTGGAAAAGGAGACGAGGAGCCTCAATCGTGGATTGGCTTCATGAGCAAAGCGCTATCCGCTCCAGCTAGCTATCTCCCTCCACAGGTCATTTTTTTAGAGTTTTCTTTCTCTTTTTGTATTTATCTTTGTTCAGGTCACTGATGTTTTTAGTCAAGAGCGGTCCTTTGCTGTGGCTCGTTTGGCAAGTGCTGGCACCAAGAACGTTTGCTGTATTACAACGTGAGTTACTACGTTTTTTTATATTGCGCTATACTGTGTTTTCAGCATCAACAAGGTGCCGCGTCTTCTCGTTGTCACTGCGGAGGGAATTGTCAACGTGTTCAACATCGATCCCGACACGGGCGGCGAATGCGTTCTCGTAAAAAGACATAGGTGACGCAAGTGCTTTTTTTGCTGCACCCATACTCATGCATTGTCTTTCAGACTTGCGGAAGGGGAAGAAACTGATTTATATTTTGACAGGGAAATGCCTGAGGTACCTAAAAACGACTAGAATTGATCATCTTAATTAATGGTAACGTATTTTAGGCTGCCGTGGCAACGGCATCTGCTGCTCTTTCTGCTGGTGTTCCGAGCCAGCCAGAGGCAGTCAGTCCCCAAAGCGATGCCTTGCCATCTTCAGGTCACTATCCAATATTTCGACTAATCATCTCGGACTCTCCACTAATTGAAATGTCTTTCTTTTCATAGACGGATATGATGTTGAGGCAGAAAAGGACTCGTCAGGAGAAGCGCAGTAGTGGTAAGAAACGTTTGCTCATTTCTATTGAGGAGTTGTTGACATGACGTAAACTATACATACACTGCAGTGTATTGCGTTAATAAATAAATAAATAAGTTCTAGAACATGTCTACGACTGCCACCAGGAGAGAAGTCCAAGTCCAGGCTCACTCACACTCGCCTAAAGAAAAAACAAAAAAAGCTAAGAGCTGAAAAACTCTCTTATTTTGATTCTACTGTGATTGTATATGGAGACTTCTTAGCCGACGCCGTATCGTCTGCGTCGTTTGGTTCCACTTTGGCCGTTACGGCGGCTTGAGGCGAAATGTCCGTGAAGTGATCTTGAACGACGGCGAATCGTATCTCTTCTCCGATGTCGAAGTAGAGATTGTGAGACTCGTCGTTTTCGTCCGCTTTATATGCCCATACCCACGTCTGTTCTTCTTGATCACTAGCAGTACAAAGGAGTTGTCCTCTCTCTCTATCTCTCGTTTATGCGAGCACATTTCGAAGGTGTACGTACAATTGAGAAGGATGCGGAAGCAAAGCTGACGGCGCAGTTATGTCGTCGAAAAATCCTAATGAAACTAAACCCCAATCAATAATCAATTAATCAAATATCATTCAAACGCTTACTCTGGATTCCTTCCTGGGTGCATCGTTTCACCTTTCCGATGAGAATTTCTCCTTGAAAGGGTCGAAATGCGGCACATCTGAATCGAACTAACAGAAACTTTTTAATAAGGCAAACCTCAGACCCTTTCCTTTGAATAAAAGGTTTATGGTCTGGGGAATGCCTCAATGTCTCTTTCTATTTTTTTTGGAGAAAGGCAAACCTTCGGAGCAAGCAGAGCCATCTTTATCAGAAATCGATAGATCGGTGATCTTCGTGATGTCAAAAAGACTTATGCACAAGCCTATGCCACAAAGAACCTGCACGAGCGCCGTTCCACCGTGGTTCCACGTAACTCATCGCGGGGGGATAGAGTTCTCACCTTGTTAGCATACTTCCTGTTGAGAATATGCACGGCTGACTCTAGCCGATCTTTTCCGTGTAGATGAGGCTTTACGTAGATAACGTCCTTGATTTCGACGACGAAAAACATCTGCAACTCAAACGTGGGCGCGCGCGCGCTAGGTGTTTTCGTCGTGAGATGGATACGGCAGCCGACGGAGACGTTCCATTGCCTCTTCTGAACCGGTTTCAGGAAGAAAATGAAGTCAATGATCTAATAGGAGAGATGCAGTCAATTTGCGACGACGAACTGGCGTTGGAAGCAAATGCAGAGAAATTCGTTGGTTAGAGAGGGACAAAGGAAGCCGCTCTCGCTGTAAAGGAATTCCTTTCTATGATAGTCATTTTTGACAAGTACCAAGAGCAGCCTCATCTATTGGATCCGTTTCTAGGCAAGCCCCTCTGGAGACTCGTGGATGAAAGTTTTACTGGAAAATGCTTTCCTTGGTTTCTAGAGCAACTCGTTGGAAAGTTGATTGGTTTGGCCCGCGATCCTCAAAGTGCTCCAGGATTGGTTCACCAGTCGTTCAAATTTCTCTACATCATTACCAAAGTACTTAGAAGTTTCTTCAAAAACTTCCTTTTTCACTTTACACGTGTATTGCCGAATAATTTTATTTACATCAATTTTGCATTAGGTTCGAGGCCACAAATCTATTGTTCGGTTGTTTCCTCATGAAGTCGTTCATCTGGAGCCCATCCTACGTTTGGCCGAATCTCAAGATCCTTCTGACGTTTTGGTTGGGAGAGCGCGTCTCTTTGCTTCCGTTTTCGATGGTTCAATTTTAATTCTCACACGCAGAGATGGGAAATACGATACGTGTCATTGGTTTGGCTCTCTATTTTGGTCATGGCCCCTTTCGACATGAAAAGATTCGACTCTGATTCTACGGAAACGTCCGTGACGAACCGGATTATTGCTCTTTGCAAAGTATACATAAAGAAAAATTCTTATTATTGATAATGATAATAATAATTACCCGGGTGCATAGAAATACGTGCAGATGAGTGACAAGTCCCAAGATGCTGCAGCTCTTCTATTCGCCAAGTAACAGTAATAGGTGTTGCCTCACCGATGCGAATCCTTTCGTAGGTTTGTTTCCCGTCCGGATATTAGCTCGCAATATCTGGGCCACGCGCTCAAGTGGCTCTGTGAACTCTTAGAGGGTGATTTGGCTGGCTGGGCTTATTGAGATGTCCAATGATGGGGGGTTTAGGAAGTTCAAATGAAAGCATGGTCTGTCGTCAAGGAGCTCTATCTACCATGGTAGCGAGATTAATACCGATTTCATTATACCGACATCTTATTGTTGTTGAAATGCCTAGGCTATGATCTTTAAACACGGCCAAAGAAAAAACCTTGAAGACCACGGTAATTATATATTCACTTGCGTATGAGTTTCTGTTTTTGAGTTGTAACTTTTGCTTTAGGAGCGTTTGTCTTGAAGATTCTTGTTGGAAGCGGGACTTTGCAAGCTAATGGTATTCTTCTCAGAAAGCTCTCAGTTAAACTCGTTCAGGTAGAAGAACCGGACGTCTTTGTCACGATACGACGTGGCGCTATTTTTTAACAGAGAATCGGCGCCGTGTTTCTGAAAACGAGAATAGCTTCGTGGAGGTAGCGATTTAGTTCATATTTTAATCAAATCCTGGTTTCTGAGAAGAGTTGGTCTCAGATATCAGAGAGGAACCAGATCTCTGACACAAAGTCTACCAGCTGATGGCCATGCCGTCGCGGTAGTGACGTTTTTATTCAGATGACAATAACGCTGCTAGTTGACATTGATTTAGACTTCTAGTTCTGTCGTCGAGGTTGGGAATAGCGAAGACGAAGAGTACGATGTGCCTGAAATAGTGGAAGAAATTCTGGGTAGAAAAAGAATCTCCGCTTCTTTGTATACATACACCTCGACTGATTTTCTTGCAGAGCACATCTTTCTTGCTCTGAAAGACAAGGACACTATTGTGAGATGGTCAGCGGCAAAAGGGTGAAGCAGGCGTCATTTATCTGTGGGGCACTTAATGTATGTTTTTCAGAATTGGGAGGATCACTGGACGTTTGCCAAGAGATCTTGCTGACGACATTATATCGACTGTTCTCACTTGCTTCACGTAATTTTTTCCTGGTCTGTTTTCTAGACGTTTTTAGCGGCTCTTACAGTTTGCAAGAAACGGATGGATCTTGGCATGGAGGCTGCCTTGCACTTGCGGAATTGGGAAGACGGGGACTACTACTTCCTTCGAGACTCAAAGAAGGTTCACTTGGAAGTCAATGACGCCTGAATTTAATTAGTTATTTTAGTTATTCCGGTTGTTGTAAGAGCTTTGGGATACGACTACAGAAAAGGTCTATTTAGCATAGGTAAGCCAACACCGATAACACAGCTGCAAATTAGGACATTGAAACTTAGGCGCGGCCGTGAGGGATGCCGCTTGCTACGTCTGCTGGTCATTTGCACGGGCATACGACCCTCAAGAATTTCTACCTTATGTTCAGCAAATTGCAGTGTATCTACGTAGCTGATGCTCTGCTAGGATTTCTTTGATCTGATTTTTTTGTACAGGGCATTGGTGATAACTGCCGTTTTTGATCGCGAAATAAACTGTCGACGAGCAGCATCGGTGAGTATTTTTATAGGGGAAAGCTGTAAAGTGTACGCGTATCTAATTATTAGGCTGCTTTTCAAGAGAACGTCGGGCGTCAGGTATTCGATTCTCTATCGCTATCATTGTCGGCTGATATTCGATTATAGGGCGTTTTTCCGCATGGGATAGAGATCATAACAATTGCTGACTTTTTTGCTGTTGGAAATAGATCGGACACCTATCTCAAGCTCAGGTACTTCTGTTGATTTTTTAAATCTGGAAATAAGTATTTTGTATTGACGTAGTGTTGAAATTGGTCGTTTTCCTGAGTACACTCATCCTCTCATCGATCATTTGACAGCTGTTAAGACCTGTCACTGGGACAGGTTATTTAGTTCTTGCAGTGCAGGATATTATTTGCTAGGATTTTTTTTCTAGTGCCCTTAGAGTGCTGTCATCTCAAGCTTTGCACAAGTTCACTCTACTAGATCCAGATTACATTGTTAATCAGAGTGCGCATACTACGTTAATTACGAGAGACCATTATCTTGAGCACATGATCTTAGTCTATTCTCAATTGTTGAAGCGGTCTTTGGACATCGATGTGAATGCGCAGCATGGAGGTCTGCTGAGTTTAGGCGAAGTAACTCATGCTCTTTCATTGGTTGCTAAGACTAGGCAATCGTAAGCATCATTTATAGAAGCCACGGGTTTTGTTTAGTTGAATGTTCACTCCTGTAGAAGTCTCGAAGACGTACTAGGAAAGGAAAAATTATCTAAAATACGTGATGTTGAGCCTAAGGTAAATGGGAGAAGGCATCAATTGCGTTTACTAATTCATATGTCGTTTTTTTTTATGAAGTTCAATGAGATGAATTCTCTAAAGTTGGAACTTTTAGAAATTTTCTAACCAGCTATTTCACATTGTGTTTTTTTGATCAGAGGTCCTAACGGAGAAATGTTACGATTTGCAGGTAAACGTTTAGTCAAATTATAGACATTTCAAAGGTCGGCAGCACCTGTTTCTTTCCAACAGTCTGCTCCTTGATAGAAAAGCTTTCTCTCGCATTTGTTCCGTTTTACGGCCTATCTATAATCGGTAATTTCATCCACTTTAAGAAAAGATAGTTTTTCAAAATTCTTAGGTGTCTGGCAATCTGTCATCGACGAAAACATCCCATACATCAGTTACGAAGATCCTTGGATTCAGGTTGCTTGTAATTTAACTGATAGAACGAATGCATAATGTGTAAATCCTACAGAATGCAGCCTTGGAAGCTCTGAAAGCCTTAGCTGTTGCGTACTATTCTACTGAAACGAACGCGGAAATGCACTGTGGGATTCTATTTTATGTATTATTTATCGAGTGATTACTATTTCTCTAGCGCAACTAATTGAAAAATATCTGGAGCGGCTACACAGTCCTTTAGAATTCGATCGGTGCGATGACCAACAATTATACATGCTTAAAAATATTCCGTTTATAGCATGGGCTTTGCTCTTGGCCTGGGGAAGCTTCCTAAGACGATGTTCACTTCAAAATTTGATTGCGTGCGTAATCACTGTTCTTGGCTTGTCAAGCGAGCGAGTGACTTGTATAGGTATTGAACGGGCTTGTTGAGGCGTCGAGATTCAGTGGAGACAGAAAAATTGATTCTCGATATGCTGAAGCTAGAAGAGACGCTATAAGAGCCCTTGGAAAGTGAGTGTGAGGATCGAATCTCTTTTTTCCCAATGTATTTTGTTATTAGCCTATGCGAAACTGTGGGCTTGCGGTCTCCTGAGCCTTGTCTTTCTCGAGATCAAGTTGAAACGGTTTTCTCTACGCTGCTCAGCTCTCTGGAAGACTACACGAGAGACGAGAGGGCGGACGTTGGCGCTTGGTAACTGCTGCTTTTAGCCATAAGCGTCGAGAAGTATTTTTTTATTTATAAGGGTGAGAGAGGCAGGCATTGAAGCTTTGGAGAAATTTTCCAATCTTGTAGCTCGTTCTGAAATCGCCTGGATTTCATCGGACATGTGAATAAGAAATTGGACTTCATCTTTTTGAGTCATTGAGTCGATTTCTCGTAGAACGTCGCGGATCTTCTGCTCTCTCGTTCAACACATGAATGAAGGAATAGACAAAATTCGTTTGCTATCTGGAGAAATGTTTGTGCGACTCTTACACCAAGATAAGTGAGGTGACGAATTTGCTCTTTTTATAATTGGCATTAGAGTCTCTAGTCCCGCCATTCCACACATCAAGCATCAGGATAAATTGAAGGAAATATTTCCATTGTGCGATTTTTTGAGCTTCAGGGCGTTCTAAAGCTCAATGGCGTTTCTAGATCTGATGCTGAAACCCTCACGTGGTTTACTCGGCCCTACTGTTTTGAGAGAACAGTCCAACTTCTATCGTTTCCAGAATATAGGTTTAATTCTTTGCTGGGATTTATAGCAAGCGTTGGGGGCCTCACAAAATCTTTGGTAACCAAAGTCAAGTCGATGCGTTCTGTACTTAATTAAACTACTATTACGCCCCACAGGTACAGTATAGTAGCTCTGCATTGTTGAAGTATTTGAATGACAACGATGAAAGGTTCTGTCGTTGTTCTCCTATTATACTCTCGATCAATTTTTCTTAGCGAACGTGGGAACATTTTATCTACTTTAGTCCAAATATTTCAAAAGTTTCTCAAAGTGGAGAGGTTTGCTTGGAATTACAATACTGCTTCTAGGTATAGGCAGTCTTTGTTGTAGAGTGAGCGTTCCCATGTTTAAGCTCATTGATCTTCTACTTGCAAATTGTCGCCTGGAGAACTTGGCTCAACGCGAAAGGTCCGAACACCGATGTTTGACGTAGCTGCATCCACATGAGCGTCTTTTAGCGAATTGGTCTTACTCGACCTTTGCATTCTGTGTAAAACTGAAATCGCAAGAACTCGAAATATGAAGAAAATAATTGATAGCATAAGCGTGTAAGCCAACTTCGCGCTGATATTGCGAAAATTGAAGCGGCTACACTTCTAGGTTTTGTGGCTTTCTTCAGTTTCCCGGTAAAACTCGCTCGACGTCTCTCGAGCGTCTTCTCATTTTACTATGCCACGCGTATCCAAGGGTACGTTCTCACGCAGGACAGCGAGTGTATTTTTATCTGTAACGGTTTTAGGTGCGAAAAGAGGTCGCTGATCAACTCTACGTCACTTTACAGACATTTGATGATATTGTGCCCATGGATGTTTTAGACGAAGCTCTGGGTTTGCTTACTGAAACTTCGTGGTGAAGTTACTTTCTTTGTACCATTAGCCATAGTTCTAATGCTTGTCGTTTTTGATTGCAGGATGTCAGCCGATGGAGAGTTCAAGAGCGCAAGGAATCGACTCTGCGATTTGTTTGGCGTTCCTCGACCAAAGCCCATTGTAGGACTCTCAGATTGACTCATCTTTATTTTCTGAAGCCTATCGTTACAGGCAAAGCCAAAAGGAGATGATTCAACAGATCAACCATCGTCAAATGTCGCCGCAAAAAAGTTGGGCTATCAAGGTAATTTGAACGTCTGTCACACGTTTCTCCAAATACATGGGGGTTTTTCAGATCTGGTAGATCGAGTTGGATATTAGTCACTTGACGACTAACGATATTTTCTTGACAACAACGTCACGAAATTAGAGGTGCCTAATAACGCACGCGGAACGCGCTCTCCTCCTGAACACGCTCCGTCGTCCCGAAACCAGCTTCGAGGTGAGCCTATCATAGCAAAAGTATATGCGCGCGCGAACGTCCTCTGCGTCCGTGATCTCTAATTGATCCGCGCGTCGACCGACATGCCGCCGCCGCAAGCGCGTCTTGAATACACACTTTATTGGCGCAAGCAGCATACAACAAAGGCAAAAGACGGAAGAAGCAGCGGAGAAACGACCAAAGCTATAAACGATCAGCGCACACTGAGTTCAAGCACATGCAGTCCTAGCCTGTGCTAGCCTAGTACTAGTACAAACTGCCTCCTTTGCCAGGTGGGAAGAGATCCAGCGGGTTATCGAACGGAGGACCCGCGTGAAGCAATTCGTCGCCTTCTTGGCTTATCCTTTCTTTGGCAAGATTTTGAGCTTTATTCGTAAACGCCACCATAGTACTGAACGATTTCGCGATGTCCTTGGGTTCGCCGTTGAAGGCTCGTTGCAGTTGCGAGAGCAGGTCCAAGTAGCTTCTGCTAAATCCTTCGGCCAATAGGCGAACACGAGTATTTTCTTTGTATTGCATAGTACGAGGATTGTCCGGCAGAGGCCAAACGCCATTTGGGTCGAAGTTGATTGCTGGCCCGGTGAAAGTCCAGCTGTCATTGTCCTTTATCATCTCGTGACCGGCTACGATTTGAGCTAATTTGTAGTAGTGGGAGAGCTCTGCACTGCTATTCCGAGTCGCTTCTGTGGGCGAATCCTTCGTTCCTTCGCCTTGACGAACAATTGTGTCAATGGCTTTTTTGGCCGATTCGAGATCCGTAACGACTATAGCTTCATTTCCCTTCGGCGCTATTTTCACTTGCCACGAATCGCTTTCATTGAACGTGAGATTACCTTTTTTCGCAAGATCAGTCATGTTCTTTTTCAGCCTCTCATAAAAAGCTCCAATTGTATTGTGATGAAAACTGTGAGGATCATCAAGTTCGTTGTCGTCAAAAAGGATATGCTCCGGAGCTTCGAACTCCATGAAAACGTCTCTGATCAGTCCGAGAGAAAGCCGACTTAATCGCAGTGTCAATTCTGGACGAAGTCCGCCGGGCAAAGGCGTCGGATAAACGGGAATGACGTTATCGTTTTGAATATCAGGCCCGCTACATTCTTCGATGGCGTTCAGTATGTTTGCCACAAGACTCATGTGGTACATTTCCTCCGTGGCGACGGAGAGCAGAGCTTTTGCGATATACTTGTTCGCTCCTGGCTTGATAGAGAAGTAGGCGTAGAGATACATTGGTACGCTGATAAGTTCCAACTGCAAAGCTGTCTGAAATCCTTTGCAAACTTCTTCTGTTGTAAAAGAACGTTGCGAGGACAACAGAGGCATACAATCTTCGCAGGACCCTAGCCAACTTTTGATAAAATCCAATTTTTCGGCTGATAAGTCTCTTGTTGCCGGCATGTAACTTGGATCCTCTTCGTCGACGCTAAAAACTCGCAGCAAACGGTCTTTGTTTTTAACAACGCTATAGTAGTCGGCCAGCGCGACAATTGGACGCATAACAGGATACAAAATATCGTATCGTTTCAATATATGATACACACCCGGATGCCCGTCTGTGCCCCACCACGACGGCGTGTCATTGTTACTAGCAAATTTTTCAAATACGTGAATGGTTAGAGTTGAACCGACTTCAAGGAGTTCTTTCTGCATTTCGTTTTGCAGGTACGTGACTGTGAACAATTGGCCGTCGATTCCGAATCGGCGCACTTTGCCCGATCCCGCGGAATTTGCTACAAGTTCAACTGATGCCATGCCGCTGCAATTAGTAAAAATGTCGTAATCATGGCTTGGATCTTGGCCTTCTACTTTGAAATGAAGTCCTTTCAGTCTTTCCGTCTCATTCACGTTCGGTAGCTGCAGGTCAACGTTAAGATCATCTGGAAACAGATTAGTCTGTATTTTTAAGGGGATGTTATAGCCGCACTTGGGCTTTCCTTTCTCGTACGCAAAAAAGGTGTAAGAGTAAGTTTCGCTCGGATTCATGTGCCTCACGAAACGCGTTGTTGGACGGACCAACACGCTTGTCTCCTCCATAATGACATCGGTGCAAGTGGGGTCCGAGTCTTCTTTCTTTAGCTGTTCCTTTGGGCATCTGTATAATTGAAAAGTATCGTCTTTCTCGTCTTCTCTTATTTCAAATTCCAGTATATTATCCGCTAACCAAGGAACGTTCAGGTTAATTGCATCGCCAATTTGTCTTTTCTTTTCTTTTGTTCTAAGGCACACTCTATCGCCTAGACGAATATCGTCTATTCGATACATGCTGTCGTTTTTTACTCGAGCGAAAGCGTTGCCGAGATCGAGTATTAGTTTATTGTCGTGGATAACAAATGGAGCCAAATTTGTAGGAGCGTCGGGAAGTGCGCCTTCCTTACGCAAAATGCAGCCTTCTGTGACGCGTAAAAGACGACCGTTAACAAAGTTTTCTGGTTGATCTTTTGCGGTCGGACCAATTGTGCCGTTGATTGTTCCAAAAGTGAACTCTTCATTGTCGATGTCCGTAATACAGTGATGAAGGTCAAACTTGATAGAAAGACTTTCTTCTGAATGCTCTTTGAGAGCCTTCAAAACAGGTGATTTAAAACCATCTGAGTCGTCGTCATCAAAGGAGCCCCAGGTAAGATCTTCTAACTTGGACTGATACGACACTGTCATTGAGCGGCTACCTGAAATTTGGCGATCGTTGTAGATGCCCCAAAATGGCGCTGGTTTGAACGAGCCTATAATCTGTGGTTCACCTTTGTAGGCGCGAATGCCAATTTGCAGTCCAAACAGCATCGAATTCAATTGATTATCGACATCCAGGTCAACCATTTTAGCAGAAACTTGTGAAATCCCGGTGTCGACTGACTCGCCGATCAGGTGGTCCTCTGTGCTGTTGGAATGGCAGTCGTCATTATCGGGACACACTTTAGTCACTTTGACGTTGCGAAAAAGAAAATTGCCCGTGCCTCGTGGGTTGAATCTCGCATGATTTCCGTCCATAACTAATTGGTCGGTCAATGTAGTCGTATTTATGTCCCAATTCCTGGCGATGTTGTTGATTGTGGAAACATCGGCACGAAAATTTCCCGAAAAATGAATTCTCGGCCTGTTCAGGTAGCTACGACTTTCCGTCTCCGACCGCGAACATTGACACTAATATAAGGATATTTATACATTTAACGAAGGAAATAGTGCGTCGATGTTGTTACCTCCGGAGCCTTAGCAGTGGATTTCATTTCTGGTACGGCGGAAGCTACGTTTGCATCAAAAGCAGACGAATCTTCTTCACTTCGCATCTCCATTCGTGCCACTGTGTGTGGAGCAAATAATTAGACGGTAGCTTGCTCCAAATCTAGCCACTAACCATTCTTCAGTGCTCGAACTTTGCTTTCGTCTATGTAGGCAGAGCTGGAATCGAGCCCAATGAGTCTACAAAAGAGAGACTGTGACCAGTGTGACGCCACGTGCGCCTCCTATACCAATAATTTCAATCTTACATGAGCGTTAGCATCCAACTGACTGTCATTTCAAATTACTTTGGAATTCTAGAGTAGCACAAAACATATTCGTTAGCTTCATGTATGCTATAAATAGAATCTAGATGATTATAATATCGCTTAATTAATAGCTTAGTGTAAATGGGCTCGTGGTTACTTAAGTTTATCGACTTTCAGGTGGCGGCTTTGAGTAATACGTGTAAGTGTAGTTTTAAGGGTTTCAGTTCTTTTAGTTAATCAAGTTTTGGTGACCGTGGGCGTAGACACGTGGGCCGGCTCTAAACTGATTTCCCGATCGCAATCGAGCTAGATCTACCTCCCTTCGGACACGTAGTCTGCAGAATACAAAAACGGCGACCTCAAAGCCCTAAATTTGACTGCATGATACGCTCAGCCTTGTCATGCATGCTAGCTGGCAGGGCGGCCCGGCATGCACGCTGGGCGCCGCCAGCTAGGCGCCGTTTTGACTTACCACCGTTCAATTCTGTATACGTCAATTGTAAGCGATTTGCGCCACTAATTTCTATATATATAAGAGCAATTTTAAGGTAAAATTTGGTACCCAGAGTTGATTGCGTGCCTGCACGAGTTGTCTTAGCTTCCGATAACTTAGTGCGCATGAGCTGTGACCTCAAGTCTTATCTTTTCTCTAATCAACGACGAGGAAAGGATGTAGACTCTACAATCCGTGATACTAGTATCCGTGAGGGCATCCGTGCACGATCGTAGTCGTAGATCTACGTCACGCCTAGCGCACGAGCCTATTCCCTGGGAGACCGCAGAATGGAACGCTCTCGTTCCCGCGAGCCGGCTCCGTCGTCCCAAACATTCGAAGTGAGCCCATCGCGTCACAGCATAAAACTTCTCGCGCGCGTGAACGCCCTGCGAGCCGAGCGCCGCCTCTGCGACGTGATCCTTCGCGTCGGCGCGACCGACATCCCGTCCCATCGCGCCGTCCTCGCCGCGAGCAGCCCCTACTTCTTCGCCATGTTCACGTCGGACATGGCCGAAGCCGGCCAATCGATCGTAACGATGCGCGACATGGATCCGACGATTCTCGAGCGTCTAATCGACTTCGTCTACACGGGCCGACTCGACGTCTCCGTCGACAACGTCCAAGACCTTCTCGCCGCCGCCGCCCTACTCCAACTCGAAGCCGTTCAGACGCTCTGCAGCGATTTTCTCAAAGACCAACTCGACCCGTCCAATTGTCTCGGCATACGAAATTTCGCCGAGGCGACCGGCTGCGCGGGTCTCGCCGACGCCGTCGACGAGTTCGCGCGCAATCGCTTCTCGGACGTGGCGAAAAGCGACGAATTTCTCGCGCACTCGTGCGATCGCGTCGCCGAAATGCTGAGCAGCGACGATTTGAACGTTCGCGGCGAGGAGGAGATCTACGAGGCGGTCGTCCGTTGGATTGCGCACGACAAGGCCGAACGGGCGCCCCTTTTGCCGACGCTTCTGCGTCACGTGCGACTGCCGCTGCTCGACGCCGACTATCTCGTTCGAAACGTCGACTCGAACGAACTCGTTCGATCGAATATGGAATGTCGGGATTTGCTCGACGAGGCGAAGCGTTATCATCTCGTCGAGGTATGGTGTTCGGCGCGATTCTTAACTTAATTAACGTTGCCTAGAGAGTTTCTAAGAGAGAGAAGGCATAGTAGTATGTCCTGATATGCCCAGTTTTATTGATCTCACTTATTAATTAAAGTATAATTTGTGCCTTATAGCTGCTTTTCTTTTAGTCCTATCGACGATCGACCGATTTGCCCAAGAGCGCCCAGTTGCGGAAGTCGTGTGTCGGCGTTCTCTACGCCGTCGGCGGCAAGGAGTCGTCCGATACGATCAGTCGCGGCGTGGAGTGCTATCGATTGAGGTCGAACGAGTGGAATCGAGAAACGGAAATGATCGTTCGACGTCAGCAACTCGGCGTCGGGTTTTTGATGAAGCGGATCTATGCCGTCGGCGGATCGGACGGGACGACGCGATTGAGCAGCGTCGAGGCTTTTGATCCGGTGACGTCGAATTGGGCATTTGTTGCGCCAATGAACACGTGCCGATCGGGAGTGGGAGTTGGGATATTGGGAGGCAATGCTATGTATGCTGCCGGTATGGAAGTATTGTCTTAGCAGGGAGAGAAAGAGATTTTAAACTGTACTCTACTAGGCGGATACGATGGCAGAAATTGCTTGAACACTATGGAACGATATGATTTGGATTTAAATATGTGGAGTTATGTGGCGCCTATGACGACAAGGCGAAGTTTTCCTGGTGAGTTCTGATAGAGGCTTTCTAGTCAGCGTATATACTATTTGCTATAAAAGGTGTCACTGTTCTGGATGACAAACTGTACGTCGTCGGTGGAAATGACGGATCTGCCTTTCTCAGCGTTGCGGAGTGCTATCATCCTCACTTGGATCGTTGGGCGTCGATGCCCGCACTCAACAAGTCAAGGGCTGGAATCGGGATTACAGTACTAGGTAAAGAAGCGGAGGCTATTGGGGAAAGTTGTTACTCCAGAGTGTAGTTGTAGAGGCTTCAGTTTACTGACCCTCCACCACATGTCTATTGCTTTGGCCTGATGATGCCCGCAATATGCATGTTTTGCTGCATTACGGCAGTCTCGTTGGCTCATTCTAATCAAAAGCTAACAATGATAGTTCAATTAGGACAGACCTTATTACTTAAATTCGATTACTGTATTGCTATAGGAGGTAAAATGTTTTGTCTTCTTGTCTCGAACAGGCGGACGACTCTTTGTTGGCGGAGGTAACGATGGAACGACTCGACTCGAGTCCGTTGAATGCTACGATCCGCGCGTCGGCCAATGGGAGCTTGTGGCGTCGATGAAATCACCTCGCGACGGCGTTTGCATGGCCCAACTTGGACAGAGCATAATAGCCTTGGGCGGAATCAACGGTCCATCGTACTTGAACTCGGCCGAAATGTACGATCCTCGAATGAATCGATGGGAAATGATTGCTCCCATGGAATCATGTCGTGCGGCGGCTGGAGCTGCCGTCATTCCTTCCTCTTATTGAAGAAATAGTTAAATATTAATTACGTAATTCTTTCTAGTTAAGATCCTTTTGATTTCTGAAATTTTGATTCAACACTGCCGTGTATTGTAGTGCAGATCTTATCATGTCGGAGTTCTCCCGCACTTTTTCGGCTTAGCGCGCGTGAAGGTCCGCTTTTCTGGGTTGTTCTCGCCAGCGGATCGACTTCTCCGTGTTCATGTGACATCAGAAGCAGTCTATGGAATCCTATGTAGACTCGGATTACCTGGAAATCGATCGACGCGGCTGGAAGCGGAAGTTATCGTTCGAAAGCTCGGAAAGTAATGTCTACGAGCGTCCTATACCTGGAAATCATATTCTTTGCAGACAGTCGAAAGGTATTTCGTAATGGCGATATAGACGACAGGACAAATTCAAAGTCGAATGTACATCGCCTGAAAGTGTCATCTTCTGACGGACAAAGTGCCAGTTTTTCCATCAAGCCAGACACCGGATTTTCCGGAGTACGTGCAGCGCGACCTCTCCGCGCTAAACGTTGAGATTGTTTCCAGAAGACCGTTTTTGAGCCTGGCAGCTTGCTGCTCGTACCCTGCAACGTTCTCCGACACGAAATACGCAATAAGGTATAGTCGATCGGTTCTATGATCTGCGACGCCTTCATGGGCTTGTCTTGTGCACAGCGATATCAGAGCGCTATGAGAAGAGCGAATGCTCTCGAAGAGAAAAGGTGCATCAAAAATGAATAACACTCAATAATTAATTAATTAGTTAATTAATTAATTAAGCGTACGTTTGGACGAGACTGCTGACGAGACTGCCGATGTTTCTTTCGCTGAGACTGAGGACGAAGTGACAGTTGAAAGTCCAAGTGAAGAGCTGTGGGTCCAGAAACATGCAGCGAAGCAGTTCACTCATCTACTAAGTGATGACGTACGTAACCCAGTGAAGGAACATCAAGTTTGATTGCGTATTTATTCTTCTCTCTCTCTCTATGAGTAGGGAGTTAATCGAATTCTCCTATCTTGGCTTAAGCTCTGGGACGGGGCTGTGTTCGGAGCTTCGGACGCTTCGAAAAAGTTCAATACGGATCACGCTGACCTTCAGCAGATGTTCTCGACGAGACCGCCCGACAAACAGCAAAGCCAGCCCGTCCCTTTTCCAGAGGTGACGTCTATGATATTATTAATATTTTCTCTGTGATCTGCATTTGTTCAGGCCGTTGATGATCTACGACCTAAGCAAAAGGTGCTTTTATGTCTACTTTTTCTTGTCTTTTCTTAATGTCAAGCTTGGGAACAGATTGCCTTACTGTCTGGCCCTCCAGGTCTTGGCAAAACGACGCTTGCTCACGTTCTTGCCGTTCACGCTGGCTATTCGCCAATAGAGATTAATGCAAGGTAACTTGTTAGGGTTGGCTTTGTTAGCGTGCCGTTTAATCGCTTCCTTTTGGGGTTCCGTAGCGATGATAGATCACCTGAAATGATGAAGAACGTCCTCGAGAACGTGACAAAAACGAGGAGTCTTTCGTGGACGGACGAAAAGCCTAATTGTCTAATAATCGACGAAATTGACGGCGCCTTGTCGGTGTGACCATACATAAAGTGGTATTAATGTTCCCAAAGAACGTCTATGCATTTTAGACAGCCATCAACGTCCTCGTTTCTGTCCTAAAGGGAACATCACGAGGAAGGAAAAGTAACTGATGTCTATAATACCAAAGACCGTGTTTCAAAATATTCCTGTTGTAGCTTCTAAGAAGAAGAAAACCTCGTCTGAACAGCACGTCGTGTCAAGACCAATAATAGCCATTTGCAATGATATGTATAGTAGTAACCTTAAGACTTGGGCCATCTCGTATATACCTATACTCTGTCGTTTGTTTAGCCACAGTCCCTCTCTCAGGTCACTAAAGCCTCTTGCTCTGCTGCTTAATGTTCCACCTCTCGACACGGCGCGACTTGCAACGCGTTTGCATCAGGCACGACTTAATTAATTCCCTGCGATGATCTCCAAAATTTACTTTTTCATGTGGCGTTTTATAGATTTCGTTGAAAGAACGACTGCCCGTGTCAACGTCTGCTCTTATATCGCTTTGCGAAAAGACGTCGAATGACGTTCGGTCCTGTCTAAACGTTTTGCAGGTGAGCATTGCATTTAACCGTTGATCGGCTTTGTACGTGCTGGTATTTCTTTAATTCATAGTTTCTGCATCAATCGAATCAAACTTTAGAAATGGAGACTGTCGAGTCAGTCTACATTGGACAAAAAGACGTTCAAAAGACCCTCTTTTCGTTTTGGCAAGACGTCTTCATTCTAAGCAGGAAGAAGTAAGAAAACGACACGACAACAAAACGCTGATATATTCTTTCAACAGAAAATCTCTAAAAATGATCGACGGGCAAGGCCGTAGTTCAGGTACCACAAGGAAAATCAATTTTTATAGTCTTCATTTCGAAGTATCCATAGCCCAGTCGCAATTTCAGTCCGTTATTCTTGGACTAAGTCAGTCTGGCGACTACGATAAAGCTGTTCAAGGCAGAGACGTTCATTTTCTGTACAGTACGTGCCTTGATAGATTTGACGTCTAGGTTTGTTTGAAAACTATCTGAAAGCCAAAGTTTTGGATCATTCGTCCGAGAGCGTAACTGACCCCCTTAGACTTACGACTACTATATCTCTCACACGTGTTGGTTTTTTTTTAATCTAAGCTTTCAATTGCTCTGGATTGGGTGCTCTTTGCCGATCAGCTTCACACAACTATATATCGCGAGCAAGCCTATGAATTGATGCCCTATTTTCCCTATGTGGGCGGTCTTTTCTTTATCCTTTTCGCTGCTGCTTCATTTCCTCGAGTGACGTATCCTAGTAGCTTCTACGAGGTACTTGTGAATAGTCTTTCGTTCCTGCGTTTTCTCATTCTCTGTCTCACAGCACTTTGCACAAATGGACAGAATTAAAAAGATAGCCAGCTCACTTTATGCTGGCTTCCCCGTTGGAGTCCATCAAAGTTTCGACGTCAGTACTCTTATCACGCTCGTCGCTCCGAGGCTGCATCAAATTTTATCTCCAACCTTTCGCCCTGTGCGCCTTTTTTCCCCCCCAACGTTGGCACCACTACTATTTGTGTCTTTTAGGTTGACGTGAAATTATTTGGACAGTGTGAAAAGGAGCAGTTGAAGGCTATGGTGAATCTAATGGTTGCTTACAATATTAGCTATGGCCAGCAGAGGCAGCCAGACGGACAATATGCTTATGAGTTTGAACCGTGAGTAAATCGACTGCTACTTGGCATCTGTCTCACTCTTTTGCATTAGGAATATAGATTTGATCACGAAATTTTCTGAAAGCGGACAACGCCCGCTGAATTATTCAACCAGACAGCTCATAGCACACGAGGTACGTTCACAGGTTTTAATTTCTTGTCTTCTCGCAACTCTGGTCAGATTGAAAAGGAGAAAATGAGACGAAGTGACACGAGCTACGAAATGAGCTCACGCTCAGAGTACAGTACCTTTCAGCCAGAGATGCACTTGTCTTGACGACATACTTATCTAGCGAAGCATCTTTGATGAAAGGAAAAGCAACGAGTCACGTTCCTCATGATATCAAAAGTCAATTCAAAGTACAGACCCGGGTAAAAGAAAGGCGTTGTGCATATAAACACTGGACGTTTCAGTGTCATTGCTTTTAGCTCAAAACTAAAGAAGATGGTTTTTTTCAATTTCGTTCGTCAAAAGGTACCCAGCATGAATTTCACGTGATTAATTATTGTTATGATAAGCGCATGATAGCGGAAGAAATGTCCACGAAACGATCTGGTGGTGGCCCACAGCATTCACTCTGGTTCCGATTCACAGAAGGTTTTTCCAACGCAGTCAAAAGAGCAGTCAAAGTCCAGGATTTTTTGTAAGTACATTATTAGATACCAGAAAGAAAACACTACACAGAAAGCTTTTCGCAATCACGGACGGGTTCAAGCAGAGACACACAGAGTCCTCGAAAGACTTTAATTAACGCTAGACCATAGCACCAAATATTATTATTACACACACATCTATTCTCACAATCAGCGGGCCAGGGTCAGTGAAGAGAATGCCACCCTGCAAGAAGAAGGCAAAGCATATACCCCTTAGTTGATGATCCAGATCTCCTGTATTGTATCTATCTACGTTGTATCTTACCTTCGTTTCTGTAGGCTCTAAACGCTGTCATGTAGTCCTCGACTTCTTTCGCGCAGTTCTTCAGATGGTTGACGCCTTCTCGCCGATTGCAGTCGACCAAATGCTGGCGGAAGATCTTCACCTTTTCGAGGTGAATCGCCCGTCGTCTCACCCACTGCTCTCGAGCCTGGGCCGCGCCGACGACGTCGCCTTTTTCGACTTCGTTTAGTTCGGGAGCTTGTGGATACTCCCGGTGAAAAGAGGTCGTCGTCATCGTGAGCAGACTCTCTCGTACTGAATGTCCCGTATAAAAGCACCGGAAGCGTACTCACGTACAGTACACGTTTCTACATTTTGTACTGATTTTTGAGGCTGGCTGTGCTCAACGCAGGCACTATAATTCGCAAATGGCAGAACCGGTTCCCGATCCTCTCTTTGAAGAGATCGTCTTGCAGGAAGAGTGGCTGCCGAGATTAGCTTCCCAACTTGAGTTCTCCCGTTTACTTTACGATCTCTCTGCCGTCGGAATTTTAGCGGCAGACGAACGCGAAGCTCTTCTAAAGTCGCTTTCCCGGAAATCGAAAGAGGAAGTAGCGACCGAGTTGTTTCGCGATATTCTACCCAAATACGGCCTTGGAACGTTTGACAAGTTTATCTCGGTGCTTCTGGGCACAGGGTATAAAGAAACGGCGAAGTCGCTGCAAGGTGCGTCATGGGATGCGGAAGAATCCGTAGAAGGCGTGCCCCTTTCACCCTGACGACGTAATTTTATTTTTTCTTTGCAGACAAGAGAGAGATTGGCACTCATGGATTCGGTAAAGTTTGCGTCAGATCAATCCGCGAAGCCTTGAGTACTAATTTGATTTAATCTCAAAACGTAGTTATGGAAGCTTGTATTGACGACGACGGCATTGGTAAAATAAGATGTTAATAGTCAATGCATGGGAATTTCGTTGTTTAGACTTTCACTTAATGTATTTCTTTTCACAATAGAGGAAGCAATGTGTGGATCTCATAACCTATGTATAGACAGTTCTGATGTGTTGCCGTTGTATTTATATAACATGCTTCGTAGCGAAAAGAATAAGATTTCAAGCTGATCCTGAATTTGGTAAGCATTGTACATAATTAAGGTGTCTAATTAATTGACTTGTGTTTTAGAAAAAGCGGCCCTGGTAAATCTGCAATTTTGTATGCAAAAGTATATAAAACTCCTTCTGGAAATAATGTTTGTTATATTTAGTGGAATTGTTTTCAAAGCATCCAGAAGTTGGTAAGTGAGTCCTGGGAGTCAAACGATTAGCAAAAGACTAGCATTGAACTCCTCTCTTTAGCAATTGAATGCGGCGTGGATCCAAAACTAGGTATAATACTAAATACCAATTTTTGATAGACTAGTTTTTCTTTGTAGCGCTACTGTTTCATAAAAACGAAGATCTAAGTAAATAACATTGTTTCCTCATATTTTGATATACAGTACATGTATTTCTGTATATATGAAAGGAAAGAAATTGGATGATCCAACCTTGAGTAATTACTTAAGCCATGCACACTATGCCTCGCATGATTGCGTTTCTGTTTAGAAAATTTGTTTTTCGAATATCCAGAAACAGGTGCTAAAATTTTATTTTCTACACGTTTAGTGCATGTCTCTGGCCGTAGGAGAAATGTTTGTGGACTATCCCTATCTTGGTACTACAAAAACTCAATTTGTGTATGAATATTTATTCTCCTTTTGCTTCTTAGTGAAAATCTTTCACAGAAATCCAGAATTGGGTAGACTCGGTTGTTTAATTGATTAGAGGGATACATGTGTGGTGTTCTGTTTAGCTGTTACGTTGTCACGCGAACCCGAAAAAGGTACAAATTATAATTTCTCAACTATTCGTTTTTGTTGTAATTTGTTATCATGTTAAATTCTAGTGAAGGAAGTGGCTGAAGAACCGAATGAAAGTTGCAAATTTTAGAGTCAGTGATACGGACTTTTATTTACCGTTATTATCTGTAGAGTCACAATACGTGGCAGCAAAATTAGGTAACACAAATATCAGCACCATAAAAATAACTGTTTAGTGTTTGTAAAGTTGTGAAGAACGCCCAAGAGCCCGAACTAGGTACAGTATCAATATATATACGTCCCTAAATCGCGCCTACTGTATGTACGTAATGTGATTCTTATTCAGCGAGAGAACTTGCGAACATGTGGCGTAACGGTATATAGCAGAAAGCAGGTGATACGATAGAATGCAAGTGAAGTCTGCGTGTGTTTAGACGATGAAATGCCGGAAGATCTTGATCTACGTATGGAAATGCATTGTTCTTTAAATTAAAATAGCATTTCATTTTGTTATTATAGATGGATTTATAATAGATGAACGAATTGGTACGTTTTTATGTTTTCAATGCCTCCTATATTTATTGTAGATTATTATGACAGGAATGGGAATGGCTCTGCTGCCGCCTATAAGTACGCCTTATGCTGAGAGTAAATGCTATTAGATTTATCTTTTTGTAGGAGAATGTGTGCGCTCAGTGAGATTTGGTGAAGATATTATTAAATAAACTAGCGCTCTATTGCTGACTGAGCGCCCTTCTTTAGAACCCGACGGTTCTCCCAACATTGATGATGGTATATTGAATAGAATGCTGCACGACAACTGTAGCTAACGCGTTGTTTTAGTTATGAAGTTGATTCAACTTGGAACAGAATTGGGTATAGGAGATAACTGCTAACAGCTAATAGTTAATGTTCTGCGTGTAGCACAAAATATTGAAGGATTCGTTAAAAACAGTCAGTAGCAATTTTTTATGCAGTCAATAAAACAATGCAAACTCTGTTTTTCTTTTAGCCAAAGTGGATCCTATATATGGTATGAAGACTTTCCGATACGCCTATTCAAGCATAAATTGTTTTTGTTTAACATAGTGAAGTCATTTGAACAAGGCAGCCAAGCAGGTTAGCTCCGTTTTTTTCTTTTATTTTTTCTACTAAAGGCAAATTTAGTTAAAGTTCTCGGCAAACAGCCGGAGTTAGGTAAAAGTGTGTTGTTGTCGTGCAGCTCAATAAAGGAATTTTGTTTGTCAGTCCGAAAGTACGTTTTGCAACGACCAGAAATTTGTAAGCTGAAGATGAACGAAATGTGCCAAAGTAAAAGCCTTGTTTTTTCTTAGGTGCAATGCTAAGGCAATTAGTTGATCTTGGTATGAACTGCATGCTTATACATATAGAAATGTTTTCTTGCTATTTTCTAATTATCTCTCGTTTGCGTACACTTGAAAGAACGCAGAGGAGATCTGGTGGCATTGGGTATGTGCTTGCGGCGTTTTGGATAAACGGTACACAGTAATTTTCTAAACTTTAGGAAAAGCTATTGACAAAGTTCTTAATGAAATGCGTAAGTAGACTTAAGCTATTTCATTCGAACTTTGAATTTCTTGTTCATAGTAAAAATGTTGGAAAGCGATCCTGAAATGAGTAAGCCATTTCATTAATTTCCACTCGCACACCTTATACATTTCCGTGCTACAGATAAGAAAATGTTTACCGAAGTAAACGCTTTTCGAAGTTTTGAAAAAGCCAAAAAGCAGGGCCTAGTGACTGTAGTGAGATCCCGAATTCACCTGGTCGGAAAAGACAACGCAGGAAAAACTTGCGTCAAAAATGCCCTGCTCAGTAAACAATTTGTCGAAAATCAATTTAGCACGCCTGGAATCGCCACCAATGTGGCCATCTGCCAGGCGGAAACGGCAAGCGAAGACGGAGCGTGGGTGCTCCAGGAAGAGGGTCAACCGGCAGCAGTCATAGCTGGAGCGCTGAAAGCGACTCAACGAGGAGACGCAAGCGCAGTCGCAGTGGCGGAATCGGCGAAAGCGAGGAAACCAGCAGGTACTGTTGCTTCCGCCGAGAAAGGCGAATCTCGTCCTACTGGCAATGTGAGTGGACCCCAACTGCCCGCTAGCCGTCCTTCAGTCGCCGCCAGGCCTGACGTGGGTTCCATGACAACACGAAGAGTCCGTCGTCCTGGAAAAATACAACCGTATTGTCGTCTCCCAGGCGACGGAGACAAAATCGTTCGAAATTTCAGCGAATCTTCCGAATTGCTTGACGTCTGGAAAAAGATGGCGGACGCAGACAGCAACGAGCCTGTTCACTCGTCCATTACCATTTGGGACGAGGGCGGTCAAGAACAGTATCTCAACATGCAGACGCCGTTTATTGCCGAAGACGCCGTCCACTTGCTCGTATTCGATCTCACGCAGGATCCGAATTCCGAAGTTCGTTACACGTATTATCGACACGGTACCGGCGCAATTCCGCAGCCCTCCTTCGGTTTCCACACGTACGGTGGCGTACTTCGCGTCTGGTTGAGCATGCTCGTCGTCTCCGGCGGAGGTTCAGACAGGGCTCTGGGCGAATTTTTGGGCGGCGAGAGCGCCGACATCACGACCCTCGGCGAAGCTTTTATGCCAAAAGTTGCTTCTCCGCCGTGCATTCTAATTGGTACGCGAGCCCAGCAACCTGACGCTCAAATTCGGGATTATCAGGAGTACCTAAAGAAACTCTTTGCCACAACCGAAAAGGCTCAATTGATTGATCACATCGTTCAAAGCGAAACCGACTGCAGCACCATTCCTGGTCACCCCGATCCGTTTTTATTCTATCCCGTCGAATGCAATTTTGCTTCGAAGAGAGAGATTGAGGCAGCAATTAGACAAAAGTCGCTCACCGGCCACAACGTCGTTATTCCTCAAGATCCGAATTTTGCGAAAATTCGTCACAGAATCATCCAAGCCGCGCAGCAATATTGGAAGAAGCGTCAGCTTCCCAAACGATGGCTCATACTTCAACTGCTCAACGAATTCGTCAGCAAAGAAAACGCTATCGTCCACAGGGACTTTCTGTTTTCCGTAGCAACCAAAGCTTGCCACATCACCGACGAAAGCGAGTTTCTCTACGCGATGATGTACCTCGACGCACTTGGCATGATCATTTACAAGCCGGGATCGAAATACCGCGTCTTGAATGAGCACATCATCACCGATCCCTCGTGGCTGTTCGAGCTCTTCTCCCGCTTCCTTCCCATAATATCTCAAGAAAAGGGACGAACGGCTAGAATTGACAACGAGGAGCTCTACGATCATTACCCGAGTGACCTTGTGAAGGTTCAAACGGAAGGCATTATGTGCTCGAGATTGGTGAAATACTTTCTCAATCACGTGAAACGAGCAGAGAATCATCGAAATCAGATGCTGAGGCTCCTGCAGGACTTTGACGTCATTGCTCCGTGTAACGCAGAGGGCAGCGAGGAGCCAGAAGAGAGCAGCAGCTTCTACGTTCCCTGCCTGGTTCAAAAGCGCCTCGACGATAAACGCGAGTGCTTTGTCTATCAGGAGCAGGAGAGACAGATGTACACGTGTCCTCTGGTTCTCAAAGCTCGTACGATCCTCATTTGGCCCGAGCCTCTGTTCTTTCGTCTCGTCACTCGCTTTCTCAACAAATTCCAACCTAAAGAGACCATCGTCGAGCGCAACAGAGTTGTCATCTACGACATCGATTTGTCAAGTCACATGATCGCATTAGAATTTCTCTATCTCGACCCCAAATACGTCACAGCTACAGTAAGATTTCGAACCCCAACATTTGCCAGCGGTTTTCACGAGGTGAAAAGAAAGTGCCAGGAACTGCGTCAGATGATTCTGAGCGAGCTGAACGACATAAAAAAACTGGGGTTTCAGAATTTCGATGCCATCGTCTGTATTGGAAAGGATCCTCGCATTTTGCCGACACCAGAAAAAGATGAGTCAGATCTGTACATCAACTTTGAAGAGAAGCGAGAGGTCGTACCTTGCCCGGACGAGGTTTACCACGACGTATACCTCCGCATGAAAGGCGATAAGAAACTACTGCCGTTATCGCTAGTCTCAGAATTGTCGTATTGGTACAGCGTAGAAAAGGAGGTAAGATCAAGAGAATATTTGCATGCTTACAAGCAACCCAATTCTAATGTTTGTTTAGGAATTTTCGTTGAGCCGCGCAGATACATGTAGCGGCATTTTGCTTACGGTTATTCCTGCGGAGAGCGAAAATGTGACGGGAGCATTAAAGCTGGCTGTAGCTAAAGCACTGCCTGAATGCGAATTTGTCCAATTCTCCAAGGAACTTCTTGGAGACGCTACTACTAATCTCCAGCAGACGACTTGCAGATCGTTTCTGCTCAAAGTGGTTAATGTCATCGACACTTGGCAGAAAAGATTGATCGATCAGGAAGAAAATGCTACGGTCGGTTGTCTCTTAGATGTCTGCAAAAGAGTGAAGCTCAGCAGAACGACAATTGAAGAAGAGCTTCGCACATTAAACCCATCAGGTATAAAGTCTCATGGACGCCAAAGTATCTATACATTTGTTTCTTACTGTAGGTGTTTTTCCGTCAGATGACGCTCCGGTATCAGCTGAGATCATACGATCATGCGTCAACGTTGGATGTCTCAAGTGGGAGGAGATCGCGTTGAATTTGCTGTTTTCCACTCCTGATCTCCGAAAAATTGAAGATTCATCAAAAAGTTTGAAGCTGAAGTTGCAAAGGGTTCTGGAAGAGTGGCAATTGAGAAAGGCAGATCATTCAGTAGGCCGTCTTCTTAAAGCTCTAAGCTCTGCAGGAATTAACAGAGCTCATGTCGAAAAGAATTATTTCGACTGGCTGAAATAACTGCGTCTTATCTCCTCTGTCTCTTTCGTGCCGTTCTTGTTGCCTCTTGTAGTGTGCTGTATCCTGCCTTTGAACTTTGTGGCTGCGTGTTTTGACGCCGTATAAAGCAGTTTTTGGTTTGAATTTTTTTGTTTCTGACATGTTTTCTAGCGAAAGTTGCATGCAATATTCATGAATGCAGAAAGATTTTTTGTCGATTCAATGTTTCGAGTTCCCGTATAAGCTTTCTTGCCCTTCGAATGTCTTCGTTTCGCAGTCGATTCATAGCGCCGCGACCGACACCGAAAAGCAGATCAGAGGTTAAGGCACGGAGCTCGGCAAAGTTTGGAAAGACGGAAAAGCGAGAATCATCATTATCCGGACGAACGAGGCGACCAGTCGCCGCCACCTCGGCGACAGTCTCTCAGCAGGGCATAAAGACATCTTCTAATGCAGAGAGAAGAGGAGCACGCGATGAGAACAAGGCTCCTTCATCCGTTACAGTCGAATTCCAAAACGTCATGGATCAGGCGGCGCGAACGATTCAGGCTTGGTATCGCAGTCAGCGAACGTCGAGACAACAGGCCAACTTGGCGCTTCATTCGCTTTTGACGAAGAAAAAGCAGGAGAGAACTCGCCTAGAGCTATTGGCTCGCCAGGAAAAGGCAAGTAGATCTAGATCAAGGAAAAGAGTGTCATACAGAGATGCTTCTCTGTGGTATTCTTTTAATCTTAGTGGTCGATGAAACTCTGTTTATCTCCTTCTGAGAGTCTAATGTTTTTTTTTGCTAAGCTTGTTGATCGATTCTTGGTAGTAAGCATTGTCGTTGTCTTGTTAGGAAGCGGAGTACGTTGCTCGAAAAATGCGTGCCGAAGAGAGAAGTCGTCATTTGGCTGTGGAAGAGATGAGGCGCAAGCGAGAGGAAAAGTGGAGAGAACACAAGCGAAAAGAAGAGGAGGAGGCAGAGGAGATGCCAAACGCCGTAAACATAATAAGGGACAAACTTTGGCGGGGCGTTCTAAGTAGCCGACCCTTGTTAGGAGAGAAAGGCAAAAGCATCGAAGCAAACTCACGAGACTCGGAGTGTGAAGTCTGGTGAACATCGTCCACCATCGGGAAGACAAAAGCTGGTTTCTTTTGAAATGAGCAAGTTGAACAGTCGTCCGGCATCAAGAGGTTTTGATGAAGATGCTCCGCTGGATCACTCCACTCCCGAAATAGCGAGGAAAAGCGTATCAAGGATGACGTCTGATGTTGATCGGTAGGAGAAATTACTGCAGTTCCGTCGTAACAACAATTGTACATCAAGTAGAGAACAAAAACCCGTGCATTTGCTTTTGGAAGATGCTCTCAGAATTCTGGAGAAGTCGCCGGAGAATATACCCGATTTTACGAGTGAACCCAAGTTGAGACGGCAAGTGTTTATGGTCCAAAGACACGTAAGCGTTTGCACTGTTTGTGAATCCCTTTTTATACAGAGATGTCGTAACACTATCACAACCGTCTGGTGAAGGTCTCAAGTGGGTTCAGAAGGCAATTAATTGACTAGACAATTTCTTTTGCTCTTTAGCAGCCTCAAAGCGTTTTTGGACGAAGTTGAACTTGCGGCTTTGCCTCAGCCAGCTCAAGTGGTAATTCTTGCTCTGCAAAATTAAAAATGATACGTTTATACGTTTCCTAGGCGTCTGCTGAGTTGCCTTCAGCTGAGTGCGTGCCTGAAAAGGAGTACGCTAAATTTTGCTTTACTAATTATACTGTCTGATATAACGTTTATTCTTAGTTTAGAAAACTTTTCGTCGGTGACGTCAAGTATTGCATCAAAAATGGAATCGCAGGATTCTCTGTTGAGACAGAGTCGGCAGCAGATAGCCGCCCTTCAGAAAGAACTCGTGAGATGAGACAAACGAATCACGACATTTACGTATTGACGGACGGCTCTGTACCAGGAGAATCAAAGACAACTGAGTCTTTATCATGCCCGTCAGCAGGAGAAAGACATCAAACATAGACTAGCAAGTCAGAAACAGCAGAATGATGATGCGGTTCAACGGCATTTGGCCTTTATTGATCAGGTAAAGTGGTATTGCTTTTTGTCAAGGCTTGGCCAAGTGTTTCTTTTTCTATTAGCTTATAGACGACAAGAAGGCGTTGAGCACGCGCTGCGAGTCTCTTGTGAAAGAGCTCAAATCAGCAGATACGAAATATTCGCGAAAAATTAAAGAAATGGAAGAACGGTTAGTTCACGTTTTCAGTTCACTGTCACATGTATCTACCATCAAATTCGGAGCAGATACAGGCACGATATAAAAAAGCAAAAAGAACTAGATAGTGCTGCCGAGAAATTGAGAAGAGAGCGATGGATAGAGGAAAAGACTCAGTCAATAAAAGTACAAAGATAAAAAACTGATGTATTGCTTACAAGCATTTATCCCCTTGCGTTAGGAAATGACGGTGAAAGGCCTAGAGCCAGAAATTCAGCTACTTATTAAAAAGCACAAGCAGGACGTGCAGCGAATCAAAGCAGAACATCAAGTGATGAACGTTGGAGAGATGAAAGTCTCTTCTGACGTGGCGATTTTAGGCTGAGTTAATGAGGACAGACGAGAGAGCCGGTTCTCGTTTCGTTCATCAAGTGGAGGAGCTGAGAGAACAGTTGGGTAGAGAAAAGGAAAGAGCTTGTGCTCATGAAAGAGAACTTGCTAGGCAAAGGTTAATGCACCTGCATGTTTTTTTTGAGCAATTGGTACTCATTCGTTGTGCAGGTACGAGAAACAGGTTCAACTCGACGAAGCCAATTTGCAGAAATTGCGTCAGCAGTACAGGGATGAAGTAGAAAAGGAGAAGCAACGATTGGCTGACCAGACGTATAAGCAGAGTCGCGAAGGGGCTGATCTCAAGGAAAAATTGCGGGTTCGGAGAACGAGATTATGACCGGTCTCCTAAACGAGCTTCTTCATTGATTACAGGAAGAGTACGCTGAAAAAATGGCCGCGTTTAAGCAGGAACACGAGGAGATTCTTCACGAAAAGGAACACAAGCATAGGGTAGGAAATTGTGTTGGGTATTCCTTCGTCTCGTTGGAAGGGGTTTTGGTCAAGACTGAACTCAAAGAACTCAAAGAACGACTTACAGTCGAAAAGGAGGTTTGGATGGAAAAGTACAAACAGGGCCAAGTAATGAGGGCATGGTATTTAATTATAAACATTTGAATGTTGTGTGCCCTTTAGACGACCGCTCTTTCTTCTTTGGAGTCTGAATTGAGGGAGAAGCTGAAGCAAGAGCGAGACCGAGTAGAGATATTGAGAGACTCAATTTGCAGGAAACTGATCTGACGTGTAGGAAATAGAAATGGTCATTGAGAAATTGGAGGCGGACATGCGACAGACGCAAGAGGAACATCAAAACGCTTCCGACGGAAAACTGAGGCAAGGAAAAATAGACGCTTGTATTCTAAAGCAATAAGAATCCTCGTCCTTTTTCTCTCGTAGACGAATCAGAGAAAAATATGAAGCTGAGCTGAAGCAGGTTGAAGAATCCGAGAAGTCTCTATTACGAAAGCAAACAGCACTAAAGGTAGAGACGTTTTTATTGTCAATCTTTGCTTAACGCCTCCTCAGGAGCAGACACTGGAAATGCAGGATAGGATAACGACGCTTGAAGTAGAGCTGGAGAAAACTAAAAGAGAGCGCGAAAATACCAGAGAGGCAAGCTCTTGTCTCTTCACGATTTGCTGCTCTACGTTTCTTATGTATCGTAGGTTGTTGAGCGATTGACGGGGGAACGAAATAATATGGCTGATATCATTAGACAAGAGTTTGCTGACCGGTTAGTTAATTGAAAGTTGCGGGCTAATTGGTACGGTTTTGGAGTCGAATACTCGTTAGACTTGTGAGAACGGAGGAGGAAAACAAGCGCATCAAAATAGAAATGAGCGAAGTGAGAGCGAGACGTCAAGTCGAACTAGAGAGAGTGAAAGAGGAAAAGGAGACAGAAATCAAAGAAATACACGAAAGGTAAGAAGAAATGAAAGAAAACGGCTTTTATAGATTGATTGCTTGGTCAGAGTCAAGCAAGCGATTGCTAAGAAAGACGACGTCGTCTCGTCGCTCACAGCACAATATCAAGTAGGAGAGAAACGTACGAATGCAGAAACATAATATTTATTTCTCTTTACAAGGCAGCAGCGAAGCGCGCCGAGCATCTCGAAACGATGCTCCAGCACCAGCGTCAAGAGCTACTCAAACTTAAAACGTGATTACTCTTTAAAAACACAAAAATACTGTCGTCCTCATAGAAGCAGCTGTTCGACAGCCAATCACAGTTCTCGTAGCAACTTAGCTATAGCATCGTGACCGAGATCTTCAGCCAAGACGAGAGGAGTGACAGTAGCTGGCACACCCATCTTCGCCTCCTTGTCCGCCCCGTTCTCTAGCAAGCAAGTCACTACTTCAGGATGATCTAAACATACGCATTTAGGTCTTGCATTTGAAGACTCCATATACGCGTTCACCGTGCATCACAGCCAAGTGCAATGGCGTGGCTCCATCGGATTCTGGATTCCACCGATTCGCGTCGGCACCGGCGAGAATCAAATCCTGCACCATGGGCACGTGGCCCTCTCGCGCAGCCACGTGCAGCGGGCAGTTCCCCGATTCAATAGGCTCATCGACGGTAAGTCGAGCATCAGTCTAAATAAAAATAATTCAAAGCTACACGCGCCTTTTTTAGATCCACCTGCTTACTTCCGTCAAAAGATACGTCAGCACGTGTTCCCGACCCTTCAATATAGCCACGCTCACAAGCGTCCGTCCCCGCCCGTCGCGAATCCTCCCGTCGACGTTTCGCTCGCAGAGAAAATATCGAACGGCGGCGACGGATCCGATTTCGACCGCCTGAAAAGTCCTCTCCACGTCGGTTAAAACTCTCGGTCGACTCGCGACGACCGTTCCGACGAGGAGGTCGTCGAGAAGGCGCGACGTCGCTCGACCGTCGACGGGCCGATGTCGCGCGTCGACGTCGAACTTGAAATCGTTGATTTTCAACGACGACGACGATTCGACGAAAAATTTGACGACGGCACAGGCGAATGCGATCAGGGCGAACGCGCGACTCGCCGTCGCCCGTTCGGCGTACGCCTTCGTCGTCGTCGTCGTCGCGCAGCGCGTTGTCGCGAGCAAGCGCGCGTAGGACGAGTCGTCGGTTCCCGTCGGCGTCGCGCCCACGCACGCGACGAGTCGCAGAAGAACGCGCGCACCGTCGGCGCCGCACAACCGCTTCGGATACTCGTGAAAGACGACGTCGTGAAAGGCGTCGATATCGGCGTCGACGACGTCGCCGCTCGCCTTCGCCACGCGAAAGGCGAGATCGAGCTCGGCGCGTACGATGCCCGCTTCGAGGTGAACGAGCGCCACTCGCGCTTCGTCGCGCAATTCGACGAGCCAGAAGTGAACGAAGCGAACCGAATTCGTCGAGGCGTTCCACCAGCGACGAAGCGATGCTTGGAGGCGTTCGGCGCGCGCCAGGTAGTCGTTGATTAGAGTCGCGTCGATGTGTGCGAGAACGGAGTCGATTTTGTCATCCGGGCACGGAGTCGGCGCCATTAGCTCGTCGCGCGGATTCACTTCGCCGCCGCTGCCGCCGTCGGTGCAAAGTGAAAGACGGGAAACTGATATAATATCTCGCAGGTCTTTCACACTGCGAGCCATGGTCAGAAACCGCTGGCAGGCTGGCGAGAATCTGGCGAGATTCAGCGATTCAGTTAACCTACCGCGCGCTAGCTATGTAACTTCACTATCACTATCACTATCACTATCACTTTGCACGTGACGCCAACTCCATATAAAAAGACAAAAAAATGTTGTTTTCAAGGTACTGAAAAATCACGTCACAAGTAGCGAGACTCAGAAGCCCACATATCCGGATTGGAGCCCAGCTTCTCTTTCAACGTTTCACTGGCAGCACTCAATTTTTTAATCGTTTCCTAATCAAATTCCGAGCTTCAAGAAACTGGTAAAAGCAAAGAGCGGAGCTAACTTCGCTTAGCTGCACCAGACGCGCATTCGCTTCCACTTGTTCCGCCGTTCGAGCTCCAACAATGCACGAAGCAACGTTGGGCTGAGCCAAAAGCCACGCCAAAGAAGCGGAAGGCATGGAAATATCCGCCGAACGGCACACGCCGCGAATAGCTTCAATTGCCTCAAACGTCTCCTTTTCAGCTCCCTCCTGGCCGTGCCTCGAGAGGGAAGTACTGGGAGAAGAAAGGATTTATGTGAAGTTTTGACTATAGGCTGTGTGTGTGATTTACCTGCTTTTGCTGAAATGTCGAGTTCTACGACGCCCTTCAGGAACATCTTCTGGCTTGGTGAAACGTCCACTTAGGAGCCCCTGAGCCAGCGGGGAATATGCCAGAATACCGATGTTGTTTGCCTTGCATTCAGCAGTGATATCATACTCCACTGCTCTCCACAGTAAATTGTAAGGAAGCTATAATAACCGGCTTTAATGAAAGCCTCTCACTGCATCTCTGCTGACCTGGTTCGTAACAGGTTTTCCGCCTGATTCTTTGAACTCGCGCATGTTGCCTCGACCAAAATTTGACAGTCCGTAGTGACGAAGTTTCCCCTTTGCCTTGAGTCGTTCCAACGTCGTCACCGTTTCGACAGGATCTTTTATATTGACGGCCCAGTGTATCTGTATTCTCAATTATTAGTTGGCGTCAAAAAATTTAAATCTGTCGTTCACCTGATAAATGTCGACGTACGTCGTTTTCAAGGCCTCCAAGGTTTCATCGAGAGACTTTATAAGGAAGTTGAAAGTGACCGAAAATCAACCCTTTATGTCTAAAACCTTTTCGATATCGACTCCGTCAAACGCTTTCGGTTTTCCGTCTTCGAATCGGCCGAATTTGGACGCGATGACGACATCGGCGCGATGGCGACCCTCCAAACAGCGCGCGAGCATTCTCTCCGCTCGACGATCTCGTCCGTACGCCTGTAGAATCACAATGCGAGCCTATACAGGACGTTCGAGGCGTTCTCCTACTTCGGCTGTGTCGAAAAAATTGATGCCCAGCTCGAGGGCTTTATTGACTATTTGCTTGGAAGTCTGCAATGCAAAGCAGACTGTAGAAATGAGCAAACAATCAGAAAGAAAGCCCACAGTACTTCTTCTTCTTGGTAGCCCCACGTGTTGTCCTCGTTATCCGCTGTGCCTCCAAACTGCCATGTTCCGAGGCAAATGGGGCTAACGCTGAGCTCCGAATCGCCTCCTAAACACCGACGTTCCATGTTGTTGTTGTTTGTTTGGCTAAGCGCGCGTCGTTCGCAATCCCGGATTGGGAAAACGTACAACCATGGCTTCAGCTCTCGAAACTGACGGTAGGACAGCTTCCCATGCATCGGGCTTAGCTCCTACGCAAGCACGCACATGTAGGAGAAGTCATTCGAGAGGGCTGGGCGGTGAAGGAGAGCGGCACGACGTTCATGGGCCAGCACAACTGGAGAAAACGATGGTTTCGACTCCTTCAGACGCAATCGGCCATTACTCTATCTTACTACAAGTATGAGACTAATAAATAGAATCCATAGCAATTCAGAAGCTCTCGTCTAGGAGCAAAGCGGATAAGACACCTGCAGGATCGGTCCGCCTCGATAAAACGTGTATGCTCATATTATACCCCACGTATTTAATCCTATTACTCTACCTGAACCAGAAAACTCTCAATATTACTTTTATTTAATTGGTTAAATTTCTGACGTCATAGTACCTATGAGAGAGGGTTTCACTTCACTCATTTCTAGATTGCACCAGAGAACTTGAGGCTGGAGAGAAGAGCAAGCCGCATTGTTTTGCCGTTGGGCCTTTGATCGATAACGGGGCCATACGAACGTACTTCATCAGCTGTGGTAGCGCGTTGCCGTTGGGTGCTCTTTGAGCCAGAACTTCTGCACGGTTCTGTTTCAGATTCGGAGGAAGACAAGGTAGATTGGATGACTTTGATCGACACCGCTATTGAAGGAGTGCCAGAAAAGGCTGAGAAACGAAGAAAGACGGTCGCTTTCAAGAAGAAACAACGAGTAAATAATACATATATGCGTCATATTGTTCTTTATTTCTGGTTCAGTTGGCCGCCAGGGCCAAATCGACGCTGGGGACCGTAATGGAGAAAGGAGCATCTGAAAATTATCACGATTCGCGCTGGCGACTTGAGGTTGATTTGGGGTTATGAGTGACGTGCTGTTTCACAACGTCAACTTGCCTCTTTATAGCAATGGGAATGCGTGTGCAAGTTAATACGTAGCGGCGATTGGAAGCGATCGGACGCCAAAAACGGAATCACGGTTTCGCGATTTAGCTTCAAAGAGCAGAACATAGTCACACTGAAAGTAAGGGCCTTTGTCACACCATATTGAAAAACACCCTCATTTTTTTGTAGGTTGAAGGCATTTCCAAGGCTCCTGCTGAGATGATCTTTACTTTTCTGCAACGAGCAACTCGTCAAGGTGGTAAGGTAGGTTTCCCCACTACACAATTAGACCATAGGAACCCCAAGTCCGTTTCTAGCTTGACTACGCTTTTCGCAACGAAACGATACTCGAAGAAATAGAAAGTGAGCGGATCTCGTTTATCGGTCGTAGATTTAAAGAACTCTCTCGTCTTTTTTTCCCACGCAAGGCGATCCGCCCGGCTGCATTTTTCAACGCGAATTTCCCGTTCCCCTGCCGCGCATCTCGTCGCGCTATCTCTGCGCTCTGCGCTCGTGGGTTCCGCCTCACTGCACGTCGGACGGCTCGTGCGGTCTTCTCGTTCTCTCGACGGCCCATTCGAACGAGCCGACGCCGTCGAAAGGCGCCGATCGCGTTTTCATGGCCCCGTCGGGAATCGTTCTCTTTCCGGCTCCGGACGACAGCGGCGGCGACGCGACCCAACTCGTCATTTTCGCTCAAGTCGACGTGCAGCGTACGCTCCAGCGAATGCTGCGCGGCGCTTTCAAATCCGGCCTACTCAAAATTGGGCTCCGATCCGGATTCCAACACGTAACCCAGCTTATTGACAGGCAGATGGAACTTTTTAGCATTTAGGGAACCAATTCCCCTGCCTTAGCCAAGGTGCGAAACACTTTTGCAGTTTGATTTTTTTTTTCTACAGAGCCCCTGGCTGATTATGCCATACTTGGGCTTTTTTTTGGTAAGTGTGAAAAAGTTTATTGGAATTAGAAAACCGTCTTTCAAACGCCAAGAAGTAAACGAATTAACGCGTTTTCGCGAAATACAGTCCCAGTCCAACTGCAGCGGCCAGCGTGCCACCGATTATAACGAGAGGCAAAGTCCAGCCTCGTTCTGACGCTTTTGGTCGACTCTGGACTTGAGGAGGCGTCGGCGCGGCGAACTTCGCCGGGTCGATTCGGTGGAGTACTTCGCGTGCCGCCCGTTTTCCCGACTGAACGGCACCGCTCATGTAGCCGGGAAAGGACGTCGCCAGCTCGGTTCCGGCGAAGTGGAGCCGTTGCAGCGGCGTTTTCAGTCGAAGGGAACTGCCAAACGTTGACATGGCGCCGGTCGACAAAGTGCTGACCGGACAGCCGCCGTTGTAAGGAGCATCGGCCCAATCCTACGGAAGGAAGTGCAAGTATTGTATACCTAAGTACCAGGACTGTTACGATAATCAGAAGACTCCGATTTAGGTAGAACGGCATATGGGAAATACGTATTGGACTTACCCGCACTACGATGCTTATTGGCTGACCGGCCTTGGGACCAAGATAATACTCCAGTTCAGCCAGGACGGTTCTCTCAATCTCCGCTTCCTATAAACCAAAGGAAATCAATCAAAGCAAGCGTAGTGGTGGTCACTGTTTCTTCACTTTTTCGTCACTCCACATAATCGAGTGTTTGCCGCCTTGGAGCACGACGAGCGCCGGCAGGCCGTCGGCTGTCGTCGCGTCCCACACGCAGCTGACGGGCGACGAGTCCCTAATCGGCTCGCCTTGACGATCGCCGACGGAATGCGTCGTCGATGAAGACGAGATGATCTCGCCAGAATATCCATCGTCTTTCCAGAACGCCGTCTCGTACGTTAGAATGCATTTGATCAAATGACCGACTGGCATGTGATTGAAAAGGAAGCGCTGGGACGAAGGCAGCGCCGGATCCATCTCAATTTTCACTATAAGGCAGTTAGGAGTCAGTGGCAACGCCGGATGGGGGTCAATATACTGATCTCTTGCGGCGGTGCCGCAAGTATTGCGTATTGGGTTGTGTACGTTTCTCCCGATGCCACTTGAATTTCTATCGCTTTGTCGAACTGAAGTCTCTCTCGTTAGTTCGCTAGAAGGGAAATTAGGTTCTCTTGCCTGGTCAATGGAGGTCACTGGACAATTGCACAGGATGTTTTCGACGCCCAGTTTTTCCGCCAATCTTCCCACGAGCTCGCCCGTCGTACCCTAGTCGTACAAAAGAAAAAAAAAACGTGGCTGAGTCTCGACCGTTCACGTGATATTTTCTACTTCAATTTTCAGTTCCTGCGTCGATCCTTCGCTCGTCTCAGCAAGCTTTAGAAATCCGCCTCCGCAGTGGAAGTAGTGTAGAGCGTAGAGAAGCGAAATGGTCGACGGATCGGTACCAAAAATGATTCTCGTCTTCGTACAAAGATGACATAGAAAACAAGTGAAGACATTCTCATCAGACCACAACGTACGGCTATGTCCAATAAATCCCGGCAGCCTTTTGATAAAAAAAAAGAAGACGGTGAGTGAAACGAGACTTCGGGGATTATGACGTCAAAATCTCACCTTGCGTCCACGTGTTTTTCAATTTGAAGTCTTCCAACGTGAGAGCGTCCCATTCGAGAGCACGAGGACATGCCATGGGATCGTCGATTGGAACTTGATACGTCATTTCGTCAAGCTAAAGGAAGAGTGTCCCACAAAACAGATGAGGACTACGTCTTGTAAGGGCATACTTTTTGCATCGCTTGCTTGTAGTCGAGCAATAAAAGCCAAGAGAACAGCGGCACTGCTGTTGAATAGGTTTGCTTTCTTCCGTCACTGAGTTCAAGCAATTTCATCCCAGCGTGGTACTGCGGATACGTTCCAATTCCAAGCTCCTTTAGCAAATCCATGATGTCAGCTTGCGTTCTAGAGAGAGAGAATAACTTCAAATGTACCTGACGTTATAACGCCTGTTCATTGATTTATTTATTCAACATGACGTTAATTGAACGTACTACGTTACTTCCTGACCGGAAGCTCCTACTCCGGAATTAGCGGCTACTTTAGTACATTTACTGCTTAGAGCTAGTCTGATCATAGTCTGTTTCGTCTCTCACTTTCCAACCCATTGACCGCCGACGTCCCAGAGTCCCGTTTTTTCTTCTGCCGCTTTCAGCGGTATGGCTTCTGTTCTGCCTCCGAGTCGATCTGCAGACGACGTTACGCGCATTCAGCGTCGCGGGGACGGTCTACCTTTCGCTTCGAGCAAGACGACTCGATTGACGCCGCTCTTTTTCAACTCGTAGGCGGCGGCGAGACCCGATATGCCGCCGCCGATGACGACAACGTCGATATTGTCCATTTCACAGGTAAACACTGGTAAGCTCGCTCCGCCTAGGTACGTACGGGAATGGTCGAATATGCGAGCATGTGCAACACTCGAAAGCCACGCCTACTACTTGCTAAAAGAGGGGCGGTTGCCTCGAAAAACGTTCAGGAACGCGATCTTTATCGTACGTTTGCTCTCTGATATGACGTATGATTGACTGAAGTGCCGTTGTTTGTTGACAGGTCGCTCTTGACAGACTCGGCTTTCCAAGGCTGAAAAGGGGCGGAATTCTTCACAATGGCGACGAAGGTAAGGAGGTGCAGGCGAGACGGAACCCGGACGCATCTAAAAAATTACAAATGCATGCTAAAAAGTCGTAAATTCGCCGCCGCGTTCAATATGCAAATGAACTGAGAAAAAAAGGGTGGGAGAGAAGACAGTGCGCTTCTTTTTACGAGGCCGAGCGCGCACAACGCAAGAGCAATTTTTCAACTCTCGAATCGCGTGCACGAGCTCCGAACCCGAGATCGACTTGTTTACGAAGGCCCGGCTCCTCCCCCACGTGCGCGCGCCTTGTCCGCCGTGCAAGGGGCTCCCCGTGGTCGACCAAACGCGAGATCGCACGCACACACGCAATCGCTCGTCTTCCCTGATACGACGAAACGCGCGATTTCATTACCGACGGTCTAATCATGGTCTAATATTAGCAGCACATCGCGTTTTTGTCACGTGGTCCATTCGCAAACCGCGGGCACCACCCATTAGGAGATAGAGATAGACACCTCGTTTCGGGGCTCCGTTACACGCCTAATGGACCCTCTACAAGAGAAAAGAGTCGGTCTTTTTTTGTATATATATATATATGTATTTATCAAAGCTTGGTTTTCTTTGCAGTTGCATCGACAGCTGCACCAGGCGTGCAAAGACAACGACGTCGTCAAAGTCGACGCCATACTCGCCACCGGGCAAGCGAAAGTCGACTATCCGGACGAAGTAACGAAAAGCCCAATTTTTTTTAAAATTTCAAAAAAAATAACGGAATTCCTCTCTAGGACGGCCTGACGCCGTTGGATCACGCCGCCTTTCTCGGAAACACCGACATCGCGAGAGTTCTCCTTCGACATCAGGCGTCGATAAAGAGTCGAGCGAAGGTGAACCATCGGCAGTCTAATTATACGTCACGCAACAATCAGCATAAATCTGTTCGTCAGGACGGCGTCTGTCCGATTCACACGGCCGCTCTCGGCGGAAGCGTCGAGATGCTGAAACTTCTGCTTCTCAACGGCGCCTCGACGGAGACGAAAACCGACGTATATTACAAAAAAAAAGATGTTCTCCCCTTTGTGTTTGCGTTCCTTGACAAATTGACGCGTAGGAGGGTCTCACCCCTTTGCACTACGCCGCCGACGGGCATCCGACTGTCGTGAAATTTCTCATCGATGCCGGGGCCAACGTCAATGCGACGACAAAGGTTCGATTCAAAGAGCTAAGAATATTCATCTTTTGAATTTCTTATTTTTAGCATGTCGGTTATACGCCTTTGCACAAGGCCGCTTTCGGCGGTCACACCGAAGTCGTCAAGATTCTCATAGGAGCGGGAGCCGATTTGGAAATCAAGAATACGGTAGACGGATAAAGATGACGACGTTTGGCCTGTTTGTTTACGTGTTCATGTTATTGTCTAGAATGGCAACACCGCTTTGCACGTGTCGTGTCGCGAAGGGCACTTGCCTATAGCGAAGTTGCTCTACAGCAACGGAGCTTCGTTGCATGCCAAAAATAAGGTACAGTACGAGAAGCGTTCTCATTTATTGCAGTGGAAAAAAACGGTCCACGCTCTTATCTTATTTTAGGCTTTCAAGACTCCTCGTCAGCTCGCTGAGGACGATCGACAGCTGGGTATCATCGCTTGGCTGAACAGTCTCACGTCCGACGGTACAGTTAATACATTTCATATTTCAATTTTTCTGACGTCGTGTACGTGCCTTTCAGATTCTAGTGAAGTTGTCGTCGCCATCGAAGATTGCGCCGGCGGCATGGAAGACCACTTGGCGTTCGTCGAAGGCGACTTCATTACGGTGTTGAAGAAACCGTACGAAGACTGGTGGCTAGGCAAAGTCGGCAGCGAAGGAAAAGAGGGTCTCTTCTGCACTCTCTTGGTCGACACGCGACCATTTGGTACGAAGGAATCGTCAAAATGAAGAAATTCGTTTTTTTAATTAATATCGTCTCTATAGACCAAACCGAGGGATCGTTCAACGACGCAATGCGACAAGAGCAGAACAGCGCGAGTCGCTTCGTCGCCTTGAAGACCGAAGACTACACGAAAAAAGCGCTCGCTTCCGCTTCGTCGAGCCTTCGAACGGCACTCCACGAACTCGATCGCATTCCACTGCTCACGCAACGAGTAAGAGAAAAGATTTGAGATAGAGCTAGAGACTTGATCGAATACACAGGAGTCTGCCTTGAGCCAGTTACCGGAATTTCAATCGAGGAGATTGCTCTATGCTGCGATGAAATGCCAATTGGCGAGAAGAGTAGTCGTCCTATATTGTATCTATCCGAGGCTTTGATTTTTTTTCTGGTCTTAGGACAAAGGAGCCGATGCTGCGGTTGACGATGCCGAAGTCGTTGCCATGGATTTCGTTCACGCCGCCATGCAATCGCACGATCGGCAAAATGCCGCGCTGAAGCAGAAAGTGAGCGAACTCGAGGCGTCCGGTCCGGCGGGAAAAGAACGCGCTCGACAAATCCAGATTGTTCTAAAGGAAAATTCGGAGAAGGTGAGAACGAAGGAAATAACTCAAATATCGTTTCAATATACGAAACATTTATTTAGATGAAAGACTGGAAAGTGTTGATGACCAATTGCAGGCAAGCGCGAGTTTTCTGCGTGAGAGTCGTCTACAAACTCTGGGAAATGTTCTTGGGCTGCAAAGTGGGGTGACGCGAAGATTCGTGCAGGACAAATCATTTCATGAGCGCGCGTGTTGTCGTTTAGGCTATGCGAGAAGGGCTAAGAGACAGGACTCGAGATAACTGGGATAAATCCTGCTGCGCCATTTCCCTGCTGGGTGAAAAGATGTCAATGCCAGGTAAACAATTAGTCGTGCTCGTGTTCTTCTTTTTTTTTTGAAAAGTTTGTTCTTGTTATTCAGGCTTTTCGCTCTTTGTCGGTGCTGATCAAAAAAGCGATCTCATCAGTAGAGGAAATATTGCAGAAAAGGTACATATCATATTAGTGCGGGTATTTGACTTCCTTTTTCTCTCGAACAGGTTCGGAATGTAAATTCGCTTGTCCACTACGTATACACGATTGACGAAGTTTGCCTCGGCACGGCCCAAGCCATCGTCCACGCCTACATCAACCAGATCAAACAAGTGAGGTTTTGGGTGCCAGAGAAATCAGAATTACTGCAATATGAACGCTCTCACCGATACAGTTGACTCCCGTCGGCGCCGCGTTGCTCGCAGACGGTGCAGTCTTGCAAATGATTGAATACCTCAAGCAGGATTGTCCAGAACCGCAGGGCACCTACATCACCGTCGAAGCCTTGAGCAGGTATTCGTCAGCTTGGCTTAGTGTTCGTATCCTTGATTTTATTCATTTTCAGGTCTATTGTCTTTGCAAGGCGAGGCAACGACGTCGCCAAAGCGCTGAAAAACCAGCAGCTACCGACTCTGAAAGCCGGCACGTCGCCGTGGACGATTCACGGCGTATTTCGTCTGACGGGAGTCCGCCTTCCAAACGCAAAGTAACGCGAAAAATCAATATCCCCAAAACTAAGAAATACCATCCGTGATGCGTAAAGGAAATACCGCGGTCGAGACACGAGAACTGATTTATACGGCTACCGAAACGGATCGTTGCTCGAAGCCCAAGAACTGTGCATGGCACCCGCCGGCGAAGAACACACCATCGGACCGATGGGGGCAAGAAAAGAAAAGCCTCGATGGCATATCTAATAGATGAATTAATTATTTAGGGTCGCGGCAGCGTGACGCATTCGGCTATGACGCACACGCTCTATCGACGTCAGAACAGACGCGAACGAGCCGAAAAGCGTCAGCAGAATCGCGTCGATTCGTCGAGCATGACGGGCGGTCGGCCCGTCGCGCTGTCGAGCGCCTCTGGCAACCAAGTCGGTCCGCAATCGTCGCATTCGCCTCACGTCATGCAGAAGCAGACGTCCGGAGCGGCGCTACCGAAGCCGGACGCGTCGACCAGTGGCAGCATGCCGCGCAGCAAAACTGAGGGATCTCTTGCCGATAGCTTCGTTGCGCTTAGCTATCTCCACGGCAACGTTTCGCAACTGCAAGCCGGTGCCGAATTGAGTCAGGCTCAGCTTCGGGCCATGTTCGATCGCATGTGCGAACTGTCGGCCGAGGTGGACGAATTGAAGGGTCAGCTGAAGAGCAAAGAAGGTTGACTGGGTAGTAATTAAGAAATGCGATTTTCCTCTTTTTTCTGTCGTTTCTGACGTAGGTTTTTTAGACCGGTCACTTATTGGTTTTTAATACGATGGTTTGTATATGTGGTGCTTTTTCTTCGCGTGTCTTATCTCGTAAGTGTGGAGGTCACACGTTTAATTAACGATTTTCAGAAGTTATTAATCCAATGGCGTGTACACGTGAGCGACGACGTCGCATCCCCGGATTAGTGTGATCGTTAGCGACTCTTTCTCGCCTTTTCCGCTGCACTATGGTAAGCCAGACGTCGAAATCGGCTTTCTGTGCACGTTGCTAGTGCACAGCGACCGTTTGAAGTCGTCAGCGCTAACCGGGGCCTCTTTAGGACCTGTCCTCGATGTCTCGCTACGCGAGTCCGGTAAATCCGGCCGTCTATCCTACTCTATCCGTCGTTCTTCTGACCTTCGGGCTATTTTTCATGGCCTGGTTCTTCGTATACGAAGTGACGTCGAACAAATACACGAAAGTGCTTCACAAAGAGCTGATCGTCGCGCTCGTCGCCTCCGTCTTTCTCGGCTTCGGCGTTCTCTTTCTGCTTCTATGGGTTGGAATTTACGTATGACCGTCGTAGGAGACGCGAGACGTTGGGGGCTGCATGGCAATAGCGTAGTACTGTGCAACAACCAACCCTCTTTCTTTCTCTCAATAAAGTATTTTGAAAATAGAAGATACTTTTAGATACTTGTTTGCGAGGGGGAATTTTCCAATCCTGTTCTACTAAAATTTGATTTAGTCTCACGGTAAGGAAACTACGAGCTCTATTATGGGTTTTTGTTCTGGCTGCACACCACTGTACATCATTTTCATTTTCTCTTCGGTTTACTGTTTCTTTGGCTTTTCTGCAAAGTTATCCGGGACGCCTTCGCGTTGGCATTTTTTGATTTAGCGCGCGGTAAATCACGATGGCCGAGCGTGACCGACGAACTCGCTCCTCGACGGCTCGCACGCGTCTCGACGCCCTTCTCGACGATCTCGTCGAGAACCCGAAGACGCCGTCACTTCCCGACGCGAACGACGCGGACGACGACGTCTCCGTCGTTGCCGCAGCGACGCCATCGGCGTCGGCGTCGACATCAGACCTATCGCTCGTCGTCGACGCGCGCGCTGCGTCGCCGCGAAAGGCGCCGACGCTTCACGGCCGATCGCCTCGCAAGCGACGTCGTCGCGGCGGCGAAATGCGACCAGACACGCCCATCGGTAAATTAGCGGCGGCGGCGGCGGCGGCGACGTCGACGTCGGCGGGGGGGAACGTAGGAGGCCACGCCCACGTTATGAAACTATTCGATCGGAGCGTAGACTTGGCTCAATTCGACGAGCGCACGCCCATGTATCGGCTTTGTCATTCGTGGATGCGAAACAATCCGAATGAGAGGCACAATGACGACGGCGGCGGCGGCGGCGGCGGCGGCGGCGACACCGCGTCGCCGTTGCCGCCTCTCTTGTCGTCCACGTTGCGCAGCGGTGTGGATATTAGTAGTCAAAAAATTGACTTTTCTTCAACAGCCGATATAGACATGGATAGTTCGGTTGGGCCCCTTTTGGCTGCGGCGGCTGTCGCTGAAGCGGAAGAGAAGAAGCGTCAACGGTATTGGGATTTGCCGGCACCAGGCGGTTATCAGGGTGGTGACGGCGACGACGACGACGGGGAGTTGTTGCCGGCTGATTTGCCGGTGACGTCTCGACTAGATTGGGCGACTATTCAAAGCGACGGGGAAGCGCTGCCTGAGCGAGGTGAACTGCTACGCGAACACCAGACGCGATGGAGACGCGTGCAAGCGGCGTGGAAAGGGCATTCCCATCGAAAGCAAACTCGGTTTGCGAGTAGTCTCGATCTGCTGAAAGAGATTTGGCATCAACAGCAACAGCAACAGCAACAACAGGAGCAGCAGTCCAGCATCGATGCCGGTCCGTAGGAGGATGGGACACAATACGCACAAACGCTTGTTCATACATTGTACTGTAATTTTTTTATATTCATCCGTCACATTTTGATTCAGTTTTGTTTAAATTAAAAGATTTAATCAAAGCCTCCACGGAGTAACGTGGGCACGGCCTCGGCTTCAGGCAGCGCTGAACGCATCTCAAGGTAAAATAGGAGACGTGCATGGTGAAGCGTCTCTCGTTTGTGTGTGGGGGCAAGGCTGCTCAGGTGATCCACCTATATAGATGAACTATGCTCAGTGTTGTTTTCTTTCTCGCTTTCGCCGTCGCCGTGGAAGCGACGAAGCTCTACGCTCTCGCTCAAGATCACTCGCCCGCCTTTCCCATAGCGTTCACTCGTCGTTCGTCCGTTTTTGAAATTGACGTCGACGACGGTAGCGTTCGTCTTGTCTGGAACGACACCCTTCAGTACGGCGCCGACTTCTGCGCTTTTGCCGCGCCCTCCTTTCAAAACGAAACCTTGTATCTTTTAACTGGCTCATCGTCGCTTAAAATGATTGACATGGAAACGGGTAAGTCGGTGCGAGATATCGGTGTTTCGAGTCAAGATCCGCCGCGATGGTACAGTGCGCTTGCCTTCGACGAAAGCAATGGGAGAATTGAAGGTATCTGCAATGCATCAGACGGTTGGCCCATGGGACGTCAGTGGTTCACTATTGATATGACGACAGGTAAATTGACGTATTCTAAGGCACTCCCGCTGCTTGACAGCTCGTCTCTGAGTTCATCGTGTCTTTTCAGTTCGTCTCTTGAGACGAACTCGTCAAGGCTCTTCTGGTACTTGAACGATAATCGTCAGATCATTGGATTTGACGTTGATAACGGTTCAATTTGTTTTGTGGGATTCGCTAACGTTCTGGGATTCCACTATGATCCCGGACGGGAAAAAATGTACGGGATAAAGTTATCTGACGGCTCGTTTCTACCTGTTGTCGTGACCCAAGTAAATCTTGTCGGCCCCGATCAGAAGACACCACCAGAACCACCGGAAAAAGTCCTTCACTATCTTCCAAGTAATCTTACGTTGGCAGGAGCGGGCGTCAGTGTTCTAGATCACGTCAATCAAATTCTCTATCTACTAATGTCAGATCAAAAGAAGGAAGGCTATCTGCCGCCCTTACCCAATATGATGGCAGCAGTGGATATGAAAAGTGGAAACGTGACGACGAAAAAGCTAGACATCAAATCGTTCACTTACTTAGCCTCAAACGAATTTCTCTTTTCCCGCCTTTTTGTCAATCAATAAAAAGATATGAGGTCAAGAAACCGCGTGTAATTTAATTAACCTCCAGCTCCCCGTACAGTTTGGTGACACCACACCCCCAATCAGAATGACGAATGACGGCTTGCCGTACTTGCGCCGTCCGCACGGCGGCGTGCACGGCTACGATCAAGACTGTTTGCTAATTACGTCACCGGACGCGCTCACGACGTCGCGATACTCGATAGTCGGTCGTAAGCCGTGGGACGGCATTTCGGACGACAACGACGTTCACGAATACGAACTTCGTACAATTTCACACAAATTCGAAGGCGATCCTCATCGGACGCGCTGTCGGCATCATGTCATCGAACTGCACAAGGAACGGTTTCAAAGGGACAAAAATTGCCTATTAGAGGAAATAGAGACTTTTCTAAAACAATGCAGCAAACCAGGAGGTTAGACCTAATGAGATATTGACTTGACTAATTTGTTGCTTATTTTGTCGTCTAGCAACTTTGTGGTATTGTGGAGCTTCTGAAATGTTCACTGGAAATTGGTGGTGTCATGGTTTTGAAAGTCCCATCGACTTTTCTGACATAAGTCAAATCTACATGCGATCTTTTCGGCCGAAAATTTTGACAATTGTTCCTGACTGTTCCTATTCGGGTAATTGGGTGTTCGACTGCGCTCGCTTCTTGGACAAGGAGGGCATACCGGCTTGTGGGCACAAGGTGCGTGAGAAAAACTATTTGATCAAGGTTTTTGCTTCGTGCAGAGCGAATCAAGTGGCCCGAGCCGGCTGGTTTGCCACTCACGGCGTTCGAAATGGAGATGACGGCGTCCTTGGCTTTGGGTGCAATTTCCTTGAAGGACAACGTCCTATTTCAATAGATTTCAGTATGTTGACCTGTCTCATGGACGTTGATGATGTAGCGAAATGCAAGGCTACACCGTCATGGAAATGGGAAGAACGTGTCCAACAATCATCATCGCATCTCTATCTAGTTCGAGGAAGTGATAAGCACAAACAAAGGCCTGCATGGCATTATGTGCTTGTATATAAGAGCAGGCTCTCGTCATTTTTATGCAAAACGCAAGGGGGCTCTTTGGACGTAGCACAATATGGCATTGTACTTGAAAGTGGATGGGGTACGGAGCCGCCAAATCCTATACGACACCTTATTGACTGTCGATTTAGTTAGTGCCATTTTTATCTAATTATTGAGTTTGACCCAAGTAAATCTTGTTGGATCAGAAGACACCACCAGAACCATATCCATATCTTCCAAATAATCTTACGTTGGCAGGAGCGGGCGTCAGTGTTCTAGATCACGCCAATCAAATTCTCTATCTACTAATGTCAGATCAGAAGAAGGAAGGCTATCAGCCAATATGATGGCAGCAGTGGATATGAAAAGCGGAAACGTGACGACGAAAAAGCTAGACTTCAAAACTTAGCCTCAAACGAATTTCTGTTTTCTCGCCTTTTTGTCAATCAATAACTGAGCATCATCAAAAGATATGACGTCGTGAAACCACGGGTAATACAATCAGGGATACAATTAACCTTCAGCTCCCCGTATAATAATAGGTGACCACTCCGCTCACCACTCCCAGTCCCCAGTCAGAATGACGAATGACGGCTTGCCGTACTTGCGCCATCCGCACGGCGGCGTGCACGGCTACGATCAAGACTGCCTGCTAATCACGTCACCGGACGCACCCATGACGTCGCGATACTCGATAGTCGGTCGCAAGCCGTGGGACGGCGTTTCGAGCGAAGACGTTCACGAGTACGAACTTCGCACCATCTTGCACAAATTCGAAGGCGATTTTCATCGGGCTCGCTGTCGGCATAACGTGATCGAACTGCACAAAGAACGGTTTCAAAGGGATAAGAATTATCTTTTAGAGGAAATAGAGATTTTCCTAAAACAATGCACAAAACCAGGAGGTTAGACTTCATTTAGGGGTTTAATTAATTAATTAATTAATTGTTCGTAGCTACTTTGTGGTATTGTGGAGCTTCTGAGATCTTCACTGGAAATTGGTGGTGTCATGGCTTGGGAAGTCCCATTGATTTTTCAGACATTTTTCAAATCTATCTTCGGTCTTTTCAGCAAAAAATTCTAACAATTGTTTCTGACTGTCCATATTCGGGTAATTGGGTACTTGAGTTTGCTTGCGCCTTGGATAAGGAGGGAATACCGGCTTGTGGACACAAGCTACGAGAGAAAAACTATTTGATCAAGGTTTTTGCTTCATGCAGATCATATCAAGTGGCTCGGGCTGGCTGGTTTGCCACTCACGGTGTTCGACTTGGACAGGATAATATACTTGGGTTTGGATGTACTTCCATTGAGGGACAAATTCCTCTTATAAAAGATTTTAGTATCTTGACCTGTCTTATGGACGTCGATGACATAGCAAAATGCAAAGCTAGACCATGGTGGAAATGGGTGGAACGTATTAAGGCACGTACCTATATAGTTCGAGGAACTGATAAAAAGAGGCCCGCATGGCATTATGTGCTCGTGTACGAGAGCATGGTTTCATCATTTTTAGCAAAGGTTGAAGGGGGCTGCGTGGATGTGGCAAAGTACGGAATTGTCATTGACAGTGGGTGGGGCAAAGACCCACCAAATCCTAGAAAACACTTGATTGACTCTCGATTTGCGTAGTTAATCTAATGTGAGTCATTGTTGAATATACACCGTTTTTTAAAATGTCTGCGCGTGCGCATTTCTATTGACGAACCCCGCCTTCAAACGTTTTCCTAAGCAACGACACAACCGATTGTCGTGCGATGTCGCGTCGTTATCCGTGGCGACGTCTCTCTCCCGATGTCGTCGCCGATCGAATCGAACAGGCTCTTTCGAAGCGAATCTACCTCGTCCACCAAAAGGGACCGACTGGTTTCATCCTGAAGGAAGAGCAGTGCGAGAGAAAGCACAAGGCAGACTTGCGATGCATGCATCTCGGCACTCTTTCTTATAAAATACGTCGTAGGTCTATTTGGGCGACCCTCATTCGTGCACATGCTCGACGTTTATCCAGGAAAGAGAATTATGCATTCACATCTTGTGGTAAGCGTTTGATATGTTGTTACTTGCGACTGAATCGGTTTCTAGGGTTATTTTGAAGAAATTTCGCATGCCAAAAGAAAATCCTCGTAGGAATTAATTAGATTAAATAAAATCAGTTAAAAGTAGAGCGTCTTGTCTTTATAGTTGTTTATCAGCGTTGCATGGTCGAGCGAGAAATTAACGAATTAGTATATGGACGAAATTTGAGAATGGCCAAACGACCTGCTGTCGAAGAAAGAGTCCAGGATGATGCGGGAGGAGATGAAGTGAAGCAAAAGGAATTGACCGGAAACGACGTGTGTCCCATATGTCAAGACGAACTACTCGAGTCGTCAGAACCAATCACATACTGCAAGTGAGAAAAGGAAATACAAGAGAGCTAAGAATTCAAAAGTAATTTTTTCTTTCTATTAGACGTGGATGTGGAAAAAGCGTTCATATCAAATGCATGAAAGTGTGGGCAGATCATCAGAAGTCAACTGGGGAATTGATCATACGATGTCCCCTCTGTAGAGAAGACTTTGGACCACTAGAGGCATGCATAGACTACCACGTTTCCTCTACGTTGACTGTAAGACTCTTTTTTCTCGTTTGCTAGATATTAAGAAACGAGTTTCACAGATCGACAACTTCAAGGAAATCATTAGCCACGGAAAGAAATGACGTTCACCTGCACATTTCTTGCCATTCTTGCCACGTCAGTCCCATTATTGGAAAGTGCTATAGGTTCGGATAAGTGTACAATTACACTGCACGCTTCACACGGAACGTTTAGATGTTCCGTGTGCCGTACTCTTTATCTCTGTCACGCCTGCTTTGCGCGACGAATTCACGAGGAGCACTCATTCGAATACAAAACCGTTTGAAAGCATATCAGTATCGTCAATAACGTATAATTGGTATCGTTTCTTTAGAAGCCCTTGCATAGATGGCGGCCAGCGTTGAGAAGTTCCGGTCAAGCGCTGCCCGCAGCCGTTCTAACGGACCTCCAGACTAGGGAACTAACCACTGAGGACTATGACGTCTTACTTCAACTCGATGAGTGTGTTTGAAGGGAGTTTGCATGCCGCTTGTCTTTCTAATCATTATCTTTTAGTTCTCTAAGCGATGGTACAGGATGTTTGCCTCCACACGTTGTGAAGTCGTTTCCTGTGGAGAGAATTAAGAGGGGCAGTGCTCTCTTATCTCCTGGTGTTCATTGTTCGGTGTGTCTTCAGTCGTTCAACTTGCTGCAGTACGTGCGGATACTGCCATGCAGACACAGGGTGAGGTTTGCTCGTCTGACTCGCTCTCGTTCTAATGTTTCTATTGTGCTTCAGTTTCACCAGCGTTGCATTGATCGATGGCTGACTCAGGACAGAGGGACGTGTCCAGTCGACGGCCAAGCTGTTCCAGCTGTCATATATGCACGAAAATTAAAGCCTAAGCAGACGTAGGTATCAGAATCTATAGGCCAACTTTTATTCACTGGTGTTGTAGTAGAAAAGATACAGCGTTGCCTCCTCTGACAAATTCAAAGCATTTGGTTGGCAGTAGTGCAGGCTTGCAGTAAGTTGACCAGGGTATTGTTCAAAGTCTCGTGTAGGTTCTTCCTGTGTAGATTGGTGGGAAATTCATTTGGTAGAACTACACTCTCTTCGTCTCCTTTTGGTCAAGATGTTAGAAGAGACGTTGTCATGAGAAGAAATGATCATAGGAAGCGTGCACCTGTGGTAAGCCTGAGCGGTGCTGCACACACTGTGCCAAAACCGTTGAGACTGAGCAGTAGTAATCCAGCGCCCAGCTTACGTGCAAGGCAACCTATTCTGGACATTGAAGTGAATGGACATTCAGTTAGCTGGCAACATAATTGATTGATTAATTAATTACTGATCATATATTTATTTATGTACATTCTGGAAGCTTCGCCTTCGGACTCGCGCTTTCGATGCCACGTCAGCGGTTTCCGTCACGTCACGTTAGACCCACGCGTGCGCGTAATATCGGGTTTTCGCCATCGACCACTGCTGTCATTGTGAGAGTTTCCTTTTCATTGATCGCTCACAGCCACGTTCATCGAGCCTAAACAAAGCGGACGATGACGTCCAATCGAAGAACGCCGCGCAGTCTCTTTGAAGAGGCCCTCTTTCTCCTTTGCGATCACGGTGCCTCCATTGCGCAGTCACCGCCTCCGCCTCTCATCGTTTCCCTACTTTCAAGCGACGGCAAGAACGCGGGCCTCCTTCCCGTGCGCGTCGTCGATCGAATGCTCGCATATCTCGCCGACAACAAGCAATCGACTTCCGACCTCGCCTCTCTTCTGCTTTCGCAATGCGGAGGCAGCAGCAGCAGCGTGACGACACTGCCCCTTTGCGGTTCGAACGTCACTTTCGGTAGCCTGGCAACGCGCGGCATTGACGCGCTACGCCCGGGTCTCGTCGAACTCGACGTCTCCTATTGCGTTCGCGTCGCCGACGACGTCGACTTCGTCGACTACGTGCGCCCGTCGGCGGAGACGCTGAGAACGTTGAAAATTGCTGGCATAAAGAAGGGAATTGATTTCGAGAAATTGTTTAGCGTCTGCACAAATTTGCAGCACTTGGATGCGAGCTTTACGAGTATGACGACGTCGGACGTGGAGTTTCTGTGCACCAAACTGAGTCGTCTCCAGTACTTGGACATATCGCAGACGAAGGCTGATCTCGTGCCGAGTCTCGTTGCCATCAAGCGGCTGACCAGTTTGAAGTACATTGGACTCTGCGGTATTAAAATCGAGGAGCAGAACGAGGGTGCGGCGACTCGTGCCAAAGACGTCGCAGTCGAATGTTTCTCTGCTCTGACCCAGTTGACTCATTTGGACTACTCGTGCTTAGCTCAGGGAAACGTGCTAGAAGCCGTCTTCGAAGGGACTATCAGTTCGGCGAAAAGTCTCACGCACCTCAACGTATCGTTTTCGTCCGTTGCATCGTCGCTCTTCTATCTCGTTGCCCGTCTCGAATCGCACGGCCTCCTGAAGCGTCTCTCCTTTCTCGGCGCTCTTGAAGACTCGTCGTCGTCGTCGTCGTCTTCTTTCAATCCGGATCCGGATCTCGTCGCTTTGCTACGTCGCGATATTCCCGTCGTTGCTCTTGGCTCGCATCCGGCTCACTCGACCATGCTCTATTCCGAACTATGGCGTCGTCCCTTTTCGGTTCTCCCCGGTGTGCTGCAGCATTATCGACAATTGACTTGCGGAAAGCATCCCGACGACTTGGCTATCGCCGAAGCTCTTTCGCTTCTGATTCACGTGGTTCAATTGGCTACCGAAGACAACGAACTGATCTCCGACGTCGAAACCGACATCGTTCTTTACGCGTCAGCCGCTTTTGCCGGTACGAAGTCGACTCCGAAGCTTCTCGCTCTGAGACTCGTCGACCTTCTCATTGCCGCCTATCAACGTCAACCCCGCCGCGGTGTAATAGGGTCGGTTCTACTCAAAGCGCCCTTTATGGCCATACAGAGCGGCATGATGAGTTGTCGTTCGTTTGCCGGTTTAGTCGACTGTCTCCTCTCCGTCATCGATCCTCATTCGACCGACGGGTGGAGCGTTCACTCCCGTTTTGATGCCGTCCAATTGCTCAATCTTCTCATTCTCAATCTCTCCGACGAACAGAAAATCTTTCTGACGCGCTCCTCGCATTTATTTGACTTTGTCTTCAGCCGTCTCCAAGAGTTCACCGACTCGTCGTCCTACGCCGAAATGGCCGGTCAGTTTCTCGTCGTCCTCTGGAACATGTGCGACGGCGTGCGCGAGTCGTGCGCCGCTCTGATCAATCGCGTCGCAATCCTTCTCCGCTTCGGCGTCCAGTTCTCCGAACACACCGAAGCGGTTATGTGCGTAATCGGCGCCGTCGGCAACGCGGCCGAATTCGCCGAATTTCGTTCCGCACTCCGCGTTCCCGATATGATTCGGCTTATCGAGACGGCGTTGCGAATTCCGGATCGAGGCGGCACTGTTCAGTTCACCGCCTCGCGACTGCTCTGCATGCTCTCTCTCGACGACACCTGGGAGTCGCTTGGCGACGGCGTTCCGTCTCGCTCGGACATGCTCGCTGCCATGGTGAAAATGTTGCGTTCGGCGTCGCTGAAGCCGAACTCGAAGCGATCGATTTCGTTTAAGTCGCTCGAGCCGCTCGTCGAGTTGGTTCGTTGTCAGCACACGGCGGCGATTCGGCTATTCGGTGTTTGGCGTATTGCGTGCTTGGCGAATGCTAAGCCTCAGGTCTATTGTCCCATGCTGAAAAGGGAGGGGAGCTTGGACACGGTGTTTGGCGTCTCGATTCCTGACGAGATGAGGGACGATTTTGGGGCTGCTTTGGATGTGCTCAAGCTGCGTTGCAACGAGTACGCTGATCGGGTTGGAGTGGTGGAAGATGATCGGCACGTGCACTCGCCCATGCATCTCTTTATTCTGCACGAGCAAGGACTAATGAAGTATTTCCATGACGAGCACCATCACCATCATCACGACGACGATGACGACGACGAAGACGACGGATCAGATGACGATGACGATGATGGGTGTCTTATTAGTGATGAGGAAGACAGCTGACTGGATCATTTCTCAGTTGAGTGATAGAGCTAATTTTTTGATGCTGTTTTTTGTTTATTTTGAGTTTACGTAAGTTCAAATTTGCGAATCAACGCGCCGCTGAAATCCTCTCCAGAACCATCACAATATGGTAAAAATAAAAACATGTACACCTACAATTGTAGACCGCGTAGACTGCAGTTGCTGTCGGGACTTTCGCCAGAGCCCGGACAGATGAAATAAAAGCTAGCTGCTGTGAGCTGCTGTGCCACCTACTTCATCGCTTCTTCCGTGGACTGGGTAGAGGGGAACTTCTTTCGAGTCCCCGACCGACCTAGTCATGAGACGGATCACGAGATCCAACCGTGATCCAACCACCGGTCTCACAGAAAAACAAGCGTCATGAGCAAAGCGCAAGGTACTGAATGTGCTGCTGTAGATTAGACCCTAACTATGTCTTACGTGACAGGGCTTGCTGAGAAAGATCCATTGGACTTTTTCCTTGTCGCTCATGAAGCGGACGAGGCCTTCGCTTCGCAACTCTACGACGAAGTCCATCGAGATGGCTATTGCTCGATTTTCTACCACAAAGAATCGACCTGTTGGGGTGAAATCGAACACTCCGCGTCGACGGAGGCGTTTCGACGAGCGAAATGGATTATCATCATCGTCAGCGAAACGCTTCTCAATGCGTCCTCCTCTAGAGCTCCTACCGATGTCCTAATCGGAGCGGCGCTAAGATGTGAGAAAAAGATCTTGACTGTCTTTTTGGACGTCACAGTCGAAATGGTGAAAGAGAAACAATGCTTCTTAACCTCCTACAAGTCTGTGATGGCGTTTCGAAATGCTGTTCGTCCGCTGGCTGCAAGTATACTCGACGTGAAACGTACTGCATGTGGTAAGCGTATTGTAGAACGAACGAGTTTGTACGCATCTGCTGACCTGTCTCGATATAGAAGAGTCATCGATACCGAAAGCAAAGAACGGCGTGGGGGCATCGCTAAGCGGAAAGCTGCACCAAACGTTGCCAGTTTTTCCAAATGGCTTTGGCGGACGGCAGCGCATTGTTCTCGATCTTATAAAGTGTCTCAACGACTCCGACTCCGTTTGTCGCGTCATCTCCATCACAGGTGTGGCAGGAATCGGTAAAGGAGCACTGGCCATTGCTCTCGGACACAGTCTGCAAGAGGGCGAATTGGTGCGCGGCGAATCTGGCTGGACGATGCCAGTGGTGCATCCGACAGGAAAGGACTGGAAGGTAATCTACGCTGACGTTGCCAAGTGCGACACGCAGAACGAGTGCGCCGCCGTCATTCTCGAAGCGATGCGTTTCACGCTGAATGAAGGGCAAGAATTTGAGCAACTGCGAAAATATGCTGAAAAAATGGCCGCCGATACCGCTGACACCGCGACTCCTCTTTTTCTTCTTCTCCTTAATCACTGCGACAGCGTCATTCGCAGCAATCGAGAGCAGTTTCAAAGTCTTCTTCGCGCCATCGTGCCCGCCTTTCGAGTCGTGACAACGTCGTGCACGCAGATCACAGATCTTCACGTTTCCGTGCAGTCTGTGGATTTGGAGCCGCTTGACGCGTCTTCAACGTGCGAAGTGCTCGTGTCTCTTTGTCCCGCGGACAGAGGACTGACTGAGGAGCTAGCAAAGAAGTTTGCAAACCTGTGCAGTGGCATGCCTATTGTCATCAAAATCGTGGTCGCCACTCTCGCCCTGCAATCGCGCACTCTAATCGAATGGTTAGAACTGCTATCTAAGCGTTCAGCTGACTCTGACGTTCTTGAAACTATGGCCAGAAAAATGCCTTTAGCAGATGACGCCCGGAGAAACGTGACTGCCTGCATTCAAACGGTGTTTGATTCCCTCACCGTGGAAGAGCAGAACCAGACCATGTGCCTGACTCTATTCAGTAATTGGTTTTCAACAGAAGAGGCAGCTATCGTGCTGGGAATGGAAGAATCGGTTGTGCTGGATCTGATGGTGCAGCTGGAGCTGAGAAGTTTACGGCAAAAAATCGGCAAAGGATGGTTCAGTCTGCAGAGTATCGTTCACAGCTTTCTCAAAGCCAAGTGCAAACACGAGAACCCGGTCGACTACCAAGCGGCTCGAGTTCGATTTGCAAAGCACTTTGGCGCGCAATTTTGCAAGGCGTCGGCGATTTATGCAAAAGAGCCCAAAAGAGCATTATCTCTGTTTCAAAGTGTAGAAGCAAATTTTGAACAGTTTCGAAAATTCGTGTTTGACGAGGAATTAGCAGACGTCTGCATCGAGTTTGCTATCAGTTCGGAGCTCCTTCTCAAAGTAGTCATGTCTTCGTCTGCTAGAGCTGAATTTTTCGAATCATGCGCCTCGTCTGCCCGATTAAGAGGTCTCTGGAGGACTTACGTATGGCTAAAGATCAGAGAAATAAATGCCGTGCTGGATGATCATAATTGCGATCTGGAGAAGGCAAAGTCATTGATGAAGGAGGTCAAGGCACGCGATTTAGACGACGATCGTCTTCTTTGCGTCGAGCGATTGATTGCCGAAGCGCAGTTGTGCCTTTGCGACAACGACCCTCATAGATCTCTTCGTCTCATAACTTCTGTATGTGAGAAGAACCAAGATGTGCTAAGGACGTCTCCACTGATGGCCGCGTCTGCATATAGCACCTTTGGAAACGTGGCAGAAGACCTTAATAAGCCATCCATGGCTTTATCGTATTATGCAAAAGGAATTGACGTGTACGCATCTTCCATTGGCGTCAAAGTGCCAGAGCACCCCTTCGTTTGCACTATCCAACTGCAAATGGCTCGATGTCACTTTCGCGTGAAGGATTTCAGTCGAAGCAGCGAGTTGTTTTCGCGCGTTCTGAGAGTCCAGACAGGGTTTGGCTGCGACCGTCTTTCGTTGGCCGTCACGTCATATCATCTTGGCATTGCTGAAGCATGTGCTTCAGCCACCGGCAAAGAAAAGACTCTCTACGATTCTAACGCGCTTACTCACCTTCAGACGGCTCTAGACGAAGTAGAAAGGCTAACCAATGACCATCCTCTTCTGGTTCTTGCTCCTATGGCTTTAGGCAAGATTCACTTTTGGTATGGTGTTTGCAGCAGCGTGGGCAAACGAGCTGCGGAAAACATTGACACAGCTTGTCGTTACTTCAGAAAAGCGGTTCAATGCTGCGATGAAAGCAGTGCATTCGACAGAGACCTGTGGAAATTGGAGGGCTTAGCCTATCTGTCCATTCCTTTGCCATCCAAAAAGACACACGACTTTCAAAGCAAGATTGACGAGTGTCGTTATCACGCTGAACTGCTTACATCTCAGGAAGTGGAAATTCCGGCAATAGTTCAACTGGTAATAAGTCAGGACTTCACTAAACGGACTAGTCTTGACTTCACGTTGAGGAAATGCAAGTGGGGATTTGCAGGGTGTCTCAGCGCTTTAGCGCGCCAGCCTCAGGCAGTTGGCGACTATCAAACTTTAGATTCGCTGAATCTCTTGTCTGAAAGAGTTCAGAAAAGGAGTCACGATTTTGATCCCTCTTTGAGGCAAAGATCGTCCACTGACTGTAATTCCAATTCCTCTACACGAAATCGAGTAGAAGTTCGAAGATCCCTCACCGCGTCTTTGCTTACTTCGATGTATTTATTGCCGATGAGAAGAAAAAAGACAGTAGAAAAAGACGTTTGACATGTAAAAAATTGGTGTACAGTACAGTAATAAATAATAAATATTTTTTTACCTACAAGCGTTCTGTCCGGGCTCTGTAGACATCTCTTGACGTCCTCGTCCGATTCACTGCGAAAGACCGTCGGGAATGGTTAGCGAGGCAGTCCTTGCCGTCTATCCGGCAAACTGGAACCTATGAATTAATATTTTCGTCGTTTTTTCCTGTAAAAGGACAGCGAAAAGTATCGGCACACGGTCGAAACGCTTCTGAAAGAACTTCACAGCCCGACCACTTCCAACGTCAGAAGGCACGAAATAGGTACACCTGGGAGGGGCCTCTTTTGGGGGAATCAGTCTACTCTCGATTTAGATCAAATCCTTCTTCAGTTCCAGCAACAAGCCGACGCTCCTTACTCGTCGTTGTACCTCCTCGAGAACTCGTCCAATCATTCGACGCTGCTCTTCTCCCTCGGAACGCTCGAAATCGTCATAAATCGAAAATGGCCATCTCTTTCCGAACCGAATCGACTCGCCATTCGCAAGCGCCTTCTCGCCTTTCTACTAGCGCTGCACGACACGAACAGCGCGCCGGCGTTCATCAAAAAGAAGACGGTGAAAGTCATAGTGGACATCGGACTCGTCGACTGGCCACAAAGATACCCAGATTTCTTCGACATGATCCTCAAGGTACAGTAAGACAACGAAGAAATAATTAAATAAATAATTAATTAATTTAGTCAATTTCTGACGCGTCGAAAGCTTCTCTCGGGCTCTCCCTCGGCGTGGCTCTAACCGACGAATTCGTCTCCTTCAAAGCGGATCTCGAAATGTCGCGAAAAATGGAGCTGAATCAGCTCTTCGTCTCCCAAGCGCCTCACCTCGTCAGCGTCGTCGTCGATCTCCTCGAGGGAATCGGCGTCGCTCAGCAGCACACCGTCGCGCCGACGCCGCCGTCGTCGCCCCAATACTTACCCTTCTCCGGACAGCCGTTCGGACAGGCGAACGCCCAGCCGTCGTCGTTGGGGCCCCTTGACGAGAAATCCGAAGAGCTGTGCGCACTCGGACTCGAGTGCCTCGCGAACGTGTTCAACTGCGTGCCACTTCACGTCGCCTACAAGCCGAATTTGATCAAGACTTTGTTTCACTTTGTCGGTCTCGGTTGCCTGTGCGGCGGCGGCGGCGGCGGCGTCGACGGCGTCGGCGAGGCGTCCGGCGGCGCCGGGCTCAGCTCGCTGGCGTTGGGCTGCGTCAACGAGTTGGTCACGAAGAAATTCGTGCCGCAGGGATGCGACGTCTTCGTGATACAGTTGCTCGAGGAAGGATTTCTCGTTTTGAAGTATATTATCGAGGCCGAGAAACAGTCGGGGAAATTCGTTGCGTTTCTTGACGAAAGGTGATTTACTTGCTTTTTGATTTTCTATGCCGTTACTTATGTGTACATTAGATTTCTGAAGAAGTTGCTTGATTTTTTGCTCTGCTTCGCCGAAAATCATCTCAAGAGAATGGAGAGCAGTGCGAACTTTCCTTTGGAAGCGTGTCTCGTCATCCTGCGAACGTTTACTCATCAATTGGTATATGAGATTTTTTTTCTTAACAGGATACCCACTGCTATAACGTTCTTCTGTAGCCTCAGCTGGACCAGTTCAGTTCGAGTCTCGCTTGTTGGGAAGTCGTCATTGATTTCGTGGATGGAAAGGACGAGAAGGAGCTAACAATGGAAAGACGTCATTATCACGAAAAGTTCGACTCGTCGTTCAGTCGAACAGAATTTCCCAAATTTTGAATTCAGGTACAAGGGCGCGATTCTTCAATTTATCGACGACGTCTGTCGACGACTTCGCGTCGCCAGTCTAGAGTATCAGACCGGCGACGACAATGACGAAAAGGTGAGTCGTAGCATTTGCTTGAGAGCGTTCCTATAAAGAAGATCTGATTGCAGGACGTCGAGTGGACGGAAGTCGCCAATCAGTCGTTCGATCTCTTAGTGACAGTGACCAATCTCTATCCGTCGAATGCTTTAGAGATGCTCGTAAGCGCTCACGTCATCTATCAGACGGAGTCCGTCAACGCGTTCTGTTTCTAGACGCGTTTGTATAGCGATCAAGTAAGTGTATTTTATTCTATTGAAAGCGTTATTACAGTCGGCGAAGAAGGTACGGTTTGCCAACTTCTCTCTTGCTTTTGAATAGTCAACTGTTTTTTTTTCTTCTTCTAGTCTCTTCGCTGAAGTCGTTGGGAGATAAGAATAAGCAGATGCTTCACGCTGCTTTGGTTGGCTTGGCGATCGATCTGCAAGTGCTGTCGTCCACAGCCAATTGCTTTATTGGCTCGCAGTTTTTCGCGTACTTAAATCAAGTCTATTCCATTCTCGAAAGGTTGGGTTGACCTCGTGTTGCTATGTATCAGCGCTCTATCTCTACCTTGAAGCATGTGCCAATTGATGAACTACAGCACGACTCATCATTTGTATCGTCTTCAAGCGCCCGCAGACTCGCAGACGCTAGCCGTCGACCTCGTAAACGTGTACGTATATACATGTACATAGCCCGTTCACACATAGGCAGAAAGGTATCTTCTATTGCAGGCACGTTCACACGCTCTTGGCCGTACAAGGCTTTTCTCATTGGATGGCTCAGTTCTATCTCGAAAGCAGTCGGCAGAAGGAACACGAAGATAAGCTGGTAGCGCTCCTACTGACAATATTGAACAGTTCCCTTCCCGTGCTGAGTCAAGAGGTAACGTCGCTCTACGAAGACGAGACGGGAGAGTGGATTTTTTCTTTCTTTCTTTGTGGGTGTTTGCAGGCTCCGGAGCGTCTTTACAAGGCCGCCGCGCGCGTCTTCGCATCGGTCGCAAAAACGGTGCGACCGCACTATCTTCTCGATCTCGAGCCCGTGCAACGTACGTTGGGAAACGTCGTCGGCGGACAAATGGACCGACTACCACACGAGGTTAGTACAGTACGATTAGCTCTTCCACATCGAAAGGTGCGGCCCGTCCGCGGTTGGCGGTGCAGCGCAGCGCAAGAGTAAGCCCGTTCTCATTTATTCGTAGTCGCGTACGATAAACTGCTCGATTTCTTCTCGCCGCTAACTCTAACTGACTGTGTTCCTTTCCAATAGGTGAAGTGTCTACGTACGTATATATATAGAGTGCATGATTAGGAGGGCTTAGGTTTAATTTTCGGCTCGAGACAGCCAGCGTATTATTGACGTTTTTTGCTGGACGTTTTGTATACGATTGAATTAGCTAATTTTTAATCGTTTCAAAATGCAATATTAATTAAGTTGTCTCGTAGAACTTCATCCTGTCTGTCTGTCTGTTTGTTTTTTAGGCTATCATACTGTACGTAGAAGACGTGTATCGTTCGTAAATGACCTGCGATATATATATATATTTTTAGGTGCTCGTGTTAGTTTACAAGGCGCTGTCAGACGGGCTGCTACTTCCGTGGCCGGATCTGTCCGACGCTGCACAGGTGGGGTGTACTGGCGAGACGTTATCTTCACTTACGCGTTTTTCCTGGTAGAATTGGAGTGGTCGTTCTGTGGAACACGGCAAACTTCTTAATCGACTCCTAACTCAGTTTATGCACGTCTGTCAGTCAGCTGCTGCCGACCAGGGAGGTTTGTGTCACTTTTGGACAGAGGAAGCACCCCTGGAATCTTTTCTTTTCAGTTACTGGATTTATTACGAAGACCCTTAGCATTCTCAAGGGAATGCTGGATTCGATATGCCACGAGGCCAAACATTCGAAATCGGTGATGTACAACAGTATTCAGGTCGTGGTGGAACCGGCTCTTCGGCTTTTTCACGTCTACAAGAACAACATGAGTTCGACATCTTAATTGTTTGATGAAATTGATCGCGTGCTTAACCGAAGTTTCCTAGGTGTCATCGACGGTGTGATCTCGTTTTTTCATTCCCTATTCGATTGCTTGAGAACTCAACTCGGTCCCGAGTCAATTTTTCATATTGTGGAAATCATAATGTCACTCTTTTCTAAGTTCGTTGATAGAAAATTCCCTTCCCCACCGGCATTGTTACGTCTTTGTTCTTTCTAGAGAGTACATGCAGCAGGCTCTGCTCTCTGATCAACGATCCGGATGCCAGTTTACAGAAAAGTGAGACGTCGACTGTTCTAAGTACAGTGATTCGAATGTTCCTTCATTGCAGATTTTTGCATCTCCTTCGCCTTCTGGTTCAGGAACCGGGAAGCAAATTCACAGCCTTTTCTCCCAAAATACTAGATTTTTGTTTGCAAGAAATTTTGCCCGTTGTATCTACGGTATGCCACGCAACACCGGCCTAACGTTTCGTCTAATTCTACTTCTTTTTTTATCAGTTGGACCATCCTGGCGTGAAGAGCGAGCTATTTAGCTTGTTTCACGAATTTTTTGTTATCAGATGGAGGCACGTGTCTCTTTTTCTCTTTCTTCTTTTACTATTCGGTTTCCTCCAGATACTTTTTCTCGGCATCGAGCGCCGGATGTGAACACGAATCGGAATTTGTAACTGTCGTGGAAGCCTTTCGTCAATGTCTGACGCAGACGGACGTCGCTTTGGTAAGACAAAGCCTTCAGCTGCTGGATGATCTGAACCGTAGATGCAAGCTTTATGAAAAGGCGAGAGGGACCCGCTGAGATTGAGTTGCTGCTTTTTATGTTGTTGTTGTTTCTTTTTAGGAGATCTTTAGGGAGAATCTCTTTAGTGGCATCGTTTACACTTTATTGACGGTTCTGGTCGAGAAGAGTCATACTTTGCTGCAAGATGAACTACTGGCTGCGTTGTTTACGTTGGCAGCGGTGGATTTCTTGGCGTTTTACAATAATCTGCTGCCGGGTTTTCTGATTCAGATTGCTGACTTGTCCGACGAGCAAAAGCGTCAATTAGCGGAAAAGATCACGTTGGAGAAAGTAAGCATAATTCACTCTTGTTTACTACTCGGCCGCTTTCACTTTTTTCACAGGATTGGCCGTCTTTTGTAAAAGTTATAATGGCGTTCGCTAATGATATTCACTACTACGTTGTTTGTAACACTAGCTCCTTTCCTCATAGCACATAAATTCACGTTAATTAGTAGAAGAGTAATTGCTTTATTAACCATTGGCACGTGGAAAGAGAGATTCATAGATAAACAAAAACGCTTACAAAACAGTAGGACAAAACATTGAAGTCTGCTTTGGTTTTTTCGCTAGTTGCGAGGGTTCGATTGAACGTTTTCATACAGAACATGTTCTAAAGGGAAATGGTATAAATGTATGTGATTGTCCTCTGCTGCCTTACGGTCTGACGAATCGTAGAAAACAATCTTCATTTGCTCGGAAGTGACGGAAACCGAAGCGTAGCTTCCATGATCGTCCTCCGGATCAGAAGGACCATAATGGTACACTAAAGACCCTTTCGGTATATCCTTCTAAAAACGGGCTTGTTAGAGTGACAGAAAAGCGAGCCAACTATAAAGTCTCGCCATGTGATGTTCAGATGAATCTGTAAGATGCCCAGCTCCAATGAGATAATAATTGACCGGGTTGCTACCGTCGTGAATATGCTCCATGCAGTGATCATGACCACAAAGGTACCTAGGGAACACTATAAGGGAATTACAACACATAAAAACAGTTCTACTGACGCCGATGCGTTGTATTTTTCCAACATAGGCTTCAACCGACTGACCAGGATATCAGTTGGACCGTGTTTGCAGATCGACCAGACAGGGTAGTGACCGGCAACGAGGAGCCAGGTGGCATTCGATTCGGTCAAGGTCTTCTCGATCCACGTCCATTGCTTGTCCGCTTGGTCAACCGAAAGAGGACCGGGAGGCGGAAGGTAACGCAGGATAGGGTCGGTCAGTCCAGCCAAAAGAATCGTGTCAATGACGACCAGTTGTAGAGTATGACCCGATTCGTCAATGGGATAAGTCTAAATGAAGCCTCTCATAAAAAAACAAATCATACTAAGGCCCTTATGGTGTTTGTTGTACTTTCGTGTAGTAGTTGTTTGGTAGGTACCACCGTTTGCTGACATTTGTATAGGCTATTTGGGCCGATTCATTTCCGTAGTGGTCGTGGTTTCCCAGCGAAATTAGCCAGGGCGATTGCAAAGAGGACGCCGTGAAGACATTCTACATATGCATAGAGGTGTCACGTGTGAGCTAAGCGTGTTCTCACCTCGAACGTTTCGTTGAAACGCTCGTCTTCCACATTCTTTACTCCATAGGAATAGAAGTTGTCGCCTAGTGATAGTTGAAACGACGACTCCAGCTTTTCAGCGGTAATTCCCATCGACGACGCTGTTTTCGTTTCAGCTTCCGTCGTGTATGGCGCAGTAGGCTTGCCGCCCCAGTCGCCCACAGCCAAGAAGGTTAGGCTGTCGGACAACAGGCACGGAACAGGAAGTGCAGAAAGAAGAGCCAGAAAGACAAGAAAAGCCATGTTGGGAGGAACCAAATGTCCGGGAATCTTTGTCACGCGCATACTAAACTCAGAGACCACGCGGCACGCGGCACGCGGCACGTTCGTCGTTCGTCGCTGCCCTGAGTTGCTGCAAGATGCGTGCAGCTTGGATTGGACTTCTGGACGCCAATTGGTAAGCAGAACGAACTGAATCATCCCATTGCCCCGTTTTCGCACCATCTGACGGCGCGAAAACGACGTCCGAGCGTCAAAGCGCGTTGGTCGTTCTTCGAAAACGTTTTCTTCGTTGTACGACGTGGGGGCGACGTGACGATGCGCGCAAATCGCAGCGCTGCATCCACTCGCCTTTAGGCAATCCCTCACCGCTTGCACTCGCATTTCCTTTCATTTCATTCGCTTCTTCTTTACTTCTAGTTCGGCGAAGAAGACGACGAGAAATTAGAGCACGTGTGAGCGCGACATCAGGTTCGCACCGCAGCCTTTGGGCTCCCATGTGGTGTAGGCGTGCACATAGGGGGGGGGGGGACTCTCTGTGACATACGCGGGTCGGATTGCCTGACGTGCCACTGCCCGCGCTCGCGGGCATAGAAAATTTCCGGCAGTCTAACCATTAGGTCTGGTCTGGTTTCCGATCGTCTAATCGAGGGCGGGTTGGGGTTCGCGAGTGGGGGCGGGTGTCATGGCAGCGCATGAAGCCCACATGTGTATGTTGCAGAGAGTGTAGCGGGACAACGAATCGGTATAATGTAATGGCCACCCCTCACGTGCTTTGTTTGCATCACTACGTTAGTTTGCACGGGTCCTCTCCCTTGCATTAGAGTTTAGTTGGTGGCTGCTAGTAGGGTAGGGCGGATTCTGTAGTAGGCTTGTAGCTCCTTCCCCTTCGTGCTTAGCTAGCAGCCGCCACGTGCTTTAGACCATTTTCAATGGATTTTGAGGTAATCTAGGTGAATTAGAATATAGGAATATTTTAGGTCAATGGATTTTGAGGTAATCTAGGTGCCATTTGTTTTCATATTATTTCTCTTTCAGGTGTAGAGTAGGTTTTCTTCAGTAGGTTTTTATTTTAATAACAGGTTTTAGGTCAATGGATTTTCGAGGTAATTTAGGCATCATCTTTTCTCACGCAGCTAATCCGTTATTTAGGTCAATGGTAATCTTTAGATGTAGAAGACAAAGCCTTCAGCTGCTGGATGATCTGAACCGTAGGTGCAAGCTTTATGAAAAGGCGAGAGGGACCCGCTGAGATTGAGTTGCTGCTTTTTATGTTGTTGTTGTTTCTTTTTTAGGAGATCTTTAGGGAGAATCTCTTTAGTGGCATCGTTTACACTTTATTGACGGTTCTGGTCGAGAAGAGTCATACTTTGCTGCAAGATGAACTACTGGCTGCGTTGTTTACGTTGGCAGCGGTGGATTTCTTGGCGTTTTACAATAATCTGCTGCCGGGTTTTCTGATTCAGATTGCTGACTTGTCCGACGAGCAAAAGCGTCAATTAGCGGAAAAGATCACGTTGGAGAAAGTAAGCATAATTCACTCTTGTTTACTACTCGGCCGCTTTCACTTTTTTCACAGGATTGGCCGTCTTTTGTAAAAGTTATAATGGCGTTCGCTAATGATATTCACTACTACGTTGTTTGTAACACTAGCTCCTTTCCTCATAGCACATAAATTCACGTTAATTAGTAGAAGAGTAATTGCTTTATTAACCATTGGCACGTGGAAAGAGAGATTCATAGATAAACAAAAACGCTTACAAAACAGTAGGACAAAACATTGAAGTCTGCTTTGGTTTTTTCGCTAGTTGCGAGGGTTCGATTGAACGTTTTCATACAGAACATGTTCTAAAGGGAAATGGTATAAATGTATGTGATTGTCCTCTGCTGCCTTACGGTCTGACGAATCGTAGAAAACAATCTTCATTTGCTCGGAAGTGACGGAAACCGAAGCGTAGCTTCCATGATCGTCCTCCGGATCAGAAGGACCATAATGGTACACTAAAGACCCTTTCGGTATATCCTTCTAAAAACGGGCTTGTTAGAGTGACAGAAAAGCGAGCCAACTATAAAGTCTCACCATGTGATCTTCAGATGAATCTGTAAGATGCCCAGCTCCAATGAGATAATAATTGACCGGGTTGCTACCGTCGTGAATATGCTCCATGCAGTGATCATGACCACAAAGGTACCTAGGGAACACTATAAGGGAATTACAACGCATAAAAACAGTTCTACTGACGCCGATGCGTTGTATTTTTCCAACATAGGCTTCAACCGACTGACCAGGATATCAGTTGGACCGTGTTCGCAGATCGACCAGACGGGGTAGTGACCGGCAACGAGGAGCCAGGTGGCATTCGATTCGGTCAAGGTCTTCTCGATCCACGTCCATTGCTCGTCCGCTTGGTCAACCGAAAGAGGACCGGGAGGCGGAAGGTAACGCAGGATAGGGTCGGTCAGTCCAGCCAAAAGAATCGTGTCAATGACGACCAGTTGTAGAGTATGACCCGATTCGTCAATGGGATAAGTCTAAATGAAGCCTCTCATAAAAAAAAACAAATCATAGTAAGGCTTTGTTGTACTTTCGTGTAGTAGTTGTTTGGTAGGTACCACCGTTTGCTGACATTTGTATAGGCTATTTGGGCCGATTCATTTCCGTAGTGGTCGTGGTTTCCCAGCGAAATTAGCCAGGGAGATTGCAAAGAGGACGCCGTGAAGACATTCTACATGTGCATAGAGGTGTCACATGTGAGCTAAGCGTGTTCTCACCTCGAACGTTTCGTTGAAACGCTCGTCTTCCACATTCTTTACTCCATAGTAATAGAAGTTGTCGCCTAGTGATAGTTGAAACGACGACTCCAGCTTTTCAGCGGTAATTCCCATCGACGACGCTGTTTTCGTTTCAGCTTCTGTCGTGTACGGCGCCGTAGGCTTGCCGCCCCAGTCGCCCACAGCCAAGAAGGTTAGGCTGTCGGACAACAGGCACGGAACAGGATGCGCAGAAAGAAGAGCGAGAAAGATAAGCAAAGTCATCTTTTGTTGGGAGGAGTTATCCGGGAATCTTTGTCACGCGCATACTCAACGGAAAGACCACGAGAGCTCACCAACGCGGCACGCACCACGTTCGTCGTTCGTCGTTCGTCGCTTCCCCGAGTTGCTGCAAGATGCGTGCAGCTTGAATTGGACTTGTGGACGCCAATTGGTAAGCAGAACGAACTGAAACATCATGCGCTTTCCTATTGCCCCGTTTTCGCGTTTTCGCACCATCTGACGGCGCGAAAACAGCGTCAGAGCGTCGAAGCGCGTTGGTCGTTTGCGAAAACGTTTTTTTCGTCGACGTGGGGGCGACGTGACGATCGATGCGCTCAAAGTGCGCGCATGCAGCGCGTCACTCACTGCATCCACTCGCCTTTAGGCAATCCCTCACCGCATGCACCCGCATTTCCTTTCATTTCATTCGCTTCTTCTTTTCTTCTAGTTCGGCGAAGAAGACGACGAGAAATTAGAGCACGTGTCAGCGCGACATCAGGTTCGCACCGCAGCCTTTGGGCCCCCATGTGGTGTAGGCGTGCACATAGGGGGCGGGACTCTCTGTGACATACGCGGGTCGGATTGCCTGACGTGCCACTGCCCGCGCTCGCGGGCATAGAAAAAAATTTCCGGCAGTCTAACCATTAGGTCTGGTTTCCAATCGTCTAATCGAGGGCGGGTTGGGGTTCGCGAGTGGGGGCGGGTGTCATGGCAGCGCATGAAGCCCACATGTGTATGTTGCAGAGAGTGTAGCGGGACAACGAATCGGTATAATGTAATGGCCACCCCTCACGTGCTTCGTTTGCATCACTACGTTAGTTTGCACGGGTCCTCTCCCTTGCATTAGGGTTTAGTTGGTGGCTGCTAGTAGGGTAGGGCAGATTCTGTAGTAGGCTTGTAGCTCCTTCCCCTCCGTGCTTAGCTAGCAGCCGCCACGTGCTTTAGACCATTTTCAATGGATTTTGAGGTAATCTAGGTTGATTAGAATATAGGAATATTTAGGTCAATGGATTTTGAGGTAATCTAGGTGCCATTTGTTTTCATATTATTTCTCTTTCAGGTGTAGAGTAGGCTTTCTTCAGTAGGTTTTTATTTTAATAACAGGTTTTAGGTCAATGGATTTTCGAGGTAATTTAGGCATCATCTTTTCTCACGTAGCTAATCCGTTATTTAGATCAATGGATTTTGAGGTAATCTAGGTCTCAATAGCTAGGTTTCAAATTTTTCTTTTAGGTGTAGTCTAGTAGGTTTTTATTTTATTCACAGGTTTTAGGTCAGTAGATTTTTGAGGTACTTTAGGCGTCGTCTTTTTCACGTAGCTAATCTGTTATTTAGATCAATGGATTTTGAGGTAATCTAGGTCAATAGCTAGGTTTTATTGTTTTTCTTTTAGGTGTAGTCTAGTTGGTTTTTATTCTATTCACAGGTTTTGGAGATTCTTATTTTCAGGGTAGCTTAATGGGTTCTAAATTTTTAATTTCACAGGTTTTAGGTCAATGGATTTTGAGGTAATTTAGGGTCGTCATTTCTCACGCAGCTAATCCGTTATTTAGGTCAATGGTAATCTTTAGATGTAGAAGATATTTTGGTCTATTTTCACTGTATTTTGTTAATTGTTCTCGTTTTTGTTTTTGCGCAGGGTTTCAGGGTCAATGGACCAGGAAACATCATTCAGAAGGTAAGTCAAAGTATATGAATTTTTAATAATTTTATGGTCATTCTGCTTTTTTCTTGAATTATTTCTTGTTGAAGGAGCTGACTCAGCTGAAAGATCATTGGGAAAGTCAAAGGTGAGCATGAAAATTGTCAACTGTAAACTTTGTTGCCTCATATAACAAGTCTCTTGTACAGTGTTCATTGTTGACTGGAAAACCCAGAAAGAAGCAACTTTTATACAGTATATAGTTTTTTTGTAGCGTAGTTAGTAATTTGCATGCTTAGCGTACCTTTGCATCACGTGCTGCCGGCGCGCTCGCGCCATCTCCGGGTATATCGTTTCGCGTACGATGGCCGTCTTATGCCGTGTGCTTCAAAAGCAGCGTGGCGAGCATTAAACGTGCTGTGGCTAGCCGAACGGTAGCAAAAGATCATTGCGATACTGCGCTACAAATAGCAGGTGGGTATTTTAGAAAGCTGTGTTTGTTGTTACTGACGTTTGTCTTTATAGGAGTGGGGTCCTGAGCAAGACCTCGTGACCAAAAAACTGCTCCTCAGCCGGGGTCTGAGCATGACCCCGTCATAAAAAAAACTGCTCGTAGATAAGGGAGAGGGAGGGGGACGGTTGATTTATTCAATAAATTGAAAAAAAATGCACAGAGTCTTCCCTCGCGTTTCATGCATGAGCAGTTTGACAGGGTCATGCCCAGGACCCCTGCGAGGCAGTTTTTGATGACGGGGTCTTGCCCAGGACCCCGACGGAGCAGTTTTTGATGAAGGGGTCATGCTGAGGACCCCACTCCTAAAAGACACGCTTAGCTATAAATGAGAGACAATAAAACCTGCTTACAAGATAAAAATCCCGAGAGACGTAGATGGAGAGATGGATGGTGGTGAGACTGAGACTGCAGTCCCAGCAGCTGATGTGTGCCTGCTACCGTTTTCTGTAGACGCATGCAGGCACGTTTTGGTGTAGGCACCATTCTCCGACAGAGACTACCAATAAAGGATAGTAGTCTCTATTCAAAGATGCATGCCATAGGGTGGGCAGTTTTTCTGCTCGTGCCCAGGAGAGGTGGCCGTTTAGACGATATTGCCTCATACCACGGGAGGCATACAATGGCCTTTTAGGTGTTTGCAACTTATAATTAAGTTACAAACCCCGTGGTCTCTTGGACCAACCCGTCCTTGCCGAGGACGTTGGGACCACGGTCAACCTCTTCGTCTTCTTCTTCTTCTTCTTCTGGATATCTAAAAATGACATGTTTTTACCACGAGATCAAGAAAAATTAGAAATCGGAGAGATGAGACAAAGTTCCATGGTTTGGTGCACTTCGGCTCAGTCGTTGATTTCAAATCTAATCTTTTTAGACAATCGAAACGCGTCAATGCAAACGTTTCACAGCCTCAAATTGGAACGAAAACGAAGGAATTGGGCAAAGCATGGATCCATGGTGGAAGGGTCCCCAGTGCCCACGTAGATAAGGCTTCTCATAAGGTACCTCAATAATTGGCAGCCGACTCCGCTGCATGCATCTCGATCTCATGAGAATCACGTCCATGCGATCGGCTGCGAAACACGTTGTAGCGACGTAAGTATCCGGCACAAGGTGAGAGAACAACCACGTTGCGCCTCAATGTTCGGGAGGACTCGCCCGCTGCAGGCGAAAAGAAATGACTGCTGCGAAAGAAGATCGGGACCTTCGACTCGCCCGGATTTCAAAACACGTGCTAATGGTATATATCTCCACGAACCTAAAAGTAATTCATTATACTTTCGTACAAAAAATCAATGCTCACGTTCGTCCGCATACATGGATAAAACACAAAAATCAAATTCAATTCTTCAAAACGGAACCGTCTCTTCTGGGACTCTGCTTTGACAGCATATGATGAGTCGGAGAGCCAATGGCAGCTTGAAACTGGCTCATATCTTCATAGCCGTCAGGTGTATCGAGGTCTTCAGAAAAGCGACATTCTGACCGTCCCAGCGGCTGACTAAAAAACAAATCAAAATCCAACTGAAAGAGTCATTCTTCTTACGCCAATAGAAAAATAGTTTTTGACTTGAGACCTCGAATAGGAACCTGACCGTGCCTCTGTATCAACGAAGGAATGCTGGGGCTCAGGGGATCACCCTGGTTGATAAAAAATCCCTTCTTGTTGCTGTATATGCGAAAGTGCTGGGCACTATTACCACATCTAGATACAGTACAAACAACGCTTTAATACAGAACTGAAAAATTGCCCGGTGAGCAGGTTAAGCCAAGTGTACTTCCAACCCCACCACCACACTGTAAAATTATTTGACTTGCCTTATAGAAACGGCATAACGACCAGCTACGTTGTCACTTTCACGCACAAGGAAGCTAGCGTGAACACCAAACGTAGTGAGAAGATATTCCGCTTGTATCCGCGACATCATCCCGTGAAACCAACTGCACACGACAAACAGAAATAACAAAAAAAAGAGAGAAAATTCGTGTGTACTCACTCATAAACGTAAAGATCATCTGAACTTTCCTAAGGGGAGAAAGAGTCAACTATACACGGAACGAGTAAAGGAAGCGTACCAGAAGCAACGTCGGAGACATGGCAACGTAGTCCGACTGCTGACGCACGAGAGGTCGCTGCCGCTGATAAGGAGCACCTCCTCTCATCGTTTGGCTCCCACTCATGGCGCACTATATATATATATATATATCAAAATTGAAATTACGAACTAAACGACGAATTAGCTCTGTACCAAAGCTGACGGCACGCTTGTCGTCCTCTCGCCGAGCGGTGGATAGCTTCGCTTCGCTTGAGCTCGAACGTCGCGCTGCGGCTGCAGCGTCGACGCACCAGAGCGAGCCGGACGATGTCTCGTCGACGGAGAAGTCGACGGAGAAGTCGAAGACGGCGGCGACGGCGCTTCGGAGGACGAGCGCGGTGATTGGCTGTCGGATGGCGTTCCCGAAACGCTGAGATTCGGCGAGTTGGGCGCGGAAAAGGAGCCGGAAAAGGAGCCGGAAAAGCAAAACAAGTCAGCGCGTTTGCTTACGGCGTTGGGCGTCTGAAGGAGGAAAATATGCATAGATAGAGAAAACGTTGAGAGTGACGACTATATACCAAATGAAGATGACTGCTCGGTATTCGACCCAGTTGATCGCCGCAGCGCACAAGCCACCAGCCAGGCGTAACGTCGCGTCGAACGACTTCGACGAAAATGCCCTAGATAAGACGTTGAGTGGATAATACTGGTAAGATGACGACACACAAATACGCACTTCTCCGAGTTCGTAGAACTGCGGTCAATTACACACACACACACAACAACGTCACGAAACAGAAAGGAACAGGAAACGAATTTCTCTAGGTTTGTCTGCCAGAACCTGTCTACACATCCTATGTGAGTTTTACGAAGAACTCCTCCCCCCCCCCCGCCGCTTCACACATTAGCTGTACAATCGAAAGTATTGTCAACTTTCAATGTAAGCAAAATTCATACATCGAAGTTCTGATAATGTATCTCCCACGCACTATACATGTACATCCGCCAAGCGGTTTATCAAGGGTGCGTGGGATGATCGGAAAACAGACGTCGAAAGGGTGAGAAAAAGGAAGCGATTACGGGGAAAACACAGTCACTCACAGCAGAGCACGTCACTTCTCCCGGAGATTGGGCTTCGTACTGAAAACGGCACCTTATACATGCTACGTATCGATAAATCGTCGGAAACCATTTCGTACCGATTCTTTGACTTGAATCATGCGACTTTGGGGTCGGTGATCCTAATAAAACAAGGTTCTTTACGTTAACCGCTTTGTCCTAATGGGGCTGATAGGATAATGGTCAAATGGATGCCATTTCGGCCAATGAAAAAAAAACCGCGCGATACGATCTCGATTTCGTACTTTTGCGAGTCGTTCGTAACCGTTCGCGACATCGTCGAAAGCCGAATCGGCCATTCACCGATGAGACGTCAACACAACTTCGGATGGTTATCCGGGCTAGCGTGGTGAACGCCCCGAGTGACGACATCGCCACATAAAGTGACATTTCGCCACGCCTCTGCAGCATCCGCAATCAAGCCTGCCTGCACCATGCCTGCACCGCCTGCACCATAAATATGCGTAGAATCTACGCGCACAAGTTTAGAGCTGTTTAGAGCAGGGCTGTCTGAAATTCTAGAGTACACGCCCACTCAAATCTAGCGCGCTAAGACTACTGTAAAGACAATCAATGGGCCGAAAAGACGCCTCCAAGTCCGTCTTGCCTGTCGATCATTATCGCCGACAGCTAGGCAAACAGGAATTTCGCGGACGAAGCAAGCGCGAGGCACTGAAATCGAAGCGACAGGCGGAGGCGCGAAGATCTAGCGCCGGCGTAACAGACATAGTGACTTACGTTGCCGCTGTTGCAGCTATTCTAGCACTGGTCTACTTCATTTTGTACTACCTCATGCTGAAAAGATAGAATCCAAAACTCACGTGACCACCTACGCACAAAACCCCGCATACATCAAAAAAGTTACACGAAAAAAAAACTATATATGTTCTGTCCTTCACTTTGTTTTCCGATTGAGTTTTTAAAAGGCAGTAGTTACCTGATCCAAAGAGTCAGATGACAGCAAGTGTTGACTATCGCTTGCTTGGTCAGTCTTTTGACTGGCCACGTGATTTTTTGCGTTGTCGTCATCGTCTGGCGTCTTTGAGTCTTTCGATCCAAAGTCTTTTGGGCCTTCTTTCTCGTCTTCGTCCACGTACTTGTAGCGAATTGCAAGAATGATGAAAATGATGACCGTCACTCCAGTGAGACCGGCAAAGAAAAAGAATTCGATATACTAAGAAAAGGTGCACGCATTATTATCTATCATTCCAGGAAGAAAATAATACGTATTACCTGTTCAAAGAGTGCACTTTCAGCCACAATGACGTCGATGAGATTTCCAAAGGCAACAGTCAACAACCAAGCGGCCTGCATCAACGATTTCATGCTCTCGGGAGCCTACGTAAAAATACTGACATTTCTGCACTGATAGACAAAGAGAGGCGTTACTTGAGAATAGGCAAATTCTAAGCCTGTTATCGAAAACATGACTTCGCCGGCCGTTATCACGACGTACTGGGGAATCTGCCAAAGAATCGAAACCGAAGCAGGAGGAACGTCTTCGTAGATTCGAAGGGTAATTTCGTCCGACGTCGAGCCCAATGCGACGACAAGTATGTACTTGGCTCCGTTTTCCACTTCGACAGTCAAATTCTAGAAAAGGCGAGTTCAGTTCACTTGTATCTATGTGCGTATCGCGAGAGCTCTCACCGCAATCGGTTCACTGCAATTGCCAAAGACACAATTCGATAAGTTGTAAATTTGCACGAGGTAACTTATGAATAATATAATAAATAATTTTTTTCTGACTGAAAGTCCTCTCGTGCACTTACTCTTCCGGTGGAATCTCTTCGGACGCGGAAAGCGTGTATGGTAGTAGAGGATTGGAGCGGTTGTGAGTCGAGAGACTGTAGTTGCTGTCACCGTGAGTCAGATTCACGGCGAGCAGGGGAAGACGATCAGGCGCTGCATTAATAATACTACAGATAGCAGAGTCGATTGACAAAAAAATCACGAACCCCCACTCAGACTTACGCTACGCCTCCGCTATCCTTCGAAGGAAGTGTAATATTATTGACCAGCTAAAAACGTTAGAGATTTTCTAGTCCTCACGTACACCGCGCGCTTCAAAATGAAGTGGTGTACCTGTTCGACTAGGATAGCGCTTCCGTTTCCCGCAATCAGGGTTGTGTAGTCGTAACCGCCTGTCAGGTTCAAGGATACATTTCTCTGCTGTTCGTCACTTGTGGAGACGAAAGCGTAAAACAGGCCCGATGGAATCTCGACCTTATCAGATGCCTAAACGTAGAGAAAGCATCGCGTCTTGCCAAATCCCCCCCAACGCTTCGTCACTGGTCTACTTCGGCAAGGCTCAAATTGCTACTCAAGATTGGAGGATCCGACGGGTTTCCCATCTGAACGGTGACGTTATTCGGATAGGCGTTGATAAATCGAACGCTGGACGCCGACGAGGGAGGTCCCTTGTAGGCAGCATTCTATACAAGAGAAACGTGCTATTCCAGTCTGAGCTATAGAGAGGCAGGCACATACGTCAATAGATATCTGAACGAATCCGGCGACGACAAAAGCTGCACCGGCAAAAATCATACCAATACCCATTCGCTGTAAGGGTCTAAATCGAAAAAAATTCTTCAATGAGAATTGGTTGCTACATGCGTCTTGCCTCATCGGAATCTTGCATCGACGTAGACACGGATATATAACAGTTTCAAAAATTGGAATAAAAAGCAAGATGAAAACGGGATTGATAGCCTGAACAGAGCAGCAACATTTATTAGAAAATTTAGCTGGCCGCTTCTTCCACTCACAGACATCTGATCCGGCTTCAAAGTAGCAAAGCCCTAGAGGAAATGTATAGAAAGAGCCTTCGCTTCTAAAATCCTCTCACAATGTATCCGTTCATCTGCGCAGCTTGCAAAGTCCATCGTGATCCCTTCACAAATAAATAAATAAATAAATAAATAAATGCCAATAATCAGGGTCTATGTACTTGTTGGTCAAATAAAGCCCAGAATACAGGCAGCGGCAAAAATATAATCAAAACTTTGAGAGCCTTTCTGACGTCAGAAATAAAATCAGGCTAAAATTCATTACATTTTAGTTTATTATAAATGACGTTTTTTCCGCGACACGTACGGAAAATCCCCTGCTTTGAGCCCTGTCAAGAAAACGCTCGTCCTTCCCCTTGCTCCTTGCAGCAGCCTATGTAAACATAAGACTTGGAGGGAAAAGGGACATCCTCTATTGTATACACTGTCTTACCCAAATGCATTTGATAACACTGACCACCACGTTTCCTTCAGGATTCTGTCTCTTATACATGGGACTTCCCAGAACAAATATCACTAAGACAACTAATTAGCAAAAGAAAGAGAAAATCCAAATCCTACCAATGGCTATGACCATTAGAGCGGCCGGAACTCCAAAGGCCAGAGGATAACAATCATCGTCGTAGCACTGCACGTCGCCTACGCATATATTATTCAATAGCAATTAGTTGTATAAATCGATCTTAATTAATTAATACCGCGTAATATTGGCGTAAGAAAAATGGAAATGACGCTACCGGCATTGATTGAAAAATAAAAGAAGGAGAAGAATTTTTGTCGAAGCAAAGCCTGAGCAAAAACTAAACAAACGTCCACTGAACCAAACAATCAAGTACCTCATCGGGATCAGTCATATCGAACTGATCACCACCAAATGCAGCGACGCACGGCTTGATGCCGCCGGTGCCAAAGGCAACCAATAAGAACCCAATAAAGGGTACGTATCTGAAAACAACAAATTCCATTTAATTAATTAATTGAGTAAGCTCATAAAAACACTTGCCTATTCGCCGGTTCATCTATAGGCAGAGCAGTCAAGGAAATGAATATCCCTCCAATGGCGTAAACAATAGAAAGGTACAGAATCGTTCTAATAGATTAAATAGTCTTAGGAGGGAAAGAACAGCACGCACGCGTATACGTAATGGCGAACCGAAATTTTCCCCACCAGCTGTCTGCAATAATAGCGCCGATGAGCGGCGTGAAGTAAGCGAGCATGGTGAAGACGTGATACAGGGCCGTGCCCGTGTCGTCCGAATAGCCCAAGTGTCGTGTGAGGTATAACACCATGATGGCTATAACGTTTAGTTATTTATTTGTATCAATAATTAACAATCATACCGCGAATTCCATAGTAGTTGAATCGTTCGCAGAACTCGTTGCCAATGATAAACGGTATGCTTGCAGGAAAACGACAGCATCTCTAATAATAATAATAATAATAATAATAAGTTCCATTCAATCATTAGCTACTCAGAAGATTTTATATATAACCTTATCTGCCAATCGTCCGACCTGCATTGTTTTCTTCCCTTTAGGCAAAAGGCTTAAAACTAAGAAAAAACAATTCTAAAATCGCCTGTTGCAACTTTCGCGTGACTGTACGTGCACGTGACCGAAACACATGCACAACAAACTGCAATGAAATGTTCCCATTCCCATGCACCGTAGCCGCTGCAAAAGCGCCTCGCAACTATTTTCAATGCACTCATTGCGCACTAGCGTATAAGGAATCACTTCTAGTGATCGACTCACGAACCGAATTCAAGAACAAAATCGCAGAAGGGCACTTCGAAATAGCGCTTTCTTCACCACTACTTATTCTACCTTCATTTGTCTTCTCCGTTTTGCCATTTGGAATCCCGTCTGAGCAAAAATACGCTCTCAAGTGCGCGAGCGGTTGTTTGTCGGCGTTTCTAACCTTCGCTGTCCGTCGGCGTCGCAGACACTGCGTCCTCCGGCCACGAAGGCGTCGACTTTAGACTGAGATCGTCCATGCACGATGAAACGGGCTCGCTTGGGGTTGTTGTTTCGTTCGCTGGCCGTAAACTTTAAAGCGCGCTACGAGTTCTCGCCGAAGAGAAAGAGAAGATGTTCAAGCTGCAGCAGAAAAAGAAAGAGGAGCAGGCGAAGAAGGCAGCCGATGCCGACAAGCCTCCATCGATGCAAAAGCAGGTCTCCGTTCGAACGCGATACCTAACAAGAGGTAGAGACGAAAAAAATTTAAAATGTAGATAATTGTTATCTGCTCGTTTTAGAACTGACCGAATTGGAGCTACCTTGTAAGCACGTTAAACTGACCGACTTGAAATGCCCTTGACGTCTGCGTTCTGCTGCAGCGACGTGCAAGATGAATTTTGACAATGTCGATGACCTGAGGGAATTCACTCTTGTCATTCAGCCAGGTCACCCCAGCGCATCATAGCTATCAAATAGACGCTATAGTACGAAAATTCTCCTAGATGAGGGATACTGGAAGGGAGGCAGTTTCACTTTTCAAGTCAAAGTGCCAGAGGAATACAATGTCAAGGTACAAGCGTCCATTGGATAGTGTACGAATGACTGTCTTGTTTAGCCGCCGAACGTTCTGTGCAAGACGAGAATTTGGCATCCGAACATTGCTGAAAATGGGAGGATATGTCTTAGGTCTTGCCTCTGTTTTTAATAAGATCTATTGTTTTCGGGTGAATACGTTATCTGTCAATAGCCTTCTACGAGAACACGCTCTCGATGGAATGGGTTGGCTTCCGACGCGAACGCTCAAGGACGTCGTGTGGGGACTCAATTCACTATTCACAGTACTAATCATGATATTTGATGGGGGGGGGGGGGGGGGGGGGGGGGGGGAGGTCTAGAGAACTACTGCTTGCCTTTTTTGAAATTACTGTATTCTTTAGGATTTGGTCGACTTTGACGATCCGTTAAACGTTGAGGCGGCTGAGCAGTATAAAAAAAGCGAGGTACAGCATTGTGTCTATGACATGGGACTAACCGTCTAACTGTTATTTTATTATAGAGTAATTTTTCCCAGCGAGTGCGAAGCTACGTTGACCAGTTTGCCAAATGATTCAGATCATAAATAGATGGTTGCATGAAACTAAAAAATGTAGTGCATCAAAATTTGAATACAATAGCTCCACTCTCCGAATGGAATTTGGCTCTTAGGTCTACTGTGTGTAGCGGTAAATTAGGATCGGCATTTTCCCTCTCCTTGACGTCAATAAAAGCTTTTAAAAATAAAACAGCCTGTTTCCAGTGTTTCTCCCACACTAACTCTTCTCTCGCTTTGGGATCCTTGAAGGTTGTTTACGTTTATTGCGCGTTTAGGTTAGAGTGTTAATTATGTGATAACGTACCTCGGCTAATCCAGTTGACAAAACGGTATCGGCATCCAGAAAATAATCCATCCAGAGGACGAAAGCATGGCACGTTCCGGCTCTATAAAATGCGTTTTTATAGTTAAAAAATGATTCGAGATTCTCTTGCCTTTTAATTGGAATTGATACTACAGACGTTTTGCTTTGTGTTGGATTGCTGACGTCGAATTCCAATAGTGGAATCGGTTTCGACAGCGCCCAACCTGGGTACTCCCACAAGTGATATGCATCAGGTTCTAGCTGATGAAAATCGTCATGGTCACTCTGCATAAAAAAGTATAGAAAGCTTGCCCTATTATTTCGCTTACTGACTAATCGACTGACTGACTTTCGTGTATTTGTCAAATGAGGTAAGATCAAAGCCCTCCACGCAGCCAACTGGACGCTTAATTTTCCACAGATCTCTGAATTGAACTACAATCGCGTCACAGTGACTCATTCATCATTTCAATAGTATTTCACCTGCCATGGCAACTAAAACGGCTTTCATTGGTATGACGGTGCACCGCGATTTTAGCCATCGACTCAGATGCTGTCTTGCGTACCAGAAATACAAGTTGTGCCAGGGCAGAGCGGCCGAACTCAAATACGGCTCGGCAAGATAAACGTCAAACTAACCCCAATGTGCATGTAAAAAGGAAAAAAAACCCAAACCTATCTTCTAACCTGTTCTGCATCCTCAATATCTTCATTTGTAAGACTTGTTGGAGGTTTACTTACAAGACGAATGGAGGATTCGCTACGCTTATTGAAATCTCGAAGCTGTGGGAAAAGAACCGTCGAACGACAGCGTACGCTTCGTCGCCTCACTTGCCTGCGAGACAACTTGGCTGATGCCTCTATGGTATTCACAGTATAAAGTCTGTGAATGTCGCGTTCATACGCTGGATAAGATATTGATTGCTAAAGATGATTTATACCTTTTCTATTCCCAGAGAGTTTGCCATGAAGGGCAGCAGAGAGGCGTCTCCGACGGCAGCACACGACCTTGCTCCCGTGCTAACAACCTAAGCAATTGCTTTAGAAACTGAAAAGCTGCCACGTGGTGTCATATGAACTTTTTTTAAGACGGTGGCAAATTTTTCACAAAAGCCAGAGTCGTTCAGCATCGCAAATCGAGATCTTCCCCAAACCAAGTGAGCACCGCAGACGCAAAGAGGCCGCTCAATTTCACTATTAGAAGACAAAAAATCAAATAAGATCAGTCAGCTTACACTTTAACTGTCTACAGAGGCAACGATTGGTCTTCGACGACCGAAAACCAAATGCTGTACTCGTCATGAACGGAACGAAGACTGAGAACGTCATCTAAAGCAGATCTCCAATCCAAATGCTTAGGTCCCTCATTCACCTTTATACCTTTATTGATAACCAGAGGCTGCGGTAAGTAGAAGACTCCCTGCATCCAATGATCTCTCCACTAAGAATAGAAACGAATTCTGCTACAGTCTTTCCTACAATGCTGCTTGGCTTTTCTCACCGGTTTTATCTTGCCTTTGTCGATCCAATCGGGTTCTGTTGATATCCGGATTGTGTTGGCTGAATCGAGGTGAAGAGTCCACCACATGACCAAGGCGTGAGCCACTCCCGATTGGCTTGCAGAGAAAGATGAACTGCGACTATTGGTAAGCTTCAGTTCGCTGGCATTTGTAAAATTGAAACTAAAGAAGAAGAAACTATACGCTGTTAAATATTAACTGCAATAATTGTACTTACTGGAAGCTAGATATCGGCTCCGACAGACGCTTGCATTTCAATTCAGACACGTGAACGTCGTGCACGGAAGGAATTCCACAACATTGCTTCATTTTCAAAGGAATCTCTATCCCATATTGCTTATTGATCTGTTTATAGAGTGTACATGTACTGTGAGCATAAAGCCGCAACTTTTCTCACTTGCTTTGGATTCAATTCATGCCAATCATACAGTGCAGGACACTCAAGCAATTGGACAAAGACTTGAGCAGAGTGAGGAACAATCAAGGACTTGGGCTAAACTTATTAACTATCTTTATTATTAAAAAGATCAATACCAGATGAATGACCTCCAAGAGATTTTCTAAGGCATGTTTGATGGTTGGAATCACCCCTTCTCCGATGAGTTCAGTATCAAAAATCTCTGTCACGAGTAAATTAGCCTTCGATTCCATGTCTACAGTAGGAAACGGTGACTTCCCACAGTCTTAATTAAAGGCAACAAAACCGAGACACACCTCGACCTATTTCAATTTGCGTTGACCGTTTCGGTATCACTTTGATATCATTAGACTTTAATTGATTTTTCTCTATGACTTCTTTGGCAATGTTCACTAGTGGTTCATAAACCTTCAAAAGAGAAAAGCTAGGCATGCAAACCCCTTGGCTCGTGTATAGAATATAAAAGAAGAGGCTCGTTGTGGTGTGGAAACTAGGCTACTTATAGTCTACCTACCTCACAAGCAGTTATCCTATCAGCTCCGCATTTTGCAGCCATCATTGCCAATATGCCAGATCCCGTTCCAATATCCAAAACGTGACACGGTCTTTCGGCGAATTCGCGACGAAATTCTTGAATGGCAGAGTAGATTGCTTCAGAATATTTTCTATTCTACGTCCAAGGAAAATAATATCAGATGGTCGTACAGTACTACGATGATGGCCTTGAGCGTTGCTTACTCTGTCTGCGTCGTGAAGCATATCCCCGTACTGAGATCTAGCAAGAAACTAATGATAAACGTGGACTGAGAGCTCTTCGGTTGGAGACCTGGCGATTTTGTCGTCGTAATCGTCAGCCGCATTGTCGTCTTCCCGTATCCATTCAACCAAACCAGTAACTGGATTGATTCTCTGACAGAACATTCGACATGAGAAGGGAGCAGAAACAGATTCTTGTTCGCTCTAACGTGCGTTATTCACTACGCCGACACAAAGAAATGAAATTTTTAAAGTGCAGTCGTCGAAAACATTTTCACTACACGAAGGCACAACTACACTGTTACTTATAATGAAACAGAAGTCGTCGTCTCGTGCCACCCGTCACAACAAACCTTGCTTTCTCAAGTCCTCATACGTTTTCTTTGTGACGACATTGCCAAGTGAGTCTTCAAATTCTTCCTCTCGATCTGCCTGCCATCTTTCCTTTTCCTTGTTTGCTTTGAGTTTCGCCCAAACTAAAAAAGGGTTCTGTGTAAGTTTCATACCGCGATTCCAATTAGTTTGTTACGTTGCTGAGCTTCAGGTATGCTTGTGATATTAGCAAAGTGAGCCGTATTGGGAATTCCGAGGCAACGCATTCCGTGAGCGTGACGCCATTCCTAAAAGAAAAGAATAGAAACGGTGGTGTGAAGCCACCGTGCGCCGGCTTACCGAAAAATGCCTTTGAAATGCCTTGGGTCCTCTGTATCGATAATTTCCACAGACTTCACATTCGTAGTACATATTCAATCCGTGTAGTTTGTAAAGCCAATAGGGTATAGGCTACGCATATAAAGAAAAGAATTCCAGCTAAGAGAGAAGCGTCGAATTTTCTCCACCTTTCCATCCCAGCCTAGCGGAAGATTCTTTGGATTGTACGGAATAGCATCACCTTCGTCTGAGTCAGAATCGCTAGCAGGTGCTTCCTCTTCTTCCTCTTCTTCCTCCTACAGGCAAAACAGAGAATGATGCACCAGTACAGCATCATCAGCAAATCTATTACCTCGAGTTCTCCGGCTGTTCTGGCTTGCTTTCGTTCTACGTTATCCCTAGTCGCTTTCTTTTGATCCTGCACGCCAAAAGACAGAGATATTAACATTAAACTAATGCACAGTCGTTACTCACAGCCAGCACTTCAACGAAGAAATAGATTTGAGCTTCCTTGTATGCAATTTCTCGATTCCTCTCGTCAATGTCCCTATCGAAAACGTTAGTACATAGATACGCCACGAGGCTGTGCAGCTACTTCGGCTGGGCCTTTCTTCCCTTAGCAAACACAGCTGGAGGAAGACTTGATAAGTCCTTTCCTAAAGAGAAAAATACTCAGCAATTTTCGCTATGGTATAATCAAGTGGTACCTTTAGTACTAAAGAGTCTCTCGGATCTTTCTTGCAATGTGCTAAGTATGAAACGACTTAGTCAATCAAAACACGCGCGCCAAGTTTCTCGCTAACCCTCCGCATTTGAGTCCCAATGCCATCAGAGCTGACTTCAGACGATCCAGCCCCAAAAGAGCTAAATCTTTGCTAGACGCAAATCCAGATAGATCCAGCGGAGCGCCAGTCTTCATCATTGCACTACCACTGTCTTTCTACAAAATTTCCGAAATATATTCAATACTCGAAGTAGGACAAAAAAATCCACTTACTTTCCATCCAGGGAAAATTCCAGTGGCCCACTGAATGTCAAAATCTTTCGTCGCCTTTTCTACTAATTCCTTGTCAATGTCCATGAGAGGTTTGACGCGACTGCAGTAGTTGTACAGATAATCGAGGAGGTGATCTAAATACCTGAAAACGCACATTTCTAAATCATTTTATTCATTGATCTCATAATCGTACTTGTGATAATCATGTCCTTTTTTCTCCTTATTGATGTCGTAAAGTTGCCCGAACACGTTCAGATATCTCAAATAATCCATTTTCTGTCACATGAAATGTAGAGAGAGTTCTTCACGCTCTCTCTTTCGTTTACCTCCATTCCTTTGATGTTGACAAATCTCACGTAGAGACGATGTAAATCTAAATACTTTCCATATCCCTCTTCATCGCTAAAGTCAACCAAATCTACAAGCAAGCAGAATGACTTAGAGATTCTCTCGATTCAGGAAACAGACTCTGGTATTGTTCGCTCGGATTCTTCCTCTCCTCGGCCAACCTCATAAACTCAAGTTGCATGGGCTCTTGAATCTAAATTAAATGAATAAATTATTAATTTTTGTCAATGAGAAATTCGCAAACAAATAAAATAGCTCGTGCACAATGGATCCAACAACGGAAACTGACTCTGACCTCTCCAGGATATCGTCGATGAAATTCCTTCAACTGTCGAAATCGATCGTAGAACTCATTAAGCTCATTGGGACCGGAGAGAGACTGAATCTCCTCTTTTCGTGAGCTGTGCATATAGATCACCGTCGATTCCATACTCTACGTTACGTTCTCTCTCTTACCCGTCTTCATCTTCGTACAATTCGACGAGGGCCTTGCAGGACGATCTCGATCGCTAAGAGACGAACAAGTCGTTCTCGACTTCATCTAAATGCGCTTGCTTTCGGTTACGTCCAACAGGTCCTTGATCCGATGTTCCGAGTTGATGTGCTCCCTCACCTTGAGGAAAAAAGACGTTGGCGCGATGTCGAGTGGCGTTTCGAATGTCGATGCGTACCGAGGACTTTTTCAGTAGCTTTTCCTGTACCATGGCGTCTTCGAGACGCTCTCGTTCTTCGTGATAGCGACGCTGTTGCTCCACGAGAGTCTCCATTTTGGAACTGACGCGCGCTAACAGGTGGCCGAAGAATCTGCGAATCAAACTCTTTCTCAAGAACGACAAAATTAAAAGCTAGTGCATTCAGCTGGAGTATCGCTCCTTTACCCGATTTTTGGAAGTTTGTTTCGAGTAGTAGCGCGCGGTAGAGGAATTCGCACGTGGTTGCGTCACTACGACTCGAATCGACCGGTTTTTCGGATAAACTAGAGATGCTTGAGCACATCTGTCCTTGCCGTTAGTATCGCTGCACGCTAAGTCAATTCTTTCCTTTATATTTCAAACTGTTCAGGTCATTCAGCCATCCTCGCGAGTCGTCTCTTCGCGAGATTCCGATCGGTGACAACAAAACATACTATCTACGTCATTTTACAGTGTCTCGTTCTCATTAGCGCTACGCAGGTGCCATAGTTCGACTTCGCAAAGAAGAAGAAGACCGAGAATCAATTGATATCGATGCCGATGAAAAATTGACTCAGTTGTCATGGAAACGGCTACCCAAGTTCTATCTACAGCTATCAAAATATAGGCTGACAGGTGCAACTGAAAATAAGGATCGTTCGTTTATAATTATTATTATTGATTGCAAAGGATTGGTTGTCATGACGGCAATGGCTGGATACGCAATTGCTCCTGAATCACTTGAGCTAGGAACATTTGCGTGGCTCTCTCTAGGTACAGGACTGTGTTCGGCCGCAGCCAATGCAATAAATCAGGTAACCATGGAAGTTTTCTTCCTCCTTCATTTCCTTTCACAATTCAACAGTATATAGAAATTCCTTACGACTCAAAAATGTCTCGAACGAAGAACAGGGTCCTAGTTCGCAAATTCATAACGTAAGTGCTAGAGCACGTGGTCAAATCAAACCATTACGCTCTATTAGGCCTTTGCACGCTATTGGCTTTGCATCAGTGTCAGGATTGACGGGGGTCCTTGCACTGGCAACGCAGGTGAACGTCCTGACAGCCGCACTTGGAGCAGCCAACATCGTACTCTACACCGCAGCCTATACGCCTCTAAAACGAGTCACGATACTGAATACGTGGATTGGAGCCGTCGTCGGCGCGGTGCCGCCTCTTATGGGATACGCGGCGAATGTGGGCGAACTTGGACTGGGCTGTCTGCCCTTATTCGGACTTCTCTTCTCGTGGCAAATGGTTCATTTTAATGCGCTGAGTTGGAATCTCAAGGGGGACTACACTCGGGGTGGATATAAGATGATGGCTGTGTCTGATCCGAACTTGTGTCGGCGTGTTGCTTTGAGACATTGTCTCGCTTTGATACCCGTTTGCGTTATGGCTCCGTTGTTTGGTGTGACTACGTGGTGGTTTGTTGTTGATTCGTCGGTGGTGAATGCGTGGTTTGCTTGGTTAGGGTGGAGGTTCTACAAGAGGGCGGACAATCGGTCGGCGAGACGACTTTTTCAGTTCAGTTTGTTGCACTTGCCGTTGATTATGGCGCTGATGTTGATCAATAAGAAGCACTGGGGTGGGCAGAAAGAAGAGGAAGAAGACAGTAACGTTGAAACTGAGTTTGCTAGTGTCGCTGTTCATATGTAAAGCTTTTCTAATGAAATACATGTAGCAACAACACCAGATGCAGCATGCAAAATCAACAGCGCGGGGGGGGGGGGGGGGGGGGGGGGGGATACAGAAGAGTGCAAGAGAGCAGTGCCAAAACACACAAGCAGCAGCAGCGTATTGTCATATGTCATATCTTCATTTTTCTCGCATGTCATTCAACTCCAAGTCGTTGGTTGGATCATCGGCGTCATCACTACTATCGGACTCAACAAGGCTTGGAGTTGGAAAGGCTGAGCCAGTCGAAATTCCGCTGTCCACGGATTCGACAGGCGAAAAGATTTCCGGCGCATTTGAGGCGGGTTGAGACGATAAGGACAGAGATTCACGAGGCCTGGCCCTCTGAAAGCTGGCAGTAGTTGGAACTAGAATATGAGAAAACTCCGGCCTGTTTTGTACTGTTTCGCTACTCCGTTCAACTTCCGTTCTGGTTCTAATTGCAGTCGCTTCAGCGAGCAGACTACCAGTATTAGGATCGTGAGCTTGAAAAACACCAGTGAAGCGGTCAAGCAGTCCAGCCACTGTGCGTGTACCGGTCTGTTCCTTCGCTCTAGCAACCCTGCGGCCGCCAGCCTCCGAAGTACCTGTAACATCTGATGGTGGGACGGGAGATTGGGTGGGAAGCGATTCGGGAAGCGATTCGGGAAGATGATTACCAGAATGAGGCACGAGCGTATCACTAAGCGTGGAAACTTCTCTTTGAGTTGGATGATTTGAAGAGGTACTCTTTTTCTCCCGAGTCTTCTGTCCAGCTTTCTCTGTTTCAGATACTGTTGGCTTGGCAGACGCTTTCCTCTCGTTGGCACTAGTGCTCCTCGTCTTGCGACTTTTTTGATTCTTTGCAGAGGCATTCTCACTTGCATTTCGCCTTGAGGTCGTAGACGTGTATCCACTGGCGGCTGCCACTTCAGTTTTCAGAGGAATCGTCCTCAAATCAACGCTACCCAATATTTCCGGAAGACCAATTCCACAATAAGGAATTTGCCACGAATGCGGCAATGGAAGCGTTCGCTTGTACAGTTCAGCTAGCGTATGACAGTCGGGGCGATAGAGCGAGAACAAATTTAAAGATACAACAGGAAACTTCTTTCGCGGATCGCACACCGTCCCTTCGTAGAGCCAATCAAAGTCGTCTATAGTTGCTCGAATCGTTATAGACTCGGAGTCAACCAATGCTCCGTTTTCAACTTCCCAATACGATCTCTCAGCTCGTATGACAGCTCTGCTAGGAGTAGGAAAGTCGACACTTTTAACACTTATGAACGTTTCCTTGTTTGGTTCAGAGGACGGCTGACGCAAAGGAACCGATAGTGGAAGCGCTGTTATAGCACTTTTCAGGGCCTTTTGTTGATTAATGACGGCAATTATAGCTGAATTATCAGGCTGGGAGTTACGTTTTGTTGGTTTCGTTTTCTCCATCACCCAGTCAGTGTTGATGGAGACATCTCTATCACGCAACCATTCGGCAATCACAATCAGCTTCACGATTTCCTTTATCTTCAGGAACTGAGGCTCGTCGTGGTAGGCAATGCTGTCAAAGATCGCTGTAGCATATTCCGTATACGCTCGCCTCTCAACATCCTCTATACGCATTTTTGGTTCACCATTGAAAACAAAACTGTCTCCCACGTCCGTGCCACGAACCTCCTGGCACGACATGTACACTGCCCCCGGAGAGCCATCAATGGGAAAGTCCGACCGGTCAGCGAGTCCCTCGAGGTTACTGCTCGTCTTTGAGGCTTTGAAAGTGTTTTTCTCGTCGTTGCTTCGCACTCCAGCACTAAGACACTTCATGGACCAGTCAGCCCCTAGCAGAAGCTCGCCAAGCTCTGTGTGGCGCAACCATTCAGGATCAAAATGTAAATACCATCTGCCGCAAAAAGGGTGGCCTAGAATGAATCCGCAAAACGCAAAAATTGGTCGCGTTTGATCGACGTATACTAGCCGGAAAACAGCAGCGCAGTCCTCTTCGGTTATGGTGGGGACTTTGGGAGAAGCGTCAAAAAGGAGATAAGGAACGCCGTTGTCATTAATACGTGTGCCAACCAACTTCAGTGCAGTTGGAAGGGAGAAATGAAATGAGCCGTCCTTCTCTCCGCTGACCTCAACGTGTGACGGCATGCTGGTGATTGGGGAACAATGCAAGGAAAGGGATGAGCAATTACGTTTTATGCGACGATTCTCACGTGGGCAATTACTTCGTGACTAGAGAAGAAGATGGTCAATGACAACGAGGCTATATGATAACGCGCAGAGTGAAACCTGATATCACCATTCATTCATCATTCGTTCGTCTCTAGACATGTTCCCATTTATATCCTGACATCGCGGTGTTGCGTTTTCCACGCCTCCTAGATCTAACAGGTGCTCCTTTACTGCGTGGACCAGACTGAAAACCTAATAGGTCAAGGAAATAGTACAGTTATCTCCGCACGCAACAGTAAGCCTCTCTAATCCGGACACACAGCTGGGACCAAAAAAGAAGTCCGGAGTGGGTTTTAAGACATTTTGTATAGGGTGAGGAGAGTGTCCAGACTGAGTGGTCTTACTGTAAGATCACGTACCACTGCTGTTTTGACGATAAACGGCAAGATTCCTCTCTTTGATCCAGTCAAGCCATTTGCTCCATTCCGTGCATTTTTTCAGCGTTTTCTCGCTTCCCACCACGATCAGACCTCGCTTGGCGCGTGTGAGAACTAGCCAAAATAGCGACGAATCGTTCAGAACGCCAGTGCTTCCGTGATCATTGCATCTCACAGTCGAAAAGACGACGACATCGAATTCGCGACCAAACACGTCGTCGACGGTTTTCACTTCAACAGGCCTACGTACGCATTCTGCCTGAGCAACGTACGGAGTGATAACACACACACCGTTCGACACCACATCGCCACCTTGAAGTATTTCTTGGAGGATTCGGTCAACTTCTTCCAACTCTTCACGATTCAGTTTTGACCCGTTGCAATCCCTCTCTCGTCCATCGACGTTGACAAACGCAACAGGATAGGAGCTACTAGGCCAACAAAAGCCAGCAGGAGGAACGCGAGGTACCTCGTCACAAGTCGAAAGGTTGTAGAACATCTTCAGTGGATATTCTGCAATACCGCGATGCATTCGAAATTGAGTGCGAAGACGGTGCACGCAAAGACCGACGTTCGCCAGTCGATGATAAAGCGTAGAATAAAAGTGATTTTGTCCGTATTCATTCTGACAAAGATCGCCAACCATAGTTAATTTTTTGCATCCACCTGCGAGAGCCGAAACCATAATGCATTCAGGCAGAAGATGAGCATCGTCGACGACAATGTAGCTGAACCTCATGTAGTGCTGAGCGCCTGGCTGATAGGTAAAGACAATTCGACTACCATAGTCGTCACCCCCGCGAAACATATCGTTACAGTCTAGGTCCACAATGTCACTGGCTCGAATTGCTAATTTCGCTCGCTCAATGAGAACATTGATGCCACATCTATTCGGAGCCACAACCAAAACGGCATCACCGTACATTCTGAGCCATCCGCACGCAATTTCAACAGCCACTTGCGTTTTCCCGGTGCCTGGAGGACCGTCAATGATCGTGACTGAATCAGAAGACCCGAGCATTTTCGGCTTGGCGTCGTTTGAGGAGTCGCATTCATTCAACGTCAGCGGAGAAATCATTGACGAAACTACCAGCGTCAGGCTGCTGTCAGCGTCGGGACGCGCTAGACAAACCTTCTCCAGTGCTTTTCTCGTTGAAAAGTACTGGACAAAGTCGGCGAGACAGAAGGCATCCCAGATGGTGCGCCTGGCAATTAGATCGTCAATCAGATCTTGTCCGCCTGGAGAAAGTAGCCTTGTCGTAACGTGCCCGGTTGCATTCGGCCTAACAACTTGAAGAACATAGTCTAGATTTTCTTTGCAGTCGCGAATCATCATCGCATCGCCGGCTTTTAACTCCAAACTACCGTGAAGAAATGAGACTAGGACAGTATCAGGATCGGTGCCTCGACGAACTTTGACGGTGACTATAGTGCCGCATCTCGCAGCTGCAACCCTTTGAAGCATTTCCGTACAAAGACGAGTTGTCCATGTGCGATAGTAGTTGAAAGCGGGTCCCCACAGACACTGGTCATTGAAGGTAACCTTTCCATCCCGAAGTGATTTCAGTAGTGCGTCTGCTTCCTGCACGTTGGACGAAAACGGCGTTTCGTCAAATAAGCGACGGAGTTCGGAGCTGCCAAAGCGCAGCTTGTTTTCTATCATTGAAGACAGCAAACGATGAACCCTCGACGACGTCACTAGGTTGTCCTCATCAACTGAGAAGTCTCTAAGATTAAGAGCGAACGAAGACGGAGTCGACAGTAATCCCAATAACACGTCGAGATAATCGATGACCGACTGCAGAGCAGCAGATCCTCGAAACAGAAAGGATTCAATAAATGGAGCAACAAACGCTTTCTGCGCCTAAGTTCACAGAAAAGATTTAGACAAGACTACAGCCTACGTACTCTCGTCGCTTTTACCCGCGTTCTTGCTTCTTTCAGTCTCCTCCACAGACTTCCTAGACTGCTTATCCTTCGCTTTTCTTGAAGTTCTTCTTCGAGTCGCGTTATTTCAATTAGACACTGTTCTTCAAAATGATTTGAGTCTTTGAGCGCCTCTCTCAGCAGCAGGTCATCATCAGTTGAGTCGTCGATTTCCTGGTCGTTTCTTCCGTAGGCCCGCTTCATCGTCGGTGGTCGAAAAATCGCTGGTAAATTATCTTCTGGCGAAGTCCAGATGTACACCTCTAAACGCCTGTAGGCTTCCTTTTGTATTCGTGTCTCTCGTTCTTTCATTCTCGCGTTATAACGGTCAAGAGCGACGCTACATTTCGGACCCTCAGCGGTGAACTTCATAAAAATGAAAGTATTTCCCTTGCTTCCCTTGTAGAGCTGCAACGTCGTACCGTCCCAAAAAATAGAATAGTCTCTATCAAGTCGAACTTTTCCAGATCCTCCGCCGCGCACCGCCATACAGCTTACCACATCACAAGTAGTCAGCTGAGACAGGCACACGACCTTCTCGTCGTCGCTAAACGGAAAAGATCCGCAGAATAAGACGGCCAGGACCAATGAAACGCTGTCAACAACGAACTCAAAGACGAACAGCTTGGCTTGCTTGAGACGCATCAGAGCGGTCAATATCGACGGGTTGAGCGTGCTTGCAGATAACGACGGCATGGATCGCCATCCCAATCCACATCTGTCAAGACCTAGAGCCGTCAAGTCGCTGGGACGAAAGATATTCGAATGATAGAGTGCGTTGAAAATTTGGGACATAGGAAGAACGGGCTGCAGTGCCTTGTCGGGGGTAACGTCGAGGAGAGCGAGACGACGTTCCACTAGACTCATTCTCGAAAAGTTGATGTGGGTGGCGACGTTCTCGAACGACGACGCTGGTTTTTCGCACTTATTCCACCACTTCCAGACGAGTCGAAATAACTGATAATCGGAAAAGTTGACCTCAAGATTCTTAACAACGTCGGCGAGAACGTCGTCCGATATCGGCTGATTCGAGCGGAGATTGGAAAGCGCGTTGTCCTGGACAAACAAGCGACCCATTTCTTCCATAGTCAACCAAACGGGCCGAAATCCTTCTTTCGGAGTTGGGACGCTCGCGAGATGGTGAGAAATAGTCACGCACATTCCGGTCTTGGCAGCGTCAACGGCGACGGAGAACAATCGCGCCAATTCCTGGCATTCCACAGACCGAATTCCACGAGCGTCCGCCCACTTGTTAAACAGTCTGTCAATGGTAGACAACATTGTCGTATCGTAACAAGCGAAACCGTCGACTGGATCATCGCTTTGACTAAAATCGGTCAGCGACAATCGATAATCAAAAGGTTTCATTAGACGAAAAGAGGGCAAATCCAGATCCTCGTCCCAACAGACAAAAAACTTGTCGCCGTCTAGATCGCCTCCCGCCATTTCGTCGGCGTGCGGACGATCGCCGTTCACCGGAAACACTATGCAATCAACGAGATGCCGACAGGCAGGTATGTCGACGCAGGTGAGCCAACGAATGTCGCCGACGTGGTGAGCAGGACTGCGGCCTACGACGAGAGAAACGTCGACGAATACCTGCGGATCGCCGCGAATTGTCGGCTGAAAGAAACATTGTCCGTATTGAAGAGTCTTGGACGGGTCGGCAATACCGTATACAAAGCGCGAGTCTTCGATGGGAATTTGAAGTTTTTCCGACCGAGATTTGCCCCTTTGTGCGGACTTACCTCGTTTCAGGCTGCTCTGCAAATCGCGAAGCTGTCGTCTAGCGTCGTCGTGGTTGTCGTTCTGCATCAGCTTGGCGGCGAGTTCGTAATGGCCAAAGGCCGACAGGTAGGTGATCGCGACGTTCGAGTCCTCCAGCAATCGTTGGACGTTGTGGAAGTGATTTTTCTGCTTTTGCAGAAAGACGCGATCGGGAACGCCCAGGCAAGAAAGCAGTTGAATGAACTGACGATTCAGTTTGCCACATTCCACCGGTCTGGAGAAACCGACCAAAGCCAGCACGTGCGGACTCGGTAAACGCCACTCAAACTTTCGCATAGACGGCCGAATTCGGATTCCGCGAGACAGACTAAGGTCCAGTGCAAGAACACCCTTGCATCCTTGAAGGCGAATTTGAAATACGGAGGGAACAACGTATTTTTGTCGCTCGTACAGCCATCGATAGTGCGTCGGCAAATTTTCCATTACTTTTCGTGCAGAGTTCAATGAAATGTATCCACATCCGTCTGTAAAATTATAACCGTTTCTCTCAACGTCCTCGACAATAGAAATATCAGAATCGGTTAGAGTGGCAACCTCGTCTGCATCGGACAAAAGCAGTCCAATTCGAGCCATTTTCTTGCTTGTCGGACGAATATCAAAATTGCCAAAGGGAGAATACAAGGCTGACGCGCTTCTTGCAAGCCGACTATTATAGAGGAGACACCCTCTCCCTCTTAGCAGACTGGCACTGTGGCCAAAGAATTTGTACACAGACACCAAGCTGCCACTAGAAACCCGGAAGCCTCTGTTGAGAATGCATTTAATGGCTGCCGGTTCCAGAGACTTCGAAAAATTTACAAGAAGAAAATCATTTACGTTGTACTTTCGAAATAGGGGGCACGTTTTAGTCGCCTCCACTTGCAAGTGCCACGTGTATTGAGCTTGTATCCACGTTGTGCTTGTGTCTTTCCTCAAAAAGATTCGCTTGATGACAAGGCGGCCGTCATTATAGTCAGAAACAAGGTCTTCAAAGTCAAATAGAGGAAAAACGTTCGGAACGTAGTCTTGAGGCTCATTTCTTCTAACAGTTTGTCCCGGTATCTTTCTCGCTCTGCGGTGAGATTTCCTGCCAGCAAACGACATATTCGGGTCCTCCCAACTCTCGCACGTGATCAGTGGGGACTTTCCGACTTTGAAATGGCCTGCAACTACAGGCGAGTGTTTCTATGCGGTGTCCACAGTGTGGGAAAGACGACGTTGCTTCGTCAATTGTCCTTGACGCTCGACACCGAGAGTTTCCTACCGCCGGGTATGCCAGTTCGCTACGAATCCGAAGTGGCCCGTTCTGTTCTCGTCGAAATGGGACTGCAGAAACGCGATCTGAACCCGCAGACGCGTCCAGACACCTTCGAGGAGCTGCAGAACCAGATTCTTCTGAAGCAGCGTGCCGTCGAGGAGAGAAACAATCGCTCCGGCTCCTGCTTTTGCTTTTTGGATCGAGGAATCGATCCTCTGGTGTACGCTCGCTTCTACTTGGGCGAAGAGGCGTATCGACGCCTGCTCGCCAAACCGCATGCGCAGGAGAACGTGGCGTTGTGCAGGGACGAGTCGTCGCTCGTTTTTGTCATTTCGCCGAAACCGGAGTGCATCGAGCACGACGGGACGCGAATAACGCCGGTTCTAAAAGAGATGAACGATTTTACTGACGTCATGATTAGAACGTTGGACGAACTGGAAATTCGATTCGTACTAATTGACGTACTAGATTTGACTGAACGCGTAAAAATTGTTGAACACGCCATTAGATCGTAGTCACTGCATGGAGTCGCTATCGTGAGAAGAATTTATGGTGTATTCTGGATTTAATCTCTTTACCTGGTGATCCAAGTCACGTGAATTAGTGACGGCTTGGCCACGCCCATGGCTGCAAGAGCCTTTCTTTGTGGAGCTCACAGCGTCGGTAAAACAACGTTACTACAAGAGCTTCAACGGTCAATTACCTGCAAAGATTTTTCCTCTACTCGCTTCGAATCAGAAGTAGCACGCACCGTCATCGCCGACATGAAGCTCGAGTTGAAGGACAGAGATCCGTCCACACATCCCGACAAGTTCGAAGATCTACAGAATGAGATTCTTCTGAAGCAGTGTGCCATTGAAAAAAGGAATGATTCTTTGGCTTTTGAAAGATGTTTTTACTTTATGGACAGAGCTGCAATTGATCCTCTCGTCTATGCCCGAGTCTATCTGGGAGACGATGCCTACGAGAGTCTCGTTTCTCGTCGACACGCGCAGGAGTGCATCAATAGGTACAGAAACGATTCGTCGCTCGTTTTCGTTGTCAAGCCACAACCAGAGTGCATTGAATATGACGGAACGAGATTGCCACCTAAATTGGAAGATCTAAAGCACTTCACTGACGTCATGATTCAAACGCTTAAAGAACTTCGCATTTCATTCGTTTCAATTGACGTTTTGGACTTAGATAAGCGGGTGGAAATAGTCAAACAAACCCTTCAGACAAGAAACATTACAGTGACGTCAAACTTTAGTTCCAGAATTTAAATAGGTTCAAACCTTATATTTTGCAAAACAATGTAGCCGTTCTATTAATTAATTCTAGTTAATTTCTATGAAGTGTTGAGAAAAAGAAAATGTAATAAACGGCTTCATTCAATAAATACAACCCCGAAACTTTAGTTTGGAATTTGAGCATCATTCTGACCCAATACCTGAATACTTCTTACGCAATCGCGCTGCTTCCGAACCGCTATCACAAGGAGAACTCCCACCAGTGCCAGGCCAGATGACACAAGCAGGAAATATGTAAAGCAATTCCAAGTCATATACATTGCCTCCAAAACCAACGGCCCAGTTAGGCCGGCCAAGCCAAGCGACGGAGAAAACATCCCCGTCGTGACAGTCGCCTCCTTCGAATTCCAAATCTCAGTAACGAAAGCAGCAAGAGTCGACTTGGGTGCAGAGAACCCAGCCATGAAAAGAGAAAAGAAGAGCAGCGCAACGTATCGTCCCCACGTCGCACCGCCATTACAGATAATAAATATCGGCATAAGCGCCAAGCTGAACGACTGAACAGCTCCAGTGACCACCCACAGATTCTTGATGCCCACGCGATCCGACACGAAGACCCAAAGAATCCGAGCGACAGAATAGACGACCATAATGTACGTCAAGAGCAAGTGAATGACGTTGGAATGATCGACGTGCCACATGACTTCCAGAAAGTCCTGCTGTCGACTAATCAGACCGAATCCGGACAACATAATGAGAAATCGACCGACGAACGCGAAAACGAAACGTCTCGACTTGACGCGCTCTCGTACAATTCTCGACGAGTTTCGCCTCTCATCGGCGGCGGGGGCGGGTCTCGCGACCGGCATTATGACTCCAATCCCAATCGTCGTCGTGACGACGACGAATAGGCCAACGATGAAAAAAACGGTCGACGCGTCGAGCGTCCCATCGAGCTGAAGCCGCTGCGAGAACAAAAAGAACTGGCTGTAGCCGATCGATCCGACGGCGACCGCCGCCGGAAAGATGCTCACGGCGAAACCGTGACGTCGCGCGCTGAACGCGCCGAGAAGCGAATCGATCCACGCGAAGAAGAGCAGATTCGCTCGCACGCCCATGATGGCGAAGAGGATGATGTAGACGATTTCGGCGACGAGACCACACTGGGAAACGGTGACGCCACATAGGCCGTAGGCGAGTGCGCCGAGAACGAGCGAGAGAACGAGCGCGGCACGCGATCCGATGCGTCTCACGAGACGACTGTTTAGGACGCCAGCGATGGCGCCGACGCCGAGCGAGAGCGATTGACCGATGACCGTCGACGATTTGCTCCACTTCGGACAGGCGGTTTCGGTTATTGGGATGATGTAGCTGCCCGAGAGTTGTATGCCGCAGTTTAGGCCGCACGCGATGGCGCCGACGATGAGGACGGCGCGCGAACGCGTCGCCGTCGCGTTTTTCTTGTCGTTCGACGAGCGCTCCGAGTCGGTTAGAGCTTCTTCGTTCGCCGACACCATCTCTTCGGAACGTCAGCCGGACGTAGTCGTTTCCAGACCCTCCCTCGCTCGTCCCGGCTGCTCCGTCTCGGCGAGAGAGGGTCTGGTTCCGCCCCTTCCACGCCCATTCGAAGCTGTGAAGATTAATTATTGGGCCATATTGGTTCGTCATCGTTTCAATTACAAAATCATGATGGCTCGTCATCGTTTTCAATTCAAATTCAAGATTGACTCTCGTCTATATTCTTCTGTCGTGTATTTCAATCGTGAAATTTGCCAGGGTTTTTTGCTACTACTTCTCTTCCTTTGTGGGGATGTTGAGCTTAACCCGGGCCCTGTGAAATATCCGTGTGGTTGGTGCAGTAAATCGGTTAGATCTGATCAAGAGAGTATTCTTTGTGATTTCTGTCAACGTTGGTATCACTCTAAATGTGAACGTCTGCCACCTTCTGATTACACTTATCTCTGCTCTGAATCAGATTCTCTAGAATGGGAGTGTTCCCGTTGTGCTCTTCCATTCACAAATTTGAATCTTCATTCGGATGAATCGTCGTCATTAGACTCCATCATACTTGATGACAATTTGAGTTCCACATCGACTGATTCAGTCATGATTTCCGCATTGGATAATGACACGTCTTTGCTCTTGGACCCTTCGAATCTAACTCAATATGGGGAGCCTATCACTTCTCTTCGGTCCTATCACTGCTCAAACTCTGGTGTCATCTTTGCACATCTCAATATCAACAGTCTTATTGCCAAACTGGACTGGATTCGACTCATTCTACGACGTTGTTCAGTGGATGTTCTGGCACTCTCTGAAACAAAGCTGGATGACTCCATCTCTAATAATTTTCTTTGTGTCGAGGGATTTGAGCTTTTCAGAAATGATCGCTCACGTCATGGCGGAGGCGTCTGTTTATATGTCTCAAGCAAACTTTGTTCTTCATCACTTCCAGCTCCGGATTCACTACAAAATCTAGAAGTGATTCTTGCGGAAATACGCCTTCCTGGAAAATTGAAGAGTATTGTGGGAGCAATTTATCGTCCTCCGTCAAGTAGTGTCTCCATCTTCATCGACTCTCTTTCTTCAATGTTAGATCACATCTACTCAGCTTCGTTCTCAGATGTTTTGCTGATGGGGGATATAAATGTCGATCTCTCGAGCTCCTCGAAGACTTCAACGCAAGTCTCAGATTGCCTTGATCTCCTCCAACTAAAGAATTTAATTACTTCTCCTACTCGCGTCACTTCGTCTACGTCATCTCTTCTGGACGTAGCTTTGTCATCGATGCCAAGTTCCTTTACAGCACCTGCGTCTATTGATGCATCGGGTATCAGTGATCATAACCTTATCTGTGTCGCCAGAAAGGTGCATCTTTCATCGTCTCGTCCTCCTCGTTTTTCTCGCAAGCCTCGAAGTGACTCGTCTGCCTTGGACTTTATTGAAGATCTTTATCATGTCCCTTGGTCTGTGATATCATCCTTCACTGATGTTAATGATCAATGGGACACGTGGAAGTCATTATTCTTGGACGTGGTAAATCGTCACTTTCCTTTATCCTCGTCACGCCGGCGCAAACACTCTTCTCTTCCTTGGATGACTAAACAAATCATTGTTGACATCAGACAAAGAAATTTCTATCGAAAAGCCTCAATTTCTAGAAAGCGCCCTTTGGAGGAAAGGCGGTTTTTCAATGAAAAGTACAAGAAACAAAGAAATGTAATCAAGTATCGCTTACGAGCGGCTAAGGAGAACTTTTTCATTGAGAAATTGACACTTCTTAGTCACAATCCCGCTCGGTTTTGGTCTACCATCAATTGCATCACGGGACGACGTAAAGTTGTGTCTGATCAGCTCCCTTCTGCTGGTGAATTATGTGATCAATTCGCATCAGTAGTTGGTATGTCACAGAGCTCAGAGCGTCGGCCTCGTGGCCTACTAGAAGAAGATTCTCTTGAAACGCATTCTCAAGCTGATGACGTTAATTCTTCAATTTTATTCAACTTCCCCTTAGTGTCATCAGATGAGGTCTCGGACCTCCTTAGAAGAATTGACGTCAACAAAGCCTCGGGTCATGATGGAATTGATGGGAAATTTTTAAAAATGGGAGCGTCTGCAATTTCACCATCATTGGCAAGCCTTTTTAATACTTCTCTCCAATCTGGGGTATTTCCAGATGAGTGGAAGTGTGCCAAGGTTGTTCCCATTTTCAAATCGGGTTCAAGACTTGATCCCAAGAATTTTCGCCCGGTATCGTTGCTGCCAATTGTCTCAAAAATATTGGAACATTTTGTCTTTCAATCTTTATGTGGCTACTTCGACAAGCACCTTCTTATTCCTGACTGCCAATTTGGCTTTCGAAAATCTCGGTCAACTCAAGATGCGATGGTTTGTTTGACTCAAGATCTTTTGTCTGGCAAGGACGCAGGTCTTCGCTCGGCGGCTGTCTTTCTTGATGTTAAGAAGGCCTTTGACACAGTCGATCACAGTTTACTTCTCCGAGGTCTGTCATCGTGTGGAGTGAAGGGAAAGGTCCTGGCATGGCTCTCTTCTTACCTCTTGGATCGTCGACAATTTGTCTCGGTCGGCTCTACTGCTTCGAACTTGTCGCCAGTTAGGAGAGGAGTGCCTCAAGGTTCAAAATTAGGTCCTCTTTTATTCAATTTCTTCACCCGGAACATCACCTCGGTCGTCTCTTCTCAATCGTCTCTAATCCTTTACGCAGATGATGCCTGTCTTTATTCCAGCAACGAAACTTTTGAGGGAGCGGTTACTCAACTACAACAAGATATTAATAGTGTGACTTCATGGTACTCTGAGAATCTGATGGCTCTCAATGGTCAAAAATCGGCTTTTCTGCTTTTTCCCAAGTTTCGTGATACTGAAGACACGTCGATCTATACGGTTTCGGTCAATAATGTCATTCTGTCGCCTTCACCTCACGTGAGATACCTCGGGGTTTTGATTGATAGTCGTCTATCGTGGAAACCGCAGATGGACAACGTCATTAGGAAGGTTGGCCGAAAAATTGGTGTTCTTTACCGATGTCATCGTCTGTTATCCAACGCAGCTCGACTAGCGTTTGTTCGCTCAGTCATTCAACCGGACCTTGACTACGGGGCTGCCGTTTGGGCGGACGGATCAGCTGGCGTAATCAGCCGCTTAGCACAGATAGAAAAGAGGTATCTCCGTTGTCTGGCTGGTTTGCGTTATGACGATTCTACGGCCTCTGTTGGAGGAGTAGCAGCACTTCTCGATCTATTTCGTCTCAATCCAATTCGCACAAGGCATGCTACTCAACTAGGAATGTTGAGTTACCGCTGCTTGTGCAACTCCGCCACAGCTTCTGTTCTCGCGGCGAAAATTGGGCGTATTCAGCGCACCGGTGCCGCCACTCGTCTCAGTGCTTCTGGGGTCAACGTCATCCGACCACGCACCGAGGCACTTCGTCGTTCTCCATTCTTTCGGGCTCAAACTCTATGGAATTCGCTTCCGGCAATCATAAGAGGGAGTAATGATCCCGCGATCTTTAAATTGGGCCTGAAGAACTATTTCAATCAAAACTCTGTGTACTGATTTAGAGGTTATATAGTTATAGTTGTAAATATTGTCATTTTTCTCTTTTCTCCTTTTGCTGTCATTCCCCTGTATACGGTTTCCTGGAAGATCGGCCCACGTGCTGAAGGATTTCCGTATTAAAATAAAACTGTGAACTGAACTGAACTGAGACCCGCCGAAGGAGAAGCTGCGTACGGCTCGCGTGAACGGCGATTTTAGCCGTCTTGGGCGAGTACCGGAGTGTATTGCTCTTCGCTAACCAATGCATGGGCGAATGGCCCCAGACCCTCTTTCGCAGCATCCGGGACGAGCAAGGGAGGGGAAACGAGGCTAAATGTCACGTGGGGATATCGTGAATAGACGCGTAATAGTCGTGGGCGTGGTTACCAGCTGACACTCACCGCGGACGATTTTTCGTTGCCAAGACTCTTGAAGAGAAGATTCGAGAGACTATTGAATAAAAAATTCTTTCCACGTCTGATAAACGCTCCACGAGTTTGAAGTCAGTTTCTCTCGACCTTTCACAATACACACCTCACTACACGCTTCTGAGCTATTCTGTGACTTGACGACAAAATGAGAGGAAAAGGAATCTCGTCTCGCATCAGTGACCAACACCACAGCAACCGACAGAGTCTTCCATTTCCATCTTCAAATGGATGCAAAGAAATGACCCTAAAATATAGCCAAGCTGCAAGCTGATACGGATCGTGGGGCTGAGAAAACTGCTCATTGTACATAGAAACAATTTTAGACATCGAAGATGGAATTTCTTCATGATCAGGATACTGGTGTCGTCCCGCATGCACGGGAGTATTTCGATAGCTGCCTGCTGTTACGAGTCGCTCTTCATCTTCCAATTGTCTTCCCTCCATCATTATTTTGTGTGTAGCGCAAATTTGCTCTTCAGTCAGTGGTGCTAATTCGAAGCTACTGTCAGACAAAAGAAAAGTAAATAAGTACTCGTATGCCATCAAGTATTGAACTAGATGCCACTCGCCATCGACTTCAAAGTCATCATGTGACGGCTGCTTTCCGTATCTATGGTGTCATTCATGGTATACCTTCTCCAAGAGTTGCGAAGCATCATCCAAACTGACTTCATTTAGAGTATCTTCGAGAACGTTATTAGTCAATACCAGTTTTAGAGTCTGATTTCGACGGAATTCTTTTGCCCAGCCGGCACAGTCCGTTGATTTCAAATTTCTTTTCCACTCTTCTTCTCTAGCAACGCAGTTTTCCCACAACTGCTTTGGTTTAGCGTTTAAAAATGGCAATGATTGGACACCGTCGAGTCATCGCTTGCCAAGGAGAAGAGAAGGTCGTTGAGGTCAAAACGAGCAAAAGAAACATTGTCCGTATTGAAGAGTCTTAGACGGGTCGGCAATACCGTATACAAAGCGCGAGTCTTCGATGGGAATTTGAAGTTTTTCCGACCCCTTTGTGCGGACTTGCCTCGTTACAGGCTGCTCTGTAAATCGCGAAGCTGTCGTCTAGCGTCGTCGTGGTTATCGTTCTGCATCAGCTTGGTGGCGAGTTCGTAATGGCCAAAGGCCGACAGGTAGGTGATCGCGACGTTCGAGCCCTCCAGCAATCGTTGGACGTTGTGAAAGTGATTTTTCTGCTTTTGCAGAAAGACGCGATCGGGAACGCCCAGGCAAGAAAGCAGTTGAATGAACTGACGATTCAGTTTGCCACATTCCACCGGTCTGGAGAAACCAACCAAAGCCAGCACGTGCGGACTCGGTAAACGCCACTCAAACTTTCGCATAAGTTCGAGGAGCTGCAGAACCAGATTCTTCTGAAGCAGCGTGCCGTCGAGGAGAGAAACAATCGCTCCGGCTCCTGCTTTTGCTTTTTGGATCGAGGAATCGATCCTCTGGTCAGTGGTGTACGCTCGCTTCTACTTGGGCGAAGAGGCGTATCGACGCCTGCTCGCCAAACCGCATGCGCAGGAGAACGTGGCGTTTGTGCAGGGACGAGTCGTCGCTCGTTTTTGTCATTTCGGAGTGCATCGAGCACGACGGGACGCGAATAACACCGGTTCTAAAAGAGATGAACGATTTTACTGACGTCATGATTAGAAAACGTTGGACGAAATGAAAATTCGATTCGTACTAATTGACGTACTAGATTTGACTGAACGCGTAAAAATTGTTGAACACGCCATTAGATCGTAGTCACTGCATGGAGTCGCTATCGTGAGAAGAATTTATGGTGTATTCTGGATTTAATCTCTTTACCTGGTGATCCAAGTCACGTGAATTAGTGACGGCTTGGCCACGCCCATGGCTGCAAGAGCCTTTCTTTGTGGAGCTCACAGCGTCGGTAAAACAACGTTACTACAAGAGCTTCAACGGTCAATTACCTGCAAAGATTTTTCCTCTACTCGCTTCGAATCAGAAGTAGCACGCACCGTCATCGCCGACACGAAGCTCGAGTTGAAGAACAGAGATCCGTCCACACATCCCGACAAGTTCGAAGATCTACAGAATGAGATTCTTCTGAAGCAGAGTGCCATTGAAAAAAGGAATGATTCTTTGGCTTTTGAAAGATGTTTTTACTTTATGGACAGAGCTGCAATTGATCCTCTCGTCTATGCCCGAGTCTATCTGGGAGACGATGCCTACGAGAGTCTCGTTTCTCGCCCACACGCGCAGGAGTGCATCAATAGGTACAGAAACGATTCGTCGCTCGTTTTCGTTGTCAAGCCACAACCAGAGTGCATTGAATATGACGGAACGAGATTGCCACCTAAATTGGAAGATCTAAAGCACTTCACTGACGTCATGATTCAAACGCTTAAAGAACTTCGCATTTCATTCGTTTCAATTGACGTTTTGGACTTAGATAAGCGGGTGGAAATAGTCAAAGAAACCCTTCAGACTAGAAACATTACAGTGACGTCAAACTTTAGTTCCAGAATTTAAATAGGTTCAAACCTTATATTTTGCAAAACAATGTAGCCGTTCTATTAGTCAATTTCTATAAAGCGTTAAGAAAAAAAGGAAAATTTAAATTTACAAATGTAATAAACGACTTCATTCAATAAATACAACCCCAAAACTTTAGTTTGGAATTTGAGCATCATTCTGACCCAATACCTGAATACTTCCTACGCAATCGCGCTGCTTCTGAACCGCTATCACAAGGAGAACTCCCACCAGTGCCAGGCCAGATGACGCAAGCAGGAAATAGGTAAAACAGTTCCAAGTCATATACATTGCCTCTAAAACCAACGGCCCAGTTAGGCCGGCCAAGCCAAGCGACGGAGTAAACATCCCCGTCGTAACAGTCGCCTCCTTTGAATTCCAAATCTCAGTAACGAAAGCAGCAGGAGTCGACGTGGGCGCAGAGAACCCAGCCATGAAAAGAGAAAAGAAGAGCAGCGCAACGTATCGTCCCCACGTCGCACCGCCATTACAGATAATAAATATCGGCATAAGCGCCAAGCTAAACGACTGAACAGCTCCAGTGACCACCCACAGATTCTTGATGCCCACGCGATCCGACACAAAGACCCAAAGAATCCGAGCGACAGAATAGACGGCCATAATGTACGTCAAGAGCAAGTGAATGATGTTGGAATGATCGACGTGCCACATGACTTCCAGAAAGTCCTGCTGTCGACTAATCAGACCGAATCCGGACAACATAATGAGAAATCGACCGAAGAAAGCGAAAACGAAACGTCTCGACATGACGCGCTCTCGTACAATTCTCGACGAGTTTCGCCTCTCATCGGCGGCGGGGGCGGGTCTCGCGACCGGCATTATGACTCCAACCCCAATCGTCGTCGTGACGACGACGAATAGGCCAACGATGAAAAAAACGGTCGACGCGTCGAGCGTCCCGTCGAGCTGAAGTCGCTGCGAGAACAAAAAGAACTGACCGTAGCCGATCGATCCGACGGCGACCGCCGCCGGAAAGATGCTCACGGCGAAACCGTGACGTCGCGCGCTGAACGCGCCGAGAAGCGAATCGATCCACGCGAGGAAGAGCAGATTCGCTCGCACGCCCATGATGGCGAAGAGGATGATGTAGACGATTTCGGCTGCGAGACCGCATTGGGAAACGGTGATGCCACATAGGCCGTAGGCGAGTGCGCCGAGAACGAGCGAGAGAACGAGCGCGGCACGCGATCCGATGCGTCTCACGAGACGACTGTTTAGGACGCCAGCGATAGCGCCGACGCCGAGCGAGAGCGATTGACCGATGACCGTCGACGATTTGCTCCACTTCGGACAGGCAGTTTCGGTTATTGGGATGATGTAGCTGCCCGAGAGTTGTATGCCGCAGTTTAGACCGCACACGATGGCGCCGACGATGAGGACGGCGCGCGAACGCGTCGCCGTCGCGTTTTTCTTGTCGTTCGACGAGCGCTCCGAGTCGGTTAGAGCTTCTTCGTTCGCCGACACCATCTCTTCGAATCGGTATGTCACGTGGGGATAGACACGTAATAGTCGTGGGCGTGGTTACAACCAGCTGACACTCACCTGCGGACGATTTTTCGTTGCCAAGACTCTTGAAGAGAAGATTCGAGATTTGCTGGAACCAGTGATCCGAGGAAAGATCCGCTTTCAGGAAATGATGATCTGATTTCAGTCTAAATAAACTATCTAATCAAATAAAGTGAGAGACTATTGAATAAAAAATTCTTTCCACGTCTGATAAACGCTCCACACAGTCAGCGTTGTTAAATAGGCACACGAGTTTGAAGTCAGTTTCTCTCGACCTTTCACAATACACCACACTACATGCTTCTGAGCTTTTCTGTGACTTGACGACAAAATGAGAGGAAAAGGAATCTTGTCTCGCATCAGTGACCAACACCATAGCAACCGACAGAGTCTTCCATTTCCATCTTCAAATGGATGCAAAGAAATGACCCTAAAATATAGCCAAGCTGCAAGCTGATACGGATCGTGGGGCTGAGAAAACTGCTCATTGTACATAGAAACAATTTTAGACATTGAAGATGGAATCTCTTCATGATCAGGATACTGGTGTCGTCCCGCATGCACAGGAGTATTTCGATAGCTGCCTGCTGTTACGAGTCGCTCTTCATCTTCCAATTGTCTTCCCTCCATCATTATTTTGTGTGTAGCGCAAATGTGCTCTTCAGTGAGTGGTGCCAATTCGAGGCTACTGTCAGACAGAAGAAAAGAAGTAAATAAGTACTCGTATGCCATCAAGTATTGAACTAGATGCCACTCGCCGTCGACTTCAAAGTCATCACGTGACGGCTGCTTTCCGTATCTATGGCATTCATCGTATACCTTCTCCAAGAGTTGCGAAGCGTCATCCAAACTGACTTCATTTAGAGTATCTTCGAGAACGTTATTAGTCAATACCAGTTTTACAGTCTGATTTCGACGGAATTCTTTTGCCCAGCCGGCACAGTCCGTTGATTTCCAATTTCTTTTCCACTCTTCTTCTCTAGCAACGCAGTTTTCCCACAGCTGCTTTGGTTTAGCGTTTAAAAATGGCAATGGTTCCATGATTGGACACCGTCGAGTCATCGCTTGCCAAGGAGGAAGAGAAGGTCGTTGAGAGGTCAGAAATGAGCATGCGCAATAGGTAGGACCTACCTACGCTTCTATATATCTATATCCACGTAAGTGGCACGTTGGTTTTTAGCGTACTCACTTCTCAAGGCGTTACTAAGGTACACATGTCCGCGGAAAAACCTCGACTTGGACGTTTCGCATGGCTTGAGGAGGAGCCTGACGATTACTACGACAACTGTAAGCAGCGGAGCGAAGAGTGGAAAAAGGTACTGATAGACGACTCAGACACGGTCCGGGCACACGCAAAAAAGACAATGAACCATTTCGTAAAGATGAAGAGCATCATTATGGTGACAAATAACAAACTCGGAAAAGATCTCCCAAAAGAACTAAAGACAGATCATCAAACGTTTAGTCTGCTTCAACAGCATTTTGACTGCAATGACGAAGAAGGTATGATTCAATTGGAAGCTGAAGCGGAAGCTGACATTTCTCAGAAAGCAACGGATGCAGAAGAAGGAAAAGCAAGCAAGCTGCAGTCTTTTCAGCGAATGAAAGCGCTAAAGTTTATTATGAATGAGGCCAAACGAGAACAGGATCTCTCAGAAGAGCTCATCAAAAAGTGTCATAAAATTATGATGGAAGGTCTCACTGTATGTGACGGCTCTCCACCCAAACCCCGATCAGTGCGGCCTGGTGAGTACCGCACTGAAGCTGTCTTTGCTAATGAGTACGTCTTTCCTGAACACGAAGTTGTCCCAAACGAAATGCAGAAGTTAGTGGAAGATTACAATATAAAAGCTGGTGACGACAAGTACAATAAAATAGAGCTGGCAGCGTGGCTGTTTTACGAGCTTATTAGTCTTCACCCTTTTCTTGACGGCAATGGAAGAACGTGTCGCTTACTTCTATGCTTCTCTCTTATGAGACATGGACTACCTTTTCCGTTTACTCTTTCATCTGGGCACAAAAAGTCATACAAACACTACATTGACGCCATTCAGAAAAGCCAGTCAAGGCCATCATTTCGTCCCGGTGGTGTTTCACATGCTCCTATTACAACCCTAACTGTGGTCAGCCAGGCGCGTAACCAGGGGGGGGCCTGGGGGGGCACGTGCCCCCCCGAAATTTTGCCAAAGCTAGGTAAAATTTGACGGAGTATTCACCGAAGATGCGCACTATTTCGTCGATTTGCATAACGATAGCGTTTACTGTTCGACTCTGGCAGAATGCGAACTGCTTGCTACTTCTCATGCTCGTTGAACCGAACTCATGATTCAGCTAGCTAAGAACTACCTAATAGGAAAAGATTTTAACTCATTGGGTGAGGCGTTAAAACATCTGATACCGTTAAAAGAGGCGTTTTCTGAGTTGGTGCGGCTCTGGGAAATTGTTTTGACGATGGGAGTTTCGACCGCGTCATGCGAAAGAGCCTTCTCCTGCCTTAAGAGGCTGAAAACGTACCTCAGGGCGTCAATGACACAGGATCGCCTCAATGATATGGCTGTACTAGCTATTGAAAGCGATCTGGCCAAAAACTTAGACATAGATAAAGCTGTGAAAACGTTTATAGAAGTCGATTTTAGTAGAAAATTGAAATTTATGTAGACGTTTAAATTTTTAGCGAAACTTCTGTATAAGCGCCAGACATAGAAAAACATTATTCAGTAACGAAAAATTAAGATTGACCACGCCCACATTCAAAAAATTTTTCGCGCCTTCGGCGCGAAAAAATTGTGCCCCCCCGACCTCTGAAACCTGGTTACGCCGCTGGGTCAGCCTCTCTGAAGCATGGACAAACTTTTTCAAAAATTTACGATACAAATCTTCGGATTAGACGTGTTTTTTTCGTTAAACTTCTGATATTTTGCGCTTGGTTTGTGATTATTATTTTGCATTTATAAAATGCCTCAGTTTCCTGAGAAAAGAAGACTGCGCGATTCCATGATAAGTTCTAAAGGATGCACGAATTTTGGATTTATAAAGCAGCAGGCTTTATCAGTAATGAGTTCATGGTATAGCTAGCTTATAAAAGAGAAGTAGAGACAGCACTTTAAAATTTGATGCTGTAACCTTAGCGCGCGTTGCACTGCGTGAGCGTGGTCGCAATCCGGTCGCAATGGATGGTATCTTCGTCGAGTTTTCTTCTCTTTTTTCTCCGGACGAACGCCTTGCCGAAGAAGATCAATTTTCTTTTCTGAAGCGGAAAATTGACCAGCTTGCAAGCTCGCCCGAGTGCGGTGCAGCTCTTCGTCGTCATATACTGACAAAGGCGTCCTCATCATCAGACCGACATTTGTTTGTCTCCGTGTGCCTAGATCTTCTCCATCGTCTCTGCGATGCACTGATAAAACTACGAAAGCAGTCAGACAGGAAGACGAAGACAACATCCCAGTCAATTTCTCCATCCCTTCCTCCAGACTCGCTGAGCATTAGCCAGCAAAATCTTCTCGGCTTGGCGTTCCAAGCGATTGTAGCACTTGGCATATACCCGTTTCTTCAGCAAGGTGTTGGACAGTCAATTGCAGTCGTTTGTCCGATCTCTGCTCATGTGGTGGAGAAAATGATTGAGGATAGCGCCGAGGAATATTGCGTGTCTACGCTTTCTCGTTTGATTTGTCAACTAATGCTCTGTCAGAATCATCCCTCGCTGAAAGCAACTCTATTGAATAAGCACCTTGGAGACTTGCTTTGTGCTCTGATACAGATTTGTTACGGTGGCTGCAAAGCACGCGATAAAGCCCACGATTGCATATCGGACGCACAGAAAACGGAATGCAAGGAAATTTTGGGCAAACTGCTAAATAATGCGTACCAGCCATCCGTTGTGCGAGAACTGCTTTTGCTACAGGGACCAAGAAAGCCTTCGGCGCCTCGCAATGCTTCACCAAAGACTGTTGTGGAAAGTCCCACTTGGCTTCGTACAACTTGTGGCATGCTACTTTCTCAGAGGCTATTACACAGAAACGGGCTGCTTTCTCTTTCGACTGCACTCTTTGATATCTCCCAAGGTAGAATATGATTCAAACCTAATGGTAGTCAATTTTCGTCTTAGTGAGCAGCAGTGATGCTTCCGTGAAAATACCTGAAATGGTTGCTTCACTTGCAACACGTTTGCCTCGGCAAGCGTCGTCTCGTTTGAGCTATTTTGAAAACATGTGTAGCCAGGTTTAGGAAATTAAAAAATGCCTCTGACTCTCGTTGACTAAAACGTGCGCTCTTAGGTAGTGGAGTTGCTTTCGTCACAGAAAAGTTTGACTCACGGATTACGTCAAACTGGTGCATCCGTTCTGTTTTCCCTGTGTGATAAGGATAAGGAAGCCGTTGGAAAATTTGTAGTTCAGCCTATCAAAGGCTGTTTAGCCAATCTTTTGAAAAGAGGTAACGATCTGCAAGGCAGGCTAAGCGTAGCTCTGAGTGGGTCTGGCTTAGGCGTTTCTGTAAGCGACGAAGTGAACGATAATGAAGACGTTCTCCGTCGAATCAACTTCCTTCACAGAGTAAGTCATTGAGAAGGATATTTTTATCTAATGCTCACTTTCTCTTAGCTTTTTGTTTTGCACGGTCGTTCTCATGACCCCGTTCTTACTGTTTTTGCTTGTACTATTCCATTGCTATTTAGACTGGCGTCGTTGTGCAGTCAATGCCATTCTAGGTAAAGTCTGACGCTGAATCCTGCTATCTTATAATATATATGGCATAATTCAGATCTCTCGTGATGGAGCTTCTTAGATGGTATTTTGAAGCAGCAGAGGAAGTCCTTTCACTGCGCATTCTCTGCGAATCTCTGATGCCCTGCTCCACGTTGAGCAGTCACTATGCTCAGAAGAGAGTAGGAGATCTCGACCACTGGTGCGACGTTGCCGTTAGAAACTACGAAGGAGAACTCGAATGCCTCCAAGGCAGTGTGAAAAATAACGAGACATTGGCCAACTTCCTACTGTTAGTCCTGTCTGAAGTGACAGCTCTCCTACCCTGCACCGAAGAAGAGAGCTCTGGGTTCATACTAATTGGCATCGCTAGTTCGCTCTATGAGACGCGTGGCACTGCTGTATTGCTCAACGTTGAGATGTTGCTGGAAAGGATTGAATCGTTTATAGACGTGATGATTCGGGGGCAGCATTTGAAAACCAAGAAAGGAGATATTATTAAACTTCCACTCGGTCTCCTATCTGGTTTGCTTAGCAGCACGGAGAAGGTGACAGATAGGATTTTAGCAGATTTATCGTTACCTTACTTTTCTTCTAGGATGTACGATCTTCCAAGAGAAGAAGTATCATTGCAGAGCTTCTTGGGTCAGTGTTGAACGCTCACGGTAATGACTACATAGGCAAAGTGGCTGAAAATCTTCGAATTGCCCTCCTTGTGGGATCCGAGGCTGCGATGGAGAACCTGGCAAGGCAGAGTCTGCAGAAGGACGTAAGCCGGTTTCAGAGAGCAAAGGATCTTCTTTCGGACTGCTTGCTTCCAACCCAAGTTCAAGGCATCAATCAGATGACGAAACTGATTGAATCAGAAGACAAAGAGACTCTCGAGAACCTTGAGACAGTTCTAAACGTCTTCACCGATTGCATTAATCACGCGGACTCTTACGTCTATTTGGCCGCCATCAACGGATTGGTCGCTTTGGGCCGCAGCCGACTCAACGACGTCCTGCCTCTTCTCTGCAAGGAGTTTGGATCGTGGGAAGTCGCTCATCCCCCGGAAGCACGAGCTAAAGTCGGTGAAGCCATCACAAAGCTTTCGTCGCTAAGTGGAGATATACTGGTAAAATACAGAGAAGACCTGCTTGCCGCATTTCTGAGCGCAGCCAAAGACGACAACGAACTAGTGAGATCAAGCAGCCTTTCAGGACTCGCTACAGTCTGCCAGCTATTGCGCTACTCACTTGGAGCCAGCGTGCACGAGGTCGATATATAGCGTATATGGGGCATCTTGAACTGGAGTGCTTTGCTAGGTCACGGAATGCTTGGTAGCAATAGGACGATCAGATCCGTGTCCTCAAGTTCGACAGGCAGCCGTTTTTGCAATCAAGTCTATTCTCAAGGGATTGGGAAATCTAACGATTGAGGTAATTTACTAACCTTGATCTAGTACACTGTAATCTTCTCGTCTCTATTCAGATCGCCGGAGATGCATTACTAAAGCTCTATCGCTGCCTGAAGGAAATCGAATCTAAGGATACTGACGTCACCACGCAAACTCACGCGCAAGCGGCACTAGGGGAATTGAGCACAATTATGGAGCAGTACCTCTTTCCCCGGGAGAAGCTAACGAAGAAAATTACTGTTTTGGACCACGGAGCGTTGTGAGAGATTATAGACAAAGGAAACGGCTTTATTTAATCAGCACAATTTCGCGAGCAACGTGCACCAACCTAAGCCTGTTCTTCTTCCTTGACCTTGTCCTTTTTGAGAAGGCCCTAGAGCGTAGGAAAAAAAAAAGATAATTAGTAAACGGTGGAATATAATATGTGGGCGTTTACCATGAAGTTCGACTTTTCCTGCGGCGTCTGGAAGCGACCGTGGCCAAACTTGGACGACGTGTCGATCCACTTGAGGGTGATCTTCTCCATCGCTTTCCGGCTCGTGTGCACAAGAAGCGACTGAAAAAAGATATTTTTTTCCAAGAGTCTCGTTCGCGCGCAACGTCAACCCACCTTTCTCAAAGTTACCAGCCTCTTCTTGGGACCCATTACACAACCCTTCAACATGAGGAAGTCCTGATTCACTTCGCCGTAATGAGGAAAACCGCCCTGTGAAAGAAACGCCATGATTAGGAGACCCATGATCCAAACCCTATCAATTCTTACCATGGGCGTGATGCTTTTGTCCGTGTCATCGTACTCCGTCGCTGCGTTGTTCTTGATCAGCTTATTGTCCTTCGTGTGCAACCCCCTTCCGATACGATAAATCTTCTTATTCACTTCGGTGCGATGATGATAACCCAATTGTCCAGCGCGCGCCACCGTGAAGCCGACGCGACTCGGATGCCACGCTCCGATGCAGGCGACTTTTCTCAGGCCCTTGTGCGTCTTTCGGGGCAATTTCTTCGTGCCCCAACGGAAGGTGACGCCTTTGAAGCCCTTTCCTCTCGTCACGCCAATCACGTCGATCATTTCGTCTTGACTAAAGACCTTGTCCACGGGGACAGGATTTTCCATGTGTTCTCGAATAAAGTCAACCTAGTAAGGCAAGCCAAGAGATATAGTATATAAGAAGCGATGATTCCCAAATGGATGCTTTACCTTATCAGAAATATTTCCGCCGTTCACTTGAATTTCCATAATGTGAGCCTTTTTCTGACGCAATTTGACCAACTTGGGCTACATGCATATAAAGTATCAAAGCACTGATAAAAACTATACATATTCTTCCCATTACCTGAGTGTGAGCAAGAGCACGCACAACTTTACAATAGCGCTTGATCTTATCGAAATCGCGATCGATTCCCTCCTTGTCCTGGCTCCAACGCATCGCGGCTTTCGTAAACGCCTTCTTCTGCGATCGGCACCTTTGAGGGAAAAGAAGAAATAGTGTCGAGTCTCATCGAGCCGCGAGCGGCCGAGCGGAGAAGCGACACCGACTATCGCGCGTCCGCATCCGCGTCGCGGTGCCGGACGCGATTATCGGCGACGAGTCAACCTCCACGATGCGTCGAAAACGGCGCGCGCGCTCTTACCAGTTTTTGTAGAAACGGCGACGGCATTCGACGCTGAGATGTTCGGCGAAGATCGTTTTGAATGTTCGTAGGCCGCGCGGCGTTTCGGTGTAGCCGACGATGCCGACGACGACGATTGGTGGCGTTTCGAGGATCGTTACCGCTTCGACGATCTCTTTCTTGTTTATTTCTGCGAGAGCGATGGCGGTTAGAGCGTTTTTTCTCGTTTCGGCGTCGATTTACTTGATCCCGGACGATCCGCTTCGCGAACGATGTGCGTCATGCCCGCTTTGTAGCCCAAGAAGGCTGTCAGGTGGGGCGGCTTCGACGGGTCGTCGCGTGGAAAGGTTTTGACCTTTCCGCGATGGCGACGACTGCGTTTTCGCGGCAGGAAACCCAAGGAGCCGTGTCTCGGCGCACGAAACTTTCGATGACTCTGTCGAGAAGAAGAACGATTGGAGGATTGCGTTGGAAAAGAACGATACGTTTCTCGACTCACCATGCTTCCCCAGAACGCATGCGTATTACAACACTGAGCGCAACCCGTATAGACGGTTGAGATTAATTAAATCGACCAATTATTTTTCTTTTAGAAGTGTCGAGAGATAAACAATGTTTTCACTTTCTTCTGGAACCCAAGAGGTAGGAGTCAAATTAACGGAATCTCCTAATTCCTTCTGCAGCTTCTTCTGCACTTTTTTCAGCTCTCCGTCAACCTTTACTTTCAATCGATTTAACTTTCGTATGTAAAACCAGCGTTTTAGAGTAATAAAGAGCATGATCAAACCCGCTAAAAAGACTAAAGGTGATACCTAAATATGCCTTGAGCTATTTGTGGAATGCTTAAAATATTCTTATCTGGTGTACAGTTAGGAGAACAATGAATTTTGCTGTCTCTCCAGTTTGGCTCGATTCTTCAATTTTTTCTGTGCAATACGCTAGTATAGTCGACTTTTTTGACATACGATTGCGCCATCCAGGATTGCATTCACATCCTTGCACTGCTGGAACACCGTTATGACACTTCCAGTTTACAACATAATACCTAAGTCCCTGTAAAATAGCTCAGTGATGCAGATTTGACTCGGAGCTATTCGCCTAAACGTACGCTTTGTGTGTAGTGTACGGTTAACGTCTGCTCATCTGCTGCCGAGGTCTCATCAGGATCAGAAGCTCGCTTGCGATTGTCAGTTGAATCTGTTGCTTTCTCTCTACTGTACGTCACTCATAGACTACTGTACGTTTCAAAAAGGTGCCTACATACCCAGGTGTGTCAGCATCATTTGCTTTCGTCAAAGGAAATTGAGATCAGATTGAACAACAAACACGTGTCAGTACCTCTGCAATACAGATCTGCTGTGGCAAGAAGAACCACGACGAGATAACTCTTGCAAGGCATGCCTTTAGTCAATTGTGACGTCACAGGGCTAAAAAGAAAACTAACGATAGATTACACAGCTCCGGTTCACAAAAACATTTTCCCTTCAAAAGTAACAAAATAATGACAATCAATCCTAAAAGTGAGTTTCGTCTTCCTTTATCTTCTGCTGAAGCTCCTCCTCCGTCAATTGGCCGCCATCCTTTTCAATCTCTTCCGCTCGTTCAGGCTATAAACACATAACATGTAGCACGCGATAATCTTTACAAATGCATACGTTATTCTCTTGAAATCGAGTGAGAACATGCTCCGACCAGGTCAGCAACTGCAGCCCATCAGACGGCATTTTTATCGACTTGGGCTTCTTATTGAGAAGAAAGAGAAGACGAGTCAGATCTTTCATGACCTTTCTACGCAAAGCAATACATTCTCACGACTTGGGCAGAGAGCAAAAGGTGCACGTAAGACTTACTTGCATTGCTTAGCGCCTTCGGAGTCTGGAGACAAGGTCTTCATCTTTCTTCTCATGTCGTTCAGGATGGCCAAAAACGCCGACGCCTTGTCTCTCAGTTTCGCTAAGTGGCCCAGGAACTCTTCCAGCTGCCACTCCTCGGGATCATCTCCGACTAAAAAGAGGGACAATTGTGACTAGATCAAGACGTCTTTATCTCTATTACCGTATCCTTTATTGACTCGAGCTTCGAGGTCCTTTGAAATCTAATCAATCGATATCAGACCAGACCTTGTTCCTCTGAGTCGAAACAAGTAGCGTACCCTTTTGGATTCTCGCTTCGTCTCCTCCGTTGTTTCTGGCCTTCTCTGCCGCATGTTTACAGCACTGTCTGGTACAGCAGGATCATTAACAGCCCAAAAACCCCTAGAAAGTACCAAGTACGTAGGAGAACTAGACTATTTTTTCATTGATCACCTCGATCTTCTTTTCAATCGCAACACAACGACCAACGTAATAGCGAGAGCAATAATAACAACGACAATGACACAGATAATAATAACGTAAGTCGTTGAAAAACCGCCACCGCCGCCTATTATTAATTAATTAATTAAATCAATTTACCACTACGCTGACGACAGTCGACATACTAGTCTCCTCGCAAATTCGTCCTAGGAACCTTTCGCCGGAGACGACAAATGTTGCAGTGCCCGACGAGCAATCGTCGATACATTCGCCATTTGGGGGAGTCACGTACAAACCAGACAAACATCTAAAAGAAAGTATGCCAGGAGTAAAATCGAGGCCTCATAACAGTAAGCTGACACGTCAGCGAAAAATTTACTTTTTTTCACACATGGGTACTGTAAAAAAATAGATTTACCTCAAACATGTCGTTCCTTCACATTTTACGCAGTCCCGTTGCCCAGTGTGACAACTGGTATCCAGTACTACAAAATTTAGTCTTTCTTTCTCTCGAAACGGTCAAACTGGTCTATGTTTTACGTTCGCAATCGGTCCCCGTAAGACTGCCATAATTCTCGATGCATTTGCAGGTCGACGACGTGCAAGTGCTTTGTCTTCCGCACGTCGCGTTTGAAGAGCATTGAGCTAGCAAAGAGAAAACAATCGCACGTGGGAGATATTCTCCATTGAGCGGGCTCCGCCCACTTCGCGTCGTAGCGACTCGCTCGGCGCAAGGCGTCGTTTGCGGAACGGTTGCGTCTATTCGGTGCCTTCGAGCGCATTCTTACTCGTCTGTACGGCTCCTGCGGCCAAGTGGGCGTAATCGCCCGCAAGCAAGACAGCAGCAATAAATGTCGGCCATAGTCGTTGCGCCATCAACTTTTCGCTTCAACTGCAGCTGTGCTCACAGCGCGTCCACTGGTGTAGTCAAGAGACAAGCAGCTACTAGCACGCTATTCAAGTTAGTTATATATCTATTGGCTTATTAATTTTTTGAAGACTTTGAATGAAGCCAGCCGTAGAAAAATTTAAACCTTCTCCCTAAATGTGTTCTAAAGGCCGAATGTTTAGAAGACGTAGAAAGTGTTCCAGAATCTGAAAGAAATCGAATTTGTAGGAAGTACTACAAAAACCTAATACTATTTACCATACGAACGCTGATTATGAGATGAAGACGAGCGTGCATCAACGGCCGCAAATGAGGTTTATCGGCCTGAATATAATCAAAAATTGTGCTTAGATAATTCCAACTAAATTCAAGCCTACACTTAGAATACGAACTCTTCCGTAGTAGGAACTGAACTTCTGGACCATTGCAAAGGCATACAAAGACACCTGAGAAAAGTTCTGCCGCCTATTACATTTCCTTATTTATTTTTTCCTGACTTTGTTCAGCTGCAGTGATAAACTTGTGGCTTGTGAGACTAAGTTTTTTTCTAAGTTTTTTTCTACGTCTTTGACAGCCAAGTGATACTGACATAAGCCTCGGAAAAGAATATCCCATTCTCCCTATAAAAACTCGAAATTGTGGCAATCACGCGTTTGCCTTTTTATTACGTCATCAAGAAGCAAAGTGAAGTCCGCCTGAGAAACCTCGCCAAGAGGCTCATAAATTTCTAAAAAAAATTATTTACGCATTATCTGATCTTTACATTAAGACGGTACCTTTTTTCACTGCAGTACTGAAGTTTTCCAACAATGTACATAGTCTGGCATAGTTGTACACAATGAATGCACCGGCCCTATCCGCACTCGTGTCTGTACGCTTTTCAGAATCCAACCTTACTTTGACCTTGAAGAAGTACCGGTACTTACTAAACGTTTACACTACCACACTTGATTTCTTACCGGAGCTTCAATGCTCTTGGAAATGAAATCGTATTTAATGGTAGCTGACGTAAGCGTACGGATGATGTTCTTAGCAGAAACGTCTAAAAGGCTAACGTTAGTATAGAGATTTGAACAGACTTGTTTTACTTTCAGTACTTTCACCATATTTTGTAGCAGACGCCTCCTCAAACTGGCGTTCTCTGGTTCTAGTAAAGACGATCATTGTCTTATACAAGAGCGGACTCAAGTAAATTGACCTGCAAAGTTCACTAATTGAAATGTCTTTCCCATCAGGGAAAGATACGCCTCCGTGGAAAACGAACTGCTATATAAAACAAAATCGCCTCCTTTATGGTAGTAGAAAACGCTATTCGGTTTACCTGGTGTCTTGCAGCAGAGTTCTTTGAAAACATCTTCCACAATAAACTGGTTTTTTCAACGGTAATTTTACATTTCTCAGGCGCCAAATGAATAAGAGACTCGGTTGAGTCAGAATCAAATAAATTCTCCAACAAAGTGACATTTAAAACGAGATCACTTAGTTTCCCATTGGCACAGAGAGTAACCTCTCGAATGCTTTTATCATAGCCTCCATCCTGAAAATCTAAATCACACGCTCAAAACGACATAGTGTACGCATCTCATACAGGATTTTCTTTCTTCACATAATCGCCTAAGTTAACAGTAGTCTCATTTTGATCTGAATCCACTGCCATTGAGCAGAAGCCACACGACACAATCTTTTTCAAAATTGCTCTAGTGAAGTGATCGTCTTTCTGAGGTGAAGGAAATTTCACTAGACGATCAGGCATACAATCGAGTCTCTTCGACCAGTTGTCAAAGTCGTCCAAGCAGTCACAGTCGACTCCAATTAGAGTGCATATCCATCTAGAGGCAAGTATCCAACTGTCTTACTGTACAGTTAGCGTGTGTGACATAGTCTACCCCAATGATTGGCATATGTTTCTTATGTGCTTTCCTATTATCATTGTTCGGAGACACTCGAGAGGAAACCGTCCATCTTCTCTTTCTTTCCAACGAACGCTCCAGGCTACAATTGCTATCTTTCTGGTCTTGTGCTCCAATGAGCCGCAAAAGAACCTCTCGGACTCGATGGCTGATTGCACCACTTCGGAGAAGAGCTGCGATCTTTCGAGTTCGATTTTCACGTTGCCGTCTGAATCTACGATGGCTGCACGAATAAAGCAGCCACGTTTTACACCCGGTCGATTCAGTTCTGACAAGAGCGAATCTAAGAACGGTATCTAAAGTGGATGCGAGCCGGTGGAAGGACAACCTGGGCCGTTTCTTATCGAAGAGTGGCAGATAATGAAGTCAGTTTGGTTTCCAAGCTTGCAAATTCTTAACAGACGTCTGGAATAGCCGGCAGCCTCTACAGCGTCTTCGATTCGCGTCAAGGTCGCCATGTACAGTAGTACGCTATGTGGGCGTGGTGTTTTATACATTCGCAATTATTGGCAAATCAATGACTCACAATCACCCACTGACACCGTTCAGACTTACACCTAATTGACATTCACACTGATCAACGTACTGATAGAATGTTGGAAATTGTCCGGATCATGCACACTCACCATCGTCCGTCACCTTTTTCACCTTCCAAACAACTTTCAAACCAGCTCGTTCTTCTTCGTCTTCTATTGCGTCAGAAGCAACCGATGGTCCTTTTCCACGAAGATCTTTCATGACCATAGTCTCTCCGTAGTAGAGAAGCGTCTGTTGGTTTTCATTGGCAGTTGTGTGCCCTAGAAGGGTTTTCCACATTTCAATTCCCGTGTCTAGACTGCTAGACTCTAAGTCGGCTCTAGAGTGCACCCAAGCTGGGCACTTTGTTCTCGGATCACCAGGCCCTTCGTGAAAGCTTTCATTTACCTTACCCAAGAAAGGGATTCTCTCCTTAGGACACAGAGGAGATGCATCCAATTCTCCTTTTTCTCCAACGTCGACTCGATACTGAGATACCCACTCAAAGCAAAACTCCGGATAATAGAAATCGCAGTTAGGATCATAGATGACCAACCACGTACGATATGGTGCAAATTTTTCCATGTAGTCTAGCGACGTTTCATCATTTTTTTTGTAAGGTATATGTTTACCTAGAGCTTTATTGGCTGCTGAAATCACGTCGGAATCCCACGTGCGGGAAAGATAGGCACTGTCAATTGGACTGTCGAAGAAAAACACATTCATTTGAAGCTCCATATTCTTTTTTAGTTCAGACACGTCGCAAGTTTTGTAGCAGTATTTGGTGCAATAAGCAGGCGTTTCTTTGCTGGAATGGTCTTTGTCACTGTCGACGACATTTTTTGGCACAGTGGTTCGAACGCTAAAACCAGCATCGTCAGAAGAAATTGGTTTATAGTATCGAGCTAAATAGAGGTCCAGCATTTCTTGAATAATCATCACCTTCAGCGGTTCTTTGCATTGAGCCAGTTCTTTGAGCTTTGACTCGACCGGCTTAACAACAATGGAGAATACAGCCACAATGCCTTTGTCGGCGACTTTTAGAATGTTTTTGTCGCGTCTGTTGAGAGACAGCTCTTCGGCATTGCGAATGATAACTGTCGGTCCAGTGTCAGCTGCTTCTCCTGAAGGACAGGGCTTTGCGTCTGTGTCATCCGCATCCAAGTCGATTCTTCTTTCCAAAACTTCGTCCCACGTAGAGAATTTCAAATTTGTTTTATCTGGAAAGTGGCGAACGATGACGGACTCCAGGTGGTCGATGGCGACCAATTCAACTTTGAAGTTGGCGGCTCCTTGACTCATATTCGTTCTATGGGCAATGAAAAGTGAGCAGAGAGAGCAAAGAGTGTTCTATATGTACTGGAACTGCATGGGGAGGGTGTAATATCTCCCCAGATCACTTTCAAGGAGCGGAGCGTGGGAGGTTGGGAATCCCCAAACAACGACAACAACCATACAATCTTATTGCACATATAAGTTGTTTCTACTAACTCTGTTGGAATCAAACTGGACTGAGGAGAACAGACGTTTTTGTTGATATAGACATCAACAGAAAAAAGAACCTGTGCTAAGAATACCCACTTTCATTTTAACACACTCTCACGTTGACGAAAATCAAAAACTAACCTACTCGTCTCCTTTCAAGTTAAACAAAAAGAAACTTTCATTTTTGATAATAGCTAAATATAGACATCTAAGACTGACACAAACGACGCGTACACAATGCCAATCAAACATCAGAGGACTCAAGGCTGACAAACGTGTCGACAAGATCTTTCTCACCTTCTGTCAAGGGTATCTTCTTTTTTGTCTTTGACTCGGACAGCTTTGCAGCAAATTCTCGCTCATCAGATCTGAAAAGATCCATTGATCGGATAATCAAAGGCATCATGACAAACTTGCCTTTTTGATTGGAATGCCCACTTCAATGTAACCACAGTAAGGACGAGACCCAAGATAGCTACGCATATTATTGCTACACTCTTCAGCATCGTATTTTCAGGCACTTTTATGAGTACAGTAGTAGAATCTAGTATATAGAAAATGACCACTATAATAAATGATTTGATCAAAAGACGTACTACTGCCAGTGCCAGTGACTTTTGAGACAGGACAGGGTTGAACGTTGCACATGCGTTGATCTTCAGCCTGCCCAGCGCACTCTCTCCCTCCGTGACGCAAACCCTCACATTCTCGAAATCGGTACGATTCGCCGCTGCTGCATGACTCTGAACAGTTTGACCAAGTTGACCATTCCATCCACGCGTTCCATTGACTAAAACCCAATTAATTAACGACTCTTACTAAAATATTTCCAGTCTACAAAGTACCTGGACACGGTCTTTCCGTACAATTCGTCTTTTCTTCAGCCGACCCAACGCAGTTCTTTCCTCCGTTCTGCGGAGAAGGATTGCTGCAGTGACGCTGACGTGATGTCGTCCCTTCGCCACAACTGGCGCTGCAAGTTGACCATGGACCAAAACTTGACCATCCACCATTTACTGAAAGATACACAAGAAAAATGTAAAAGCAATGTAGAATGAGCACACGACTCACAAACGCATTTTCCCTTTGTTTGAGTCCAGCCTGAGCAGCAATCAGACACTTGTCTATAGTCTCGCCTGTAGACAGTCGTTTGCCTATTCGCAAGTCGATATCTATGTATGTATGTACGTACACAGTTTTAAAACACTAATAGGATGGAGAAAAATCGGCTCACATCGTCTTGGTGCATTTCGACCATCCCCAAAATCCGCAACTCGTTTTTGGTATAAACTGCTTGCGAATAATGCACGGTAGTTTGGTACGGAGCATCCTACCAAAGCTATGACCTAATGTGCTCCTCCTCACTGTAGTCATTCAGTTCTGACAAGAGCAAATCTAAGAACGTATCTAAAGTGGATGCGAGCTCCGGTGAAAGGACAACCAACCTGAGCCGTTTCTTATCGAAGAACGGCAGATGATGAAGTCGGTTTGGCCTCCCGACTTGACAGATGTCTGGAATAGCCGGCAGCCTCTACAGCGTCTTCGATTTGCCTCGTCAGTCTTTCCATTTACTAGACTACACCGACACCGACTACAGTAGGGTAAGTGAAGGTAAATCCCGGACACAATGGCAACTTCCCGGAAGACCGACTACTGCGCTCAGATTACAGCATTTTTGCAAACGGCTTGATGATGCACTGAATCGCAAGGTTATTAGCTTTCGATCGAGCCATGGCCGAGCGGCGTCCGTCGTGTAGTTATCGAGATATGCTCACTTGAATCCGGTAGTGCAAATCACGTGAGTTCGAATTAGTGCAGGTAAATAACCGGACACGCTATATCTTCGCGAGAACAGCATCAAAAAATGTACTTCAACCTTTTTCCGGGGCAAAATTTATCGCTAATTCCAATGGTGCAAGTCGTTTTAGCGTAAAAGCAGCGATTACGGCGATATGCCGTTTTTTTCCACAGGCACTTTTTCAAACAAACCGAAGCCGTATCCACAAGCCTCTTACCTAATAACCTTTTGCTTCATATTTAACAACTTTTGAAGCATTTTGAGATCTTTTATAGGCATAATAAACAGAAAAAAAAGGGAAAATGATGAGAACGACCTCCCACTTTTCAAAACATTAGAATAAAGCTTTACCTATTGATAAAAAAGCGTCAAAGTGCTACTTAGAGTCAATGGAGAGTGCTCATAGTGATACAATAGGTGCTCTACTAGACTAGCAAGAACAGTGGTTGGCAAAAAAGTTTTGCGGTTCAACCAGGGCCTGCTTCTGGATCTGGCATTTACTGATATTTCTAAGCACCGGAAAGCACACTCAGACGTTTTCAGTACAGAGTTGCCGTGTAAGACTATGAATGAGCTGCTGGTTTCATGCAGTCATCATTTCTCTTCGTTTGCTGGGTGTAATGCCTATAAAAAGACTTCAAAATGCTTGAAAAGTCGTTAAATATGAAGCAAAAGGTTATTAGGTAAGAGGCTTGTGGATACGGCTTCGGTTTGTTTGAAAAAGTGCCTGTGGAAAAAACGGCATATCGCCGTAATCGCTGCTTTTACGCTAAAACGACTTGCACCATTGGAATTAGCGATAAATTTTGCCCCGGAAAAAGGTCGAAGTACATTTTTTGATGCTGTTCTCGCGAAGATATAGCGTGTCCGGTTATTTACCTGCACTAATTCGAACTCACGTGATTTGCACTACCGGATTCAAGTGAGCATATCTCGATAACTACGCCACGGACGCCGCTCGGCCATGGCTCGATCGAAAGCTAATAACCTTGCGATTCAGTGCATCATCAAGCCGTTTGCAAAAATGCTGTAATCTGAGCGCAGTAGGTCGGTCTTCCGGGAAGTTGCCATTGTGTCCGGGATTTACCTTCACTTACCCTACGCTATGGTGGTGGGCGTGGTGTTTCTGTTGTAATGCCTTCGCAATTCAAATGACTCACAATCATGCACTAACACCATTCAGGCTTACACGTAATTCATTGACACGCACACTGATCAACGTTGAACCAGCTAAACTTTGAAATCGTCCGGATCAGACGTACTTACCATCGTCCATCTTCTCTCTCACCTGCCAAACGACTTTTAAACCAGATCTTTCTTCTTCGTCTCCCAATGCGTCAGAGGCAACGGCTGGCCCGTCTCCATAGAATTCTTTCATGACCAAAGTTTCTCCGTAGTAGGCCGGAAAATGTTGGCTGTCATTGGCAATTTTGTGCTTTTCTGGAAGGGTTTTCCACACTGTGATGACTTCGTCTAAACTGGGGCCAGACTCCCAGTTAGCTCTGGGGTACACCAAAGCCGGGTGCAAGGTTCTCGGATCGCTGCTGTCGGACCCGGTTTGAAGAAACCTTTGGTCTACCTTTTCCAAAAAAGGAATGCTGTCCTTAGGACACAGAGTACTTGGATCAAATGTTCTGTTTTCTTTGACGTCAATTCGATACTGAGATACCCACTCAAAGCAGAACTGTGGATAATAGAAGTCGCAGTTGGGATCATAGATGGCCAACCACGTGCGATAGGGTGCAAACTTTTCCACGTAATCTAGTGACATTTCATCTCCTGCTTTGTGAGGTATATTTTTATGTAGAGCCTTATTGGTTGCTGCAATCGTTTTGGCGTCCCACGTTTGGGAAAAAGAGGCCGCGTCAATGGGACTGTCGTAGAAGAACACCGTCATAGAAAGCTCCTTATTCTTTCTTAGTTCAGACACGTCGCAAGTTTTATAGCAGTACTTGGTGCAATAAGCTGGCGTGTCGCTGCGATGATGTTTGTCACAGTCAATGGTGATATCATCTGGCATTTTGTGATCTTCGGTACCAAGGGTGGTTCGAACGCTAAAACCAGGATCGTCAGGGGACTCTGATTTATAGTGTCTAACCAGATAGAGATCAAGCATTTCTTGAATAATTAGCACCTTCAGTGGTTGTTCGCATTTAGCCAGTTCTTTCAACCTCGATTCGATAGGCGTAACAACAATGCAAAATTGAGCCACTATGCCTTTATCGTTGATTGCCAATTTCTTTTCGTCAGGTGTGAGAGAGAGCTCTTCGGCATTGCGAATAATAACTACTGGCCCAGTGCCATGTTTTCCTTTGGAAGAGGGCTCGGCGTCTGTGTCATCCGCATGCAACTCGACTCTCTTTTCCACAACTTCATTCCACGTGGAGAATTTCGAGAGCTTATGTTTATCTGGAAATGGAAAGTACAAAGGCTGGACTTCTTGATCGCACAGATGGTCAATGGTGACCAATTCAACTTTGAGGTTGGCGGCTCCTTGACTCATATTCGTTCTACGGGCGGGCAATGCAAAGTGAGCAGAGAGAGCAAAGAGTGCTCTATATGTACTGGAACTGCATGGGGAGGATGTAATCTCTCCCCCGGATCACTTTCAAGGAGCGGAGCGTGGGAGGTTGGGAATCCCCAAACAACAACTATAGTTGTTCCCTTCTACATTTAGCTCTGTTGGCATTTAGCTGGACCGAGGAGAACAGACGTTGTTGCTGATCTAGACATCAACAAAAAAAAAAGAACTTGTGCTACAGATCAGAACACCCACTTTCATTTTAACACACTCTCACGTTGACTAAAATCAAAACTAACCTACTCGTCTCCTTTCAAGTTAAACAAAAAGAAACTTTCATTTTTGATAATCGCTAAATACATGCATCTAAATTCGTATGATGCTGACAGACTGACACAAACGACGCGTACACAACGCCAATCAAACATCAGAGGACTCAAGGCTGACAAACGTGTCGACAAGGTCTTTCTCACCTTCTGTCAAGGGTATCTTCTTTTTTGTCTTTGAATCGGACTGCTTTGAAGCAAATTCTCGCTCATCAGACCTGGAAATATCTTGAAATTGATCGGATAATCAAAGGCGTCATGACAAACTTGCCTCTTTGATTGGAATGCCCACTTCAATGTAACAACAGTAAGGACGAGACCCAAGATAGCTATGCATACTATTGCTACACTCTTCCACATCGTATTTTCAGGCACTATTATGAGTACAGTAGTAGAATCTAGTACATAGAAAATGACCGCTATAATAAATGATTTGATCAAAAGACATACTACTGCCAGTGACTTTTGAGACAGGACAGGGTTGAACGTTGCACATGCGTTGATCTTCAGCCTGCCCAGCGCACTCTCTCCCTCCGTGACGCAAACCCTCACATTTTCGAAATCGGTATGATTCGCCGCTGCCGCATGGCTCTGAACAGTTTGACCAAGTCGACCATTCCATCCACGTTCCATCGACTAAAACCCAATTAATTAACGACTCTTACTAAAATATTTCCAGTGCTACAAAGTACCTGGACACGGTCTTTCCGTACAATTTTTCTTTTCTTCATCCGACCCAACGCAGTTCTTTCCTCCGTTCTGCGGAGAAGGATTGCTGCAGTGACGCTGACGTGATGTAGTCCCTTCGCCACAACTGGCGCTGCAAGTCGACCACGGACCAAAAATGGACCATCCACCATTTTCTGAAGATACACAAGAAAAATAACAACAAAGTCTATCAGAGAATGAGCACATGACTCACTAACGCATTTTCCTTTTGTTTGAGTCCAGCCTGAGCAGCACTCAGAAACGTGTCTATAGTCCAGCTTGTACACAGTTATTTGCCTACTCACAAGTCGATATCTACATGCGTGTACACAGTTTGAAAAACAGTAATTGACTAAAGAGAAAAATCGGTTCACGTTGTCTGGGTGCATCTCGACCATCCCCACAATCCGCACTTTGTTGTCGTAGGAACTGGTTGCGAAGAATGTGAGAAAGTTCGGTGCGCAGCATTGAACCTAAACAAAGCGCTATGACGTAACTCCGCACTGCAGCAGACGCTACAGTACTACATGGATGTACAGTGTACAGTCATTCGTATATTCTACGGCTATAGTCAGCTACACATATACACATCATTCTAGCAAGGCAATCGTGTGTGGGCCTGTGATCGCATAGACTACGAGGCTTACGGTTCACTCCTATGACACACGCCTAGACCAGAGAGTGTGTCAACTTCATGAAAGAACAGGAGAAAGACGACAGCGTGTAGAAGAGACAGAAAATGCATCTTTGCAAATATAAAGGGAAATCCCCGGTTACGTAATGGGGGACTGCTGGTCTAAGTCATCAATAGGAGACTGGGGACTCCTGCACGCTCAGCGCACGTCGACTCCTACACTGAACAGCAAACAATTCGACTCGCCCGCATTCTTCTGCCTTCTCTAAAGACCGTCCAAATCCGTAATTTCGAAAATTCAAATAGACAATGCAATAGAAAGAAAACTTTCATCCGAAATAATTCCACAGCAAACAAAGCCAAGCGATTTTGCCGACTGATCACTTCCTACCCGTCCGTTCAAGTCCGCTATCGGTGAGGTCGAAAGCGGGTCGGTAGTTGCCACTGGCAGGCGACATCAGCGCGACATTGGGAACCGTGTTATGACGGCTTCCGAGTGAAGTGTACCTAAGGAAAGAGAACTACGTGAAGGCAATTCGTGTAGAGAGTGCTAGAGAGACCCTTTGTCATATAAACTGCAGTAAGGAATGTCAAAGTGCTGGATAACGGACCACACGTCTTCGTAGGACCAATCCTGGGCAATACAACGTCAAGATCTTACAGTAGAGAATAAAATCCTCTTGTACCAATATTGGACAGACACGCATGTACATTGGCCAGTCCGAATCAGTCAAAATAAACGGTAAGAGGTGATCTGAAACACCAGAAATTAATACTGGTAAAGGCACTTTTATTCTTTCTTGCCTGAATAAGGGTCGCCCCTCCGGTTTCCAATGAGTATGGCCTCAATGTGAGGATGAGTCTAAAGACATATCAGTAGATTGAAAAGACTGTCGCCGTTTCGTGTACGTCACGCTACCTTTTTGAGTTCTTCAAGAGCCGCCTTGATAGGACCCTTCTTTCTAATAAGATGAAAGTCATACCTGAAAAACACTGTTCTTTAGTTCACTGTGCAGCGATTCAATTTACTACTGAACCTGTCTCTTGATTCTTCTACAAATTCTTCTGCTTCTTGAAAAGGGTTCAGCGTAACAACGGAAAACACTAACGGTTTATTCCACTTTGACGTCAATAAATGTCTACGCAAATAGAAATCAAGAGCAACTTTTACAGTCGAGAAACAATATTATCTATCAATCCCCCAACAGTACCTCTTTCGATAATAAACTGCATAAAGAAGGTATGCCAAGACCGTGCAATCTTTGCCACCGTTGAAGCTCAAGCACAAATGTTTCGATCTGATAAAAAGTAGAGCATATACAGGGATACTATGACCATGACGTTCTGAGTCGTTTGTACTTGTATGTATCAAATGCTTTCTCAATAATTCCAAGAGTTCTACGAAGAATTTTTCCTATATGACAGTCTACGCTTGCAGTCGAATAGACAGCTTCAGCTATAGAACTACCAGAAACAAATATAAAAATGTGTTTGTTATTGCCTCTGCTGTTTATACCAATAGTCAGACGTTTCTTTGCGGCGAACGTCAACCAGAACGTGAGACACAGATTCTGCAACATAATTCACTACAAAAACATCTGAAGCAAATAAGTGATGACTAACTGGGAAACGCGCAAATAGCCTTCGTCAATTTCTCTTTTAGCACTCCGAGTGACTTGGACTTACCAAGCACCCTGCATTCTCTATAGAAATCTACTGTAAAAGATAATAATATGTACATAACTAAAGCTAACTTCTGATTATCAGAAACACTGCCCCCACATTCCAAAGTACAATCTGATGATGCAATTTTGGCCAATAATTCTGAAACAGTCGACGTCTCCAATTGGAGGAACAGTTCGAAACGGCACTCTTTTTCATCCACACTTTCATCCTAATGCATTATTCGTTCTCCATCTCAAACTGCAACTAGTGAGATTTCCGTTTACTTTAGAAGACTCACAACGTCCGCCAAGTCCAGAAACGAAAACATTGTCCACTCCCGCAACTGATACTCCTTCACCATTCAGCTCACCCTGAGGTATTTTTGTCACACGAACTGTCTCACCCCCATCTCACCTGGTATTCGTCACTGCACGTTCCAGGCGTCAAGGAGTCTTCAAAGGGAGCCACGTCGATGGTGTTGCAATCAGACGTAGCCTATTCGTTCGTTTAGCTCGTCTACTCGTGTATCACTGGCGCTTCGTACGTTCCGCTGTACGATGTAGCCGAATTCTTCGCCGATTCTCGGCATGCTGGTCTTGTCATTGGCTTCCACCCCTGCTGCATACAATTGAATGCACGTTAAATCACTTCGCGGCACAGATCTTACCAACGAGGCTAGCAGAACGGTGAAGAGCCATCCGAGTTGCGAAGGTGAAACGTCAGTAGCGTACGCTACAAAACAAAGGCGGGAAACCCCGCCAAGCTACAGTAGCTACAATTCGTTTTGCAATTGCTCGGTTGCTGTGTCGAGGCTCAACAATTTTCGTACAGTCTCTTCGAGGTGCGCTACACGACTTTCCAAGTCCGTCACCTTCTTCAGCAGATTTTCGTTCGTTGAGCTTTCGTCCGTGGCCTTTTCGTGACCCCCACTATCAACCTACAAGCTTCGTTATCCTTCATATAAAAAGTCAACGTCACGGCACTAACAACGTCCACTGAAGCGGCGGGTGCGGGCGAAGAAGGCGAAGGTTCTTCAATCTCAGAATCACTACAATTAATATCAGCACGTCTAATGGCTTCAATATAGAAAACTCTAGTATTCTACCTATTAGAAAGGGTTCCCTCCCCGATCGCACTCTTCAAACCATCGAGAAGAACTTGAAAACAGTCGTCGAACGATTTACCGTCGCTGAAGTCCGTCCACTAGAAAAAGAACACGATTACTATAGACAATAATTATATTGAACCTGACCTGTCGTCTTGAAATTGTCAATTTGAGTCCGGGATCGATTGTTGAAAATGCCACCTTTTCCGACGCAACGGAGAAAATGGGCTTTTTGACGTCTTCTGCCAGGGCAATCTGTATACTAATGTAGCAAGAAAAAGGCAATAACGAAGATCATTTTTTATACTTCGTCCAAGCAGTATTCGGATGAAACGGATCTTGCACTCATGACGTAAATAAAAGCTTTGCAACTCTACCAGTCACACCGCTAGCCTTGCTCGTACAACATGCAGACAGGCCCACCTCGATTCCACTGGCAATCGCTTCGCGCCATTTAACACCTGCCCGAATTCCAGCTTTGTCGATCCAAACGGAATAGTTAGCATTTTGAAGAGCCGTCTAAATAGAACGTGTGTGAGCGAGCCACTCGAGTTTGCCAGACTACCTTGAGCTGTAGGGCAAAATTGAAGTTTATATGCGAATAGCTGAGAAAGACGTCTTTGGGACCGCGATAAGAGGGAGCGTTTAATCTTCGCAGTTCTAAAACGTTCGTATGTGAAGCGGAGTGGCGAGGTATAAAAATGATTTGCCGTCAACGTGAGCCGTCAACTTCCGTCTTTCACTGAGATGCCTAACTCCCAACCCTGCCCAAGACTACTATCATCTTTCCTATAACAATAACATGAAATTGAACCTTTCATGTCTTCGTGCGTCAAGTCGAGCAGGTGCAATCCGTCAATTCCACTCTCAACGAAATGCTCAGCGTACGCTTCTCTCTCTTGCAAATCCTGTTTAGCACAAAACGCCGTATTTTACTCAGTGGATGCGTGCGTGCGGCTTCGAGCTTACTTCCTTGCTGTCCATCCACAACAGAACGTCATCTACCGTCCAGCAACTAGGATCTAGTCTATTGTCAGCCTGAAGGTCATCCAGAACACTAGCCGCTTGCCTGTGAGACTAGGCTCTGCAGTATCTATTAATTAATTAATTAATCTACCTTACTTTTGAACGTGTGGCACTAAAGCGTGCAACTTTAACAGAAGAAGAGGCTGAATCCACGACTCTACGATTAGACTATAAAGAAACAAAGTACAGCAGGTCTGTTTGATCAATAGATCTTCGAAGCAACCTGTCTTTAGCCAGTGCTTCGGTCTTGATAGACAGCTTCATGATGCATAAGCAATGCAGCTGAACATCGTTGATGCGCGTTCTTAATCCTTGTCCCAGTTGTTTCATAAGCTTCTCCTTTGCAACAAGCAAAAAAATAGATAGGGGTCGTTATTTGGAAACCACTCCTTTCTGAAATTTACGTTCGCTGTTATTTGTAAGAGATTTTTCGTCTTCTGACAAACGCACGAAAGCACGCTCAACGGATCAAGAAGAGCGGTTCCTTTGCGGTCATAAATCATCATCTGCAACACGCACACACACACACGACTTCATACAGAAAACCAGTAGCTCTCCCCATTTGCTCTTTACTTCAAAAACCGAAATTAACTCTGAAGAAAGAAGAGGTATTTTTTCGTCGTCCAACCCAAGAAGGTTTTGAAAATACGAAGCGACAACTTTCAAAGCAACCTCATAAGGAAACATCTTTTATGTATCCATAAGAAACATCATAGTCTTTCTTACTTCTTGTTCGAGGCTATCTTTCGATGCAATCATAGCCAAACTGTCTTGAAATTTTTCTTGTTTCAGGAATTCCTGACATTTCGTTTTCAATTCTTGTTTTTGAGCTTCAATCTTCAATGCCTGAGCTCGGACTGCTTCCTTAGCTGCCACAGCAGCCTGAATTTAATTAGAGAAAAACATTATAACGTAAACAGTCCTTTATTGCCTTGCTTTCAGCCGTAGGATAGTCCAAGACAGCTACAATATCAGAAGCCAATTTTATATCTGTCTACAAAGTCAAAAGCTGAAAAGATGACATATCTACACAAAGCCCTTAATGAATACCTCAAACGACTGAAATCTACTCCGAGCCATATTAGTCTTTGTAAATTCGTCCCATTTCAAGTGCTTTGCTGTATGTTCAAAAGAGCTCTTCTGCATATCAAGTCTCGTTTTGCACATCATCTAATAATACAAGGAACGTCTCAAAGGTAAATACAAACGCTTTTTCTTTTATGCATACCAAAAGCTCTTGTGCCGTCTGAAATGGGGTCAACCCTCGTTGGTTCTTTGCCAGCAGTTCCTCTTTCAAGTCGTCTCTAGCTACTAAGACTTTTAGAGCGGAGGATGCTTTGTTTCGTACAGCGCAATGAAAAAGATTCTCTCCTTCGTAAAACATCAAATCAGTCATATACATATATGGCTGTGTTGCAGTCAGATCATACCTGCGTCGTTGGACTTTAGCAAAATTTCTGGACAGTATTTGTCGCAGCTCTTTATCAAGGCGGTAAAATTTTCAAAATAAGCCGCTGAACCTGTTGCCCAAACGAGAGGAATGTTTCCATGCCAATCCACTTGGCGCAGACAATCAGCAATAATGCCAGAACGCTCGAGTGCGACCACAACAAGGGGCAAAATGTGAGGTTTTTTGGCGACAGCCGCCTGATGAAGAACAGTTGCCTGGAGAAAAACAGTAGTGAAGTGGGCGTGGATCCACCCCATTGATGTCTATCTACCGCGACAGAACGCGTATTTCGTACGTACGTTCTTTTCGTCGACTGAGAGTAAAAGTTTCGAGCTTTCTTTTAGGAGAAGTTTCTCTACAAGGGCCGCGTTGTTGCTCTTGATAGCGTTGAAGAGCGACTGGCGAGAATCTAGCCCGCACGCTTTGGATTGCTCTGCAGCTGCCATTCTTTTGCACCACAGAGGTCAAGAGAGCCTACGACTAGAAGAGTCCACTACGTTCCTTCACTCCTATTACGGCACGTCGTAACGGTTTAGCACCTCTGAATGAGAAGAGAAAGGGAAATCATCACTCACGTGGCCAAGGTCGAAAACACCAAATGTACAGTCCGACAAGATGCACGCATTTACACACAGACTTTATTGAACGTACACCGCTTGTAATGTACAAAAAGAGGTTCTTCTCAGTGCTTCGGTATGGCCAAAAATACAACGATGAGGATAAGAAGCAAGACAACGACGCAGCAGAGACCTATGAAAGAGTAAAAAACGTTTCGAATTGCCAATGACAATCGATTTTGCCTTTGTCTGAAGCTTTGACGCGAATTCTTTCCACATGTCTCGTCTCTCGTTCGATTCGACCAGTCGTCCTATCAACTTTATTTCCCAAATTGTCAATGATCTCTAAAGAGAAATAGTCAAAGGACAAAGGGCAACGTGTGAGACTAATCACAACCGTCCTGACGATCCACTTCGTCGTGTATTGTCAAGCCAATTAACTTCTGCCTTTCAACTGCCTTGGAAAGTTCCTCGAGTCCTTCATCTTGCTCTAAGGGATTATGCATTACGTGATAAGGATAACTCTACACCCGGAGTTCGTTTTTATTACCTCTCATAATTTGCTGATGCTGCACAATCATTTCATCGTTGGTCAAACCACGAGTTTCTTCGCTCTCCTCCTCCTCCTGCCACGGGTTCGAACTGCCTCCCATTGGCTGGCGACCCCCAATTAACTGGCTTCGTTGACTGTCTCTAGCGCGTGATTGCGACGTCGACTCCTCTCTGAACGCTTCATTCAACTGTTTCAGTCTAGCAATAGCCGGAAGTGACGTCAGAAGAGATATTTTATATAAATTTGAGTTACCTCGCGGAGAGATTGTCCACTTTGTCCTGCCTGCGTCTCGCTTCGCCCTCGGTTCTACGTCATTATCGAATAATAAGAGGAAACGCGGAAGCATATACGAATTCTACATGTGATAGGAAGACGTAGCCTTCGAAAGACTCGTTTTGAGTTGATTCAACTCCCGCTGGAAACTGTTCAGCTGCGATCGGATCGTGGAATTCAACTGGGGAGAGAAGAATTCGTGCGGGTCACATGACTTTCGATGAGTGCTCGTTTGTTTGGATTTACTTTAGAGGGGTTCGAGTCTCGCATTCGCTGTTGATTACGCTCGTTGATCTTTTCCATGATCGCGACGCCCATCTGAGAGAGAGAATCGCAGTCTGCGACCCTAGCATTTCGTGCGAGGAGGTTTCACAAATAGAAATGTATGAAAGAAAAGCAATCAGATGATTCTTACCAATCTCTCGTACTCATCTTTTACTTGTTCTGTTGTTCACCTACGCCAAAGGCTTGCGTTAGGGGATATCACGTGTAAAGGAGAACCACTGATGTCATTCAACGTGCGGCGTGCGCTAAAATCTCAGTCCTATTTTTCTAAGCGATCGACACGGCAATCCCTATTCGGGGTCCTCCTTCTCTAACCTAATCGCTAGACGACCATACCGCCCGCGCTGCGACTTCAAAAAGCAACCGTTCGTGCGTACGACGATCGGGCAACGCTCGCGAAACGTCGATGGCGGACGAACTAAGGACGAGCGGCGTCGAATCGGACGCGGAAGCAGCGTCGGCGACGAACCTAGCGTCTACGTTCGACCCGTCGTCAGGAAATTTCTTCCTCGACGAGAACGGCGACGAAGCGGAAGAGGAGGAGGACGACGACGACGATCAGCTCGGCCGAAAGCAATCGCTTCAAGAGCGGCAAGAAGGTAAAGAAGGGAGGGGTGATATCGATCTCGTCAGAGTCGCGAAAAGTATGCTTTCTTTTTTTTTTTTGACGTTTTTTTCCTTGCAGCCCTCACGCGCAAGCTGTCGAATCGAATGGAACCGAAAGAGCTGATGGATCGCGGCGTTTTATTGGGTAAGGCGAGGACACACGCGCGCGCGCAAGCGTTCTTCGTTTGGGGTTTCTTCTCTGACTTCCGGTTCGCGTGTTTCTCTCAAATAGCCGGCTTCCAGAATGTGGCGCCGACGCTTCAAGTGCGACGCGTCGAATTGGAACGAGCCAAGGTGAGATGAAACGTTTCTCGTGAGAAGATTAGACAGGTGTTGGATGGGGGATCGGAGCCAGGGGCCCCTGTGTGCGTTCGACTTCCGTATTTTTTTCCGCGCGTCTCGCTTTCGTTCGATCGCTTCCGACGTCGTCTTTGATCGTTTCTAGAAAGGCGATATGTTGAACCGAAAGATACTGAATCGGCCTGAGAAACGGGAACTTATCGAGAAAGGAATCGTGAAAAGTAAGGAGTCGTTTTGTTTCTCGCGCAACGTCAGTTGTGTCTAGACTGTGAGCTGTCACAAAGAGTTATTGTTGAACGCTCTAGTCGTTTCCTCACTAATGTTCAGTCATGATGCAATAATTTAGTTTAGGGTGTTCTGTACTAAATAATATGCAGTCTGATGTCAAGTGTAAACGGGCTCTTAGAGTTGACTGATGAGTCAGGGAGAGTCTTATATTTTCTTATGCCTTGACCTTCCTCCTGGAATCTCACTTATGTGTTCTCTTTCCTTCAGGTTCCAATGTTGATCCTTCGCTTCAAGCGCGCCAGCTCCAGCTTGAACGATGGCAATTGCAGGACGGTCTCGACGAAAAGATGTTCATTCGTCCGGGCCCTCTCGAATTGGTCCGCGATAAGATTCTCGAAGAGCCGCTACCGGGCGTGCGACAAGGCATCCAAACGGGCGTCATGCCTATACGAAAGACATCCGAATCGCCAATGCGACGTCGTTCCTCGTTCATGCGACCGGAAAAACAAGGGAAAAACGACGACGGCGACGTTTCGAACGGCGACGATGACGTCATGATAGACGAAAGACTCGTCGAAGTGAACCAATTGTCAACGCGTGAACGCCGCCCGGGCATGGTTACGGCGCCCGATCACCTGGAACTGTTGAGTCCGGCAGACGGTTTACTCGACGAACCTCCCGATATAGCGGTCATCGACTTGGTTGACACGGAAGCGGCGTTCATGGACTTCACGCAGCTGACGGACGCTCATACGTCGATCGATGTCGAAGGAATGCAGGTGAATGAAGATTCGATGAGTGCCGGAAGCAGCGGGGTTCTGGGACTGCTGAGCCCCCAATCGATTGAAAGCATGCGATCGCCGGCGACGACGTTTGCGTCCGAGGATCAATCGAAGCCGTCGACTCCGGGGACACCAGGTTTTCCGGGCGAACTGATGGGGGAGAGGCAGCAGCAGGTACGGCCACAGCAAAACCAACAGCAACAGGTACAGCTGCAGCACCAGCACCAGCTGCAGAATCAGCAGCAACAGCAGAATCAGCAGCAGCAGGTACGGCTACAGCAAAACCAACAGCAGCAACAGCAGCATCAGCAACAGCAGCAGCAGAAATTTATTCTTCATGAACAGCATCAACAGCAGCAGCAGCACGTCCAACATCAAACAAAGTCGGACAGTTTAGGCCGAAGACAACCCGGAAGTGGCGCCAGGGAGACGGTCGCAGCGGCGAGTGGCGCAAGCTTTAGTAGCAGCAATTCGTCGTCGCCCCGACAACCGAAGAAGAAACGGGTGAAGCGCCATCAGGGAAAATTGAAATTTCACAACTACAATCCGCAGAATCAGCAGAATCAGGTGAAATTTTCGTCGTCGACGTCGTCGACGTCGTCGGCGTCCGGCGGCGCAACGTTTCCCCCCGTGACGTCGTCGTCGTTTCTCGCGAAACCGTTCAAACCGACAGAACACGTGCAAAATTCGCCGTACGACTTACTTCTCAAGCAGCAGCAGCTCTACCTTCACCTTCAGATACTCTACGAGCAGAATATCCAAGCTCACAAGGGCAAAGCGCCGTCGCTAGCGACGACGGCGGCGGCGGCAGCGGCAGCGGCGACGACGACGACGACGACGTGGAATGACACCCAACAGCAGCAGATTTCGCTTGCTCAACTCACCCTTCAACACGCTGCGACGAATTCGATTCTCTCTCAACGGCAGAGGCAGAACGGCGGCGAGGGAGGTACGGAAGCGGCTGGAACCGATCCGTCGTCTCTCATCCCGCCGCCGCCCCCTCCGCCTCTTCCTCTGCTGAGTCAACTCGGAGGCGCATTTGGAAGCGGCGGCGGCGGAGGCGGCGGCGTTCCCGTTGTCGATAACGGTCAATTGGAAGTGTATCAAAAACGCTTGGATATGATGAACGTCGAGCAGCTGAAAGTTGAGTGCAAGAAACGCGATTTGTACGTGTCCGGGCGCAAGAAGGATCTCGTCGCGCGACTCCTTCCCCATGCCGGTTCGATTATTCGCGACGTTCTTCCGCCGAAAGGGCGAGCGGACTCGCTTTCGCTTTCCGCCGAGCCCTACTTTCCGCCGCTGCACAACGATCAAAGCATCGGAATGACGACGACGACGCCGACGCCGACGACGACGACAATGATGACGGGAATCAGTTCGGGCGTCGTCGGCATGTCGGAGCGAAACGGCATGAATTCGTCACCGCTTCCTATTACGTCGCCGTCTCTCAACGATTTTCTTCAGCAATCCGCTCAGACGGCACAACCAATCAGCACGCATATTTTTCCCATGCAACTGCAGCAGCCTCCGCCGCCGCCTCCACCGCCTCCGCCGCCTCAGCAGCAGCAGCAGCAGCAGCAGCAGCATCATCAATCGCAGCTGCCTCAGGCACACGCCAGCAACATGGCATCGCTATTATCCCAAGCCGTTCACATGCAGCAGACACCCCAGCCTCCTGGTTTACCGATGACAGACTACAACCAGCCAATTGCAACCACCTCCCTAAACAACATAATAAATCAACCCAATGCCTGTAGTTCGCTCTCCCTCCCGCCGCCGCAACCGCAACCGCGCTCTGCTAGCACCGGTAACGACTTAATGGCTGCTCCTGGTCATTTCCCCATTCCGCGGCGCGGTACAGCGCCGACGTCGTTGAATTTGTTTGGAAATTCGCGCGCACTTCAGCAGGTCACCGCCGCTCACAAGTCGTCTTCACTACCAAGCTCGCCGGTCGAATCGCCGATGCTGCATCGCGTTCTGAATAAGTTGGCCGTACAGCATCTACCTACGAATAGTCTCCTGCAAGACAGCACCATGTGGAATTCGAATTCGCCCGTGTCTTCGATCGCTGAATCGCCGCCGAATTCGATGCTCAATCGTTTTCCTGTTCCTTCGTCGTCGGCAGCCACCGGCGACCCGATTACGTATTCGTCGTACGGATCGCCGCCGACCACGTCGCCGTTTCTTCGATCGTCGCCGCCTATAATGTGGGATTCGGTTGCTAGTCGAAGTCCGAATGAATCGTCGCTGCTAGCAAGTCACGCAAACACGCACGAGTTTGGCGGATCGCCTCAGTGGCAGGTGAGTTGTGCGTAGAACACTAGAGATTGTATTACTACTAACTTTGTATGTGTGGTACAAGCTCCTTTTTCTCTCGTAAACGACAATTGAATTTCTTGTGTTTTTCTAGATGCACTCAGATGCCGGAATGTCTCCTCAGAGTCGGCAATCTCCGATACACAGTGACATTGGAACGCCACCAGCCCGTTCGCATTCATTTCATCAATCACGTCGTCACGCCGGCGGCGTTCGCCAGCGCTCTTATACGTACGACGTTGGCCAACCGCTCGGCTATCAATCGTCGCCGAGCATCCTCGGTCTCGACGATAGCTTGCAGATGGGAGGAAGACTTCCGCTTGGAGGGACCAACAGCCCCGCGAAGATGAACAGCATTGACTATCTCGACATACAACAGTCACCGTCGACGGCGACAATGTTTGGCATGTCAGATTGTGCCGGCAATCAGCTGGTTGGATCGCAGCTTGGCTCCGGGAATGATTTTCAGGTCGTGGGACCCACGGGGGATAACTTTTGCAGTTCCGTCTTGCCGTCGCAGCAAGATCTGATCTTTTCTCTTGAAGCGGGAGAAGCGGATGCTGTTGGAATGAGAACGCAGGCCGACTATTCTAACGACGTATTTCCTCCTCTGTCAGGCAACGGACCCATGCATGATTGCATGACAGCTAGTCAGTACACCACAAGCCAGTCGCAGGAATGGCGACATAGCTGGCCGCGTGTACCTCGATTGCAGTGAGGCGTGGCAGGTACATTTAAATTAGGGTATGTAAATCGGTAAACACACGCACGTGGAACATGCAGACGGTTTACGTTATTGGATTATTTGTACGGGAACGCACGTTAACTTACCCGAGCTTCGACTGTGAACGGATCGGATGTGACGTAACAGCAACCAATAGGAGGAGAGTTGGTCGACCAATAGAACGTCGAGTTTGTCTTCACGTTAGCCAATCGTAGACGAGGTACGGGACTGAAACACGGTGAACGCCACATCCCGTAGCTCATTTTCGTTACGTGCGTGTAACCGTGATGGCTCGAACGAAACAGACAGCGCGCAAGTCGACAGGAGGAAAAGCCCCTCGAAAACAATTGGCAACAAAGGCGGCTCGTAAGAGCGCTCCGTCAACGGGAGGAGTGAAAAAACCCCATCGCTATCGCCCTGGTACCGTCGCTCTTCGCGAAATCCGTCGTTACCAGAAGTCGACCGAACTTCTGATTCGAAAATTGCCTTTCCAACGATTGGTGCGCGAAATTGCGCAGGATTTCAAGACCGATTTGCGATTCCAAAGCGCCGCGATCGGTGCTCTTCAGGCAAGTCCTCCCCTTACGTCATGCACCCGACGTCATCACCAACCACTCCCTTATTTTAGGAAGCGGCCGAAGCGTACCTCGTGGGTTTGTTCGAAGACACCAATCTCTGCGCTATTCATGCCAAGCGAGTGACGATTATGCCGAAAGATATTCAGCTTGCCAGAAGAATTCGCGGCGAACGAGCGTGAGAAGGTTGAAAGTGGAAGTTAGCTAAAAGTGGCAAGCTTTTAGTGACACATGCACGCACTGTTATTATTATTCGTAGTACTAGTGTGCACGTTTGTTTTCGTTCAGTTCTTGCTAGCAATAATGAGTTATCAGTCAGGGAGAGGGGCAGCTTTTTTTTTTGATGGGTTAGTAATGGAAAGGGAAAGAGCTGTGGCTAAATACACTATCTACTGATCTAAAATCGATCTTTTAGGAGGTCAGTTGTGTCTACAGTTGTTGCAAAGTATTCCAAGTCTCGTGGCGGAACAATTTGGCACTTCTGGAGCAGTGTTTGTAGCATGATCCTTTCATTTCCACCACGTTCTGCTGCCCGTGATATCTGTTGCTGTGGTTGAATTGCATTGGGAGGCCAGTGCAGGCGTCCTGATGTAAAGGCAGGCTGTTCCTCTGAATGAGGAAGTTCCCTCTGAGGAACGTAGCAGTGTTGAGGCACTGGAGAATGATGTAGCAAATGAGCGTAGTAGGGCATAGCTGCATTTGGGGGGTATGCAACAAATGGGGTTGCAGATTCAGGGCGGCAATTGATCTGACTATTTTCCGTTGAAGTTGGGATGGCTGCTTGCGCTGTAGTGGGAACGGAAACGGCACAAACTGGCTGGCTATAGCAATGATCAGCCTGCGACAACATGGAAAATGCGCAGGAGGTAGTTGATAACGTCGAAACGTTTTCACCAGCCAAAATAGATGTGTTGATACCAGTAGGAAATTTGTGGATGTTGTCGTCGTCAGCTGGTGCACAAAAAGAGACGACGTCCACAGGGTCGTGACTTGATGTCTCAATGGGGGTATCCTCTTGCTCTTTTTCTTTCTCAGGCATCGGCACTACCACATCATCTTTATTCCGCAAATCATCAACAAGGGAAGGATCCTCCTGCCCTTCCACATCACTCTGTTCATTGCTCGATCCAACAACCTCTTGCTCCTTTTCCCTGTCACAGGGAATGACAGAAGCGGCAGGCAATGACGTAATCAGATTATCCTGCTGAGCATCCTCACGATGTTCCTGTTCCGTTTCCTCATAGGGAATGACCGGTGAACGAGAACGAGACAGTTCCCTTTTTGCTTCGGCACACATCTCCAATCGATTGGCGTTCTTCGAAATAAGCGTCGCTTGCTCGGTCCACCTGAGAAGACGAGCCAATTCTTCGGCGACGCGATGTCGATCGATGCCTCCCTGACGCAGTTTCGACGCTAATTCGACTTTTTGGTCGCGTAGACGCTGATTGAGAGTTCGAATCGTATCGCGCATCAGGTCGAGCTGACGTAGAACGGGATGATCCGATTCTATTCGGTTTTCGAGGCAATTGAGAGTTTGTTCGATGTTCTCTTGTTGCGTCGCGCATTCTTCGACAATTTTTGAATATTCTGCACTGTCGCTTGCTATTCTTTTTGTCGTCGGCTCTGTTTGACGCGAGTTCGATCGCTTGCGGTTGACTAACGAATTTTCATTGCAGTTGCGAGACGAATTCTCCATCCGCAAAAGTGAGTGAAATTTTTAACAAGCGTGGATGTCCCGTCTACGTTTCTATGGTGCTTGACGGCGTCCCGTATTCCCTTGTTTCTTTCTCGTTTCGAAGACGCTTCTTTCCTTTTTTCAGGCAGTCAGAGCATCGCGTAAAGTCTCACAAACTAAACTTTCAATATGGTTTGAAGAATAATGCTACGGGGGTCCCTTTCTGCATCGATCTTTGTAGATGATCTCACGCACAAAACCGGCAGGGGCTGTGAGCGCTGCCGCAGCCCAAGCAAGCGAAAAGCGACAGAAGAAACTTCCGAAACTGCTCGATTTCGTGGCCCAGCGCGATTACATGGGAGCCATGACTCTTCTAGAGGTAAAAAAAACTCTTCAAGAATTGATGACATTACTACTAATTTGATTGTCTGTAGTTCAATCGAAATGCTGGCAAATCGGATGAAGAAAGTGATCTTTGGCTTGCTTACTGTGCCTTTCACCTAGGAAACTACAAAAAGGCATTGGAGGTTGAAGATGTACAATCGTGCAGTATGCAAGAGACAATGACGTTTTCTCGGCAGGAGTATAAGACACTACGAGATCGAGGGTCAACAAACGGGGACGTGCACTTGGGACTGGCATGCGCGTCGTTTTTTCTTGGAATGTACAAGGAAGCAAGTGCGGCTTCAGAGAAAGGTAGACGGAGATACTATTATTAGATAGCTTACTAAAAACGTGTTTTTTTTTCGCTTGCTCTCTCACTCACCCCAACTGATTTTGTTTGTTTCTTTAGCGCCTCCCAGTCATCTGAAAAATCGTCTTCTATTTCATATAGCTCATAAGGTAGACGGTTTCTCGTTGTCGTTGAGTTTTAATTCTTCTATTGTGCTCTTAGTTTGGCGACGAGAAAGGTCTTATGAGTTATCACCAGCAGCTTCAGGATGTTGTCGAGGATCAGGTAAACAAGTTACGTGATGGTTACTTACTAGCATCATTTCTTGATGCAGTTAAGTCTTGCTTCTATTCATTACCTGAGAAGCCACTATCAGGAAGCAATTGACATCTATAAAAGAATTCTTCTGGACAACAGGTACGCATCATTGGCCAGCGCTAATTGGAGTAACTAAAATTACCTGAAGGGAGTTTCTTGCCTTGAACGTCTACGTAGCCCTGTGCTATTACAAACTAGATTATTATGACGTTTCACAGGTAGAGGGATGTGAGCCTAGCATGTTTGTTAGCTTACCATTTACTTTCCTACAGGAAGTATTAGCTGTGTACTTGGCTCATTTTCCGGACAGGTGCAATATCATTTAGGGCTCCTATTCATATAATGCATCAGCATGATTTGTTGTAGTGTAACGGCTACTAACCTCAAAGCTTGCAATCATTACAAGCTGTACAACGGAAAGGCTGCTGAGGTGAATTTCTACTGCTGCTGCTATGCTGTTTTACATGAAATGATTATTAGGCTGAGCTGCGGAGTCTTCGTGAAACGGCTTCGCCTTCGTTTGAATATGCCTCTGAAATCATTCGTCATAATTTGGTGAGCGCTTCAGTAGAACCTAATTACTGGTCACTGTTCCTGGCTTGAAATTATAAAAGGTTGTTTTTCGTGGCGGAGAGGGTGCTTTGCAAGTCTTGCCTCCGCTAGTTGATGTGCTACCGGAGGCTAGGCTCAATTTGGTCATCTATCATCTGAGACAAGGTTAACTGATCACAATAGCGTCTGTTATTAATTGATTAAGGACGCCATTTTTCCAGATGACATATTTGAGGCGTACGCTTTGATTAAAGATATTGAACCATCTACACCGCAGGTGCGTGGTACAGTCATGCTCACAGGGTGTTTGTCTACTTTCTTCTCCTTATTAGGAGTACATTTTGAAAGGTGTCGTAAATGCTGCATTAGGCCAGGAGCAAAACTCTGTACAGAAAAAAATATTGAACTCCACGATCGATGCTATTTATTTTTCTGCAGAAAGAACATCTGAAAATTGCTCAGCAGTATTTCCAACTTGTAGGTGGTTCGGCGAGTGAATGCGGTGAGTCAGCACTAAGAGTGCGTGCTATCATCTACGAGGGACTTTTGTGCAGATACAATTCCTGGTCGACAATGCATGGCGTCGTGCTTCTTTCTTCTCAAGCAATTTCAGGATGTTCTCATTTACTTGGGATCAATTAAGGTTATCGAGTTTCGTTTAATTAAATGCACATATGAGCGAGTCCATCTTCAGAACTACTTCTACAACGAAGATACGTTTAACTTCAATTTGGCTCAAACCAAAGCGGCTATTGGAAATTTTCAGGAAGCTGAAGAACTCTTTCTTATGATTCAGAGTGAAAAGATCAAGAACGATCTCGTATACCTCAGTTGGCTGGCAAGATGCTGTACGTATAGTCCGAGAAAAAAAATTACGATTTTTTTTATTTTCTCCTTCTAGATATCATGAATCTGAAGCCTAGACTTGCTTGGGAGCTCTACCTGCGAATGGAAACTTCCAGCGAGTCATACAGTGTTCTACAGATGATTGCCAATGATTGCTACAAGGTAAAGAATAGGCGTCGTTACACTGATCGCTTTGGTACAACTTCTTCCGATTAGATGGGACAGTTTTATTATGCTGCAAAGGCCTTTGACATCTTGGAAAGAATGGACGGAAATCCAGAGTATTGGGAAGGTCGGAAGGGAGCGTGCGTCGGTCTATTTCAACTCATTGTTGCTGGACGTGAACCAAAGTGAGAAAGGAAATTCAGATGAATAAAGTTTAATTGACATTTTTAGAGAGTCTGTGCGAGAGGTTCTTTCTCTTTTGAGGACTGCTCCAAATAATCCTCAGGTTGAATACATTGTGCGTGTGATTAAGAAATGGGCCAGGGAAAACAGATTGGCTTTGTAATTTTACCAAATAAGATATCTCACCCTCCGTGACAGTCAATAATTTTCCTGATTAAAATGTATAATAATTGTGATCATGGCCTAAGCACGCTACTGTATCTCTCCTTTTCGTTCCAAAGGCCGTGTTGACTGACCAGAGTCCGCGGCACCAACGCTATACCGCGCATCGATAGAATCATGTCTGGAAAAGAGGTTCACGAACTCATTTTGGGGCCCATTACGTGCCACGCCTGGAATGCAGATCGAACGCGTGAGTCGTCACTCTTCTTCCAACGAATAAACGCGAAACGAGTCTTTCCAGAGCTTGCAATTTCTCCCAACAACAACGACGTGCACATCTACAAGCTCGCAGCGGGAAAATGGACGAGAACTCACGTTCTGAAGGAGGTGAGGCCTCTTTCGGGGAACCCGGTACCGAAAAACGACCGTCGCGCGTCCGATAGCACGGCTCTCGAGTGACAGGAGTCGACTGGGGCACCAAAACGAATCGTCTCGTCACCTGCGGAGCGGTACGGAAACGAGTTCGTCGGTTATAGAGCGCATTTTTCGATACGGCGACGTTCTCTCAGGATCGCAACGCTTACGTGTGGACGTATGATCAGAAAGCGAACAAGTGGGAGCCCGTTCTTGTGATTCTGAGAATCAATCGCGCCGCTACGTGCGTGAAGTGGTCTCCCGAAGGTTCGAAAAAATGGAAATAAAAATTTAGTCCTTTCCGCAACATAACCTAAAAACGGTTCTTTTAGAAAACAAATTTGCTGTTGGCAGTGGAGCTCGTCTTATATCCATTTGCTACTTTGAAGATGATCAGAATTGGTAATATTCTTTTTTTTTGGCGTGAAGAGATTACGAGTTCCGTTTTCTATTCCAGGTGGGTCAGCAAGCATATCAAGAAGCCGATTCGTTCTACTGTTCTGAGGTGCTGCATTAGCAACCGTTAGCGTTAGATCATAGAAGAGGCCTTAGCGACTCGCTTTTGATCACGTCATGCCAGTAGATCCTAATAGAACGTTTGTTTAGTGTGGATTGGCATCCAAATAATATTCTCGTGGCAGCTGGATGTGCCGATTTCAAGACCAGGTAGCATATCCTAGCGAAAAGAAAACAACGCGGTTTTCTACTTGGTGGCTTCAAGGGTCTTTTCTGCCTACGTTAAAGAGGTGGAGGGAAAACCGTCTGCGACTGTGTGGGGCAAAAAGATGACGTTTGGCAATCTCATGTCGGAGTTTTCCAATGGAGGAGGTATTTTTATACGAATGCATGTCCTAATTCATTTTGCAACGTTGCACGCACAGGTGGCTGGGTTCATGGCGTCTCTTTCTCCGCCTCTGGCAACAAGTTGGCTTGGGTTGGTCACGATTCTAGTGTCTCTGTTGCCGATGCTTCTCAGGAGATGGCGTAAGTTGCCGTGAACCGTACCCATGTTTATCCGTTATGAGGTTTTATTGGCTTTAGAGTGGCAACCCTCAAGTGTGTCTTCAGGCCATTTTTGTGTTGCCTTTGGCTGACTGAGAACAGTCTCGTAGTGGCTGTAAGCGCTTTGCTGAAGTGAGGTACGTGAGCTGATTTTCTTTTCAGGGTCACGACTGCTGGCCTGCACTTGTGAACCACAGCGATCAGGGAAAGCTCACGTTTGTGGAGAAATTGGATACTGAATCGTCGAAGAAAGCGGCTGGTGCTATCAGGTAAACTCGCCGCTTTCCCGCTCAACGTCTACATTTTTTTGCCTTTAGCGCCATGGACAAATTTCGAACGTTGGATCAGAAGGCCACCACTGAAGCGGTGAAGACTTCAATCAATTTCGTTCATCAGAATACCATCACGTAAGTCTAATTCGTTTGTGGCTGGCTATATTGTATTGATTATCTGAAATGTTTCTCTTTAGCAACATCACTGTTCACAGCAGAACGGGATCAGAGATTTCCAAGTTCACTACCACTGGCGTTGATGGACGTCTGGTGAATTGGTCTGTCAAGGTGATGCACTAGAATTGATACAGGTCCCTAATCGTAGTAGCCCTTGCTGCGTTTATAGTCTTTGGAGTCTGCTATTGCTGGCCTGAAAATTCATTAGGGCAGTGCCAGTGAATGAGACGGATCACGAGAACATGCTTCTGTGGCTGTGGTTTGATTGTCTGATGTCTGTGCTTTCTATGTGAAAAACGAGTCAAGTTTAGGACGTCTGATGCTGGGTGGCTCCTTCCTCTTTAGGGTACATTCATGTACCATGCCAACACTAATTCCAACACTATGGTTACTCATTCCTCTTACTCCGTGTCTGACAGAGAAAATTAACTACTGCGGCGCAATTGCCTGCAGTCAATTAATTTTTTTGGGCGTTTTTAGAGTCTAGTCTTACTTTTCCATATTTTTCGACGGGATACTGTGGTATTTACAGGTAACTATATCATCATGGCGGACGAGGAGGGCCCCCCTCTTTATATCTCGTCTTCCAAAGTAAAGGAGCTCTTGAATCTGCAGGAATTGATTTCGCAGATCGAAACAGCGCTAAAGAACTTCTCGAATAAGACGAACAGCAGCGTAGTGCAGCCGGTGAGAACAGTCGTTCCAGTTGAACAATATGGCGGGTGAGAGAGACAAGAGAGTCATCTCGTCGCACCGATCTCCTCTCTGTTGGGTGCAGATTTCTTGGCGTCATGCCTGCTTACAGCAAAGAGTCCGAGTCGTCTAGCCTAGGAGCCAAATTGGTCTCATTCTACTCCGGCAACGCTGATCTCGGCTTGCCAACTCACACGGCAACCATCGTGCTTCTCGATCCAAGAACAGGAGCATTGCTCGCAGTAAGTGAGCACGTGGAGGTCGGCTTCGCTCTGGATTATCTACTTGACTATAGATTCTTGATGGCGCAGTCATCACTGAGATGAGAACTGCCGCAGCATCTGCTGTGGCTACGAAAGTATACCTACAATTGTAGCGATTGACTTTCCTTTTCTAATGCGATTTTATTTCGTAGTACCTATCGTCTGAGGATGTCAAAGTGTTGACCATTCTTGGGTCTGGGCATCAGGCGAGGAGCCACCTCGCTGCGTTGCGTCTAGTCCGAAAGTTTGAAGAAGTAACCAGACTACTTGTTTTGTCTCCCTGGCATAAGAGATAAAGGACGTCCTGTTTAATTCAGGTCAGGGTTTGGAGTAGAAATCAAGCCCATGCTGAGAAATTTGCATGTGAACATGAAGGAGTGAAAGTATGCAGCACCGTGGAAGAAGCCGTCCGTGGTGCCGATGTTATCGTGACCGTTACCATGGCAAAAGAGCCCGTTCTGTTTGGCAAGTGGGTCAAGGAGGGAGCTCACGTCAATGGTCAGTCACTTGCAGCTGGAAGAAATGCATATTATGTATATTTTATTCAAGCTATTGGTGCCTGTCGACCTGATCAAAGGGAGCTTGACGACGAACTCATGCAGTCATCTGTTGTGGTGGTCGATAGTCGAGAAGCAGCTGAAAAGGAGTCAGGAGACGTTATTCTTTCAAAGGTACAATGTAGATCTAATAGATGAGGACATATGGACATTGTTTCGTTTAGGCCGTCGTAGCAGCGGAAGTCGGAGACGTTGCATCAGGGACAGTTAAAATTGATTGCACAAAGCGAACAGTATTTAAATCGCTTGGTGAGTACAGTAGTAGGAGGCAGCGAAGTTAGAAAAAGGATTTTTGTATCTCTACAGGAATGGCGATTGAGGACGTTGTATCAGCCCAACTGGTCTATGATAGCTACGTGAAACGAAAAGTATAACATTACACGTAATCTTGAACATGTAAACGTGCATTGGTATGATACAGGGATCTCCTCATTTTCTAGCACTTTCTTCATCTACATGTATATAACGCTTTAGAGTAAGAGGCAAAGGTAAGTCATGAATGCATTCGACGTTTGCAACACTGTCTAGTATAACGCTTCGGCAAAGGCCTTGCAAGCTTCGTGTGATATGTGTTTCTAAAAAAGAACGTCTATATAGGATACTACTATCCGAAAGAACACAAGTTGTACCCGCTTGAATGACAGTCGTGCTGACGCCCTTTGCGTAGTGGTCCACCATCGGATAAAGCAACATGTCGTCCGGGCACTTGTCATAGACTCCAGTCACTTCTCCGGCTTTCTCTCCATTCGTGTAGAAAGCGAGCGTTCCGCGTTTCTCTGGCGTCACGTGGAGCCCAAACGTGTCGCCCGCTTGCAAACCCTCCAAGTTCACGTCAAAAAACTGGTCATTACAATTGCCGCGCGGACGAGGCGAGTCGCTATCGACGAACAAGTACAGAGTCGTCGCCGACCACACCCAACTACGCGAAAAGTCGGGCGAATAGCGCGCGACTTGGAGCTCGTCCAGCCGAGTCCCTTTTCGCACAGCCATCAATCCGATTTTGAACGATCCTGACCACGAGTTGCCATGCTGATCGATGGCGACGGTAAAAACCGTTTCGCCGACGACGGGTCGATTAGCGAGAACGATGCCGTAGCCGTAAGTCGATTGCGGATTGACTTTGTGCGCCGATCGGCCGTCGTCGGCGACGTGCATCGACGAATTGTTCGATTGGTGGTAGCCGAAGCGAAGCGTCTTCGTGCCGACGTTAGGAATTCGAATTCCTTTAGGCCCAGAGCTCATGTTAGTGCGCACTCGTTTTAGTACCCTACATACCAGATACGGGCTCTGTTGGAGAGGAGATTAAATACTGTACTATATCGATTATTTTTATTGCACATATACTGTAGATACATGCATAGTGAATGGATGGCAATCTTTTTATCCAGATACAAATTTATGAATTAAACCGTGCATCAAAGATATACACGCGCGTTCTGCACTGATTTTCTTTCTATTGAGAGTGCACGTACACAGGTCGACTCTCTCTTAGTCTTCGCGTCTGAGCAATTTTGTTCTGTGACTGTGGCACAGCCAATGGTGGCAGGTTAACCTTCGTAACATATATCCAATTAGTCCCGGTCTTTTAGGCTCTCTTCTGGAACTTACTGGTCTAGGATACGGATTCTGGTAATGAAGAGCTTTTCAAAAAAAATACAGTGGTTATTTACTTAGTGATTTCTATTAATTAATGATTTTATGTGCTGCACCCATATCGAGTCTTGCTTCTGCTTCTCTGATGCAAAGAGATAATTCTTTAGGGTCTGTAATCTGCCGTGTAGAAAATTAAAATAGGCTCCATTTTTTCGATTGATTACGAACATCCTTATTTTTGCGAAATAGATGACGAGCCTCCGTCTCAATGTACAGTCTCTCTTCATTCGTGTCTTCTGAAAGACCAGATGAAGCTTGCCACGTCCTTGCAGTGCGCAGAATGCAACGATACAAGGCCAAAACTTCAAATCGACGAGACATCACGCGTGACGCGAACGTGCGCTAGCGCCTCGTGCAAAGAGAAGGCCCCAAAGAGAATGTCCGCTTCGCTTCGCTGTCTCGCCGTTTTCCTTCTTCTTTTCAGCGTAGGACGATTTCAGGAAGAGGGAGGCACAACAGCAAGCGAACAGAAACCTCCTACCGATGCAGATGACAAGGAAACACCGATAAACGAATACGCTGTCGGATCCGTATGCCAGTACTGCGCGTATGCAAAGGTGAACAAGTCTCTCGTCGTGGGCTAGAAATGCCTATATCGTACTTTCAGTTTTGCAAGCTCTGCGAGCAAGACTGCCCATGTGAAACGAGCAGAACCAAGCCCAACTGTAAAATGTGCAAAGTACAGAACCAAGACCGTAGATCTATCTCTAATTGCGTAGCAAAGTGACGTAAACTTTTAGTACTGCCGATATTGTTCAGTTGCTGGCTTCTGTGACACTATTTGCAAACCGGGTGGAATCTTGGATACGGTGACGTCGACCATCTGGAAGTGAGCCAGAATCAAGAGTTTTTTATTTTGTTTGGTGTCTAATTTTTTTGCAGTGCTTTGCCTTCCTGGAATAAAGCGGAAGTTGACAAGGACATCGAATCGATTAAGTCGTATCTCTAAACCTAATAGATTAATAAGTCTGTGTCTCAGTTTTGATCTTTTCCTTTTCTTTTCAACCAAAGTCGTTTTTTTGCTCCTAATAACAAAATCATAGATTCGGTCCCCCCGAAACTCTCGTGGATGGGCTGACAAACTCGAGAGATGCTCACTTGCAAAATGAATCATAGAAAAAAATTGACTTTCTGGGGGTATAGGAAAGCATTGTCAATTAAATCATAAAACTGAGAACGTTTGAAAGTACGCGTAAGTTTTCCAATGAGGTATTCTCCTAAAAGCAAATCTCCTATACGTATTATAGGAGAGGAGTGCATGGTCATCGCTGTGACCTCGCATATACTGGCAGTCTGGCATCACGTGCTCAAACGTGAGCGGAATGCCCCAAACGCTATGAAGGAACTGCTGAAAGTTTTGTGCGCTTTGCTATTTGTCTGTTCCTGGTAACCAAAATTTTGTATACTGCATCTATAGCATTTAGCGTTTCCTTTATAGGAACCTTTCTGTTGCGCGAGAGCGACCGGGAATATCTGTTGAAAAAGGCGATCTGATTGTCGAATCTGCTGCCAGCACGAACCTCGTGCTTCGGCCTGGAGCGGGGGGCACCGTTCTCTTGGGTAAAACACCCCTCAATAGTCGCGGAATCAAAGGAGAAAAGGTCGTCGATAGTTGAATTTGAGAAAGCGCTTTAGAATTTTTTTCTGCAGGGCGACGTCGGCACTCCTGGCGTGAACGGTTCGACGGGAACGCCGGGACAACGCGGAGACAAAGGCGGTAGTGGAAGCAAAGGAGAAAAGGGAATCGACGGCGATTCTGGTAAACTGCGTATTTTTCTAAAATAATTATTTAGTAGGTTATTTTAGGAAGCAAAGGCGACAAGGGAGACAAAGGAGAACAAGGGATAACTGGGGCGGCCGGTCTAAAAGGCGTAGCCGGAATCGTGGGGCCAAGAGGCGACAAGGGCTCGAAGGGAGCTGCAGGAATAAATGGAAGCAGCGGCTCAAAGGGCAGCAAAGGAGACACCGGAGCTATTGGTCCGCTGGGACCCCAAGGACTCCAAGGGCCGCAAGGGTCACAAGGATCGCAAGGACAAAAAGGCGAGAAGGGTTCACCTGGCTTGACAGCCGACGTAAAAGCGCAAATAAACAGCCTAAATAAAACGGTACAGTTGTGCGACCTAATATCAGTTCGTCTTATACGCAGTGAATGCATCTCTTATAGATTTCACTCTTTATTGCAAACGCTTTTGCGCAACTGACTACTCGTGTTGCAAAGCTGGAAAAACTCGTTGCCAATAAACCGCCCGAGTGGGTCACGCCCGCCGGTTCCCTAACTACCGTCGAAGAAAAAGAATTTGGGACCGTCGACGTAAAAGCCGTCGACCCTGTCAGTAAAGCTTTCTGTGATAAGATCGGATTTCTCCGCATTCTTCTCTCTGTAGGAAAACGAAGGACTTAATTATACGCTTGCGAAATTTCAAAAACTTCCGACTGGATTTACGTTGGATCCTGTAAAGGGGACGATTGCCGGCACGGCCCCTGACGTCAGCAAGGATACGAATTATGACTTCTCAATTCGAGCCACCGACATTCACGGAGCTTTCACCGATCGAAAGTTCACCATTTTGATATCCGATGTTCCTTACGTTGCAGGAAGTAAGAAGTTTGTGTCCAGCGGATTGACCATTCAGTTCGTGGTACCCGATGGCGTGCCCTCTTCTCGGCATCCGCTCACCATTAAAATGTGGGGCGCTGGCGGCGGAAAAGGCGCGGAAAATACGCGCGGTGGAGGCGGCGGATTTTCGAGAATAAGCATGACGTCTGGAGTTAAAGCAGGTGAGGAAATCGCACAGAGGAAACGTAGACCCTTCGGCTTTTTATAGGTGACACGCTGCTCGTCACCGTTGGCGTCAAGGGATCCAACGGCGCATCGCGTTGCGGCGGCGGAGGCGGAGGCGGTTCGTGCGTCAGACGAAATTCGGATAATTTTCTCATAGTTGCAGCCGGTGGCGGTGCCGGAGGTGCCGGAGCTCAGAGTGGGGAGGGAGGCGTCGGCGGTGGTCTTACAGGTGGAAAGGGCAATACGGACGGTTGCACTGGAAATCAAGGCGGTAGCGGAGCAACGCAGAACGGTCCCGGCTCTGGGGGTAACAGCGGGCGCGGATATTCGAGGGGACAGTCGGGGCAAGGACAGAACGGCGGTCACGGTGGAGGTTCTTCGCAGATTGCCGGAGGAGCCGGTGGTGGATTCGGATGCGGACGAGGCGGCACGTCCGGCTGCGTTAACGGCGATGGAGGCGGCGGGGGCGGGGGCGGCGGGCTCTACGGCGGCGGCGGCGGCGGTGGAGGATGCCACGGGAGCGGCGGTGGAGGTGGGTCGGGCTTTTTTGCCAGCAGCCTCGGCACGGGAACGACGGCCTCGGGATCGGGAGGAAGCGCGGGAGGACGCGGCGACAGCGACTACACGGGGAGCTACGGAAATTGGGGGAACGATGGGTACGTTATTATTTCGTGGTAAGAGGCCGACCTATTTCTTCTCGCGCGTGCCATTTCAACTTTTCAGCATTGCTATCTCCGTTCCGTTTTTTGTAATAGCTTCACCGCTCTGTTTTAGTTGAAAGTGTTTCTCTTTGTGAAGGACAGTATCTAGGCATGTGAAGTACAGTTCTCGCTACAACACGAAGTTTTTGACCACCATAGCAATAGTACCACTTGGGACTATCTACGATGTGGTCCCTAAGGTATACGTAGAAGACGCAACGATCAGGCTTGTTGTGTTGTGGTCGGGTTTGGGAGATGAAAGCGACCGACGTATCCGTTTCGGCGACGCACAATGCTATTGGAATCGTAAGCTATGGACAGTAGGCCGTCGCGGGCCACTTCAACTTGCTAGTATTGCTGCTATCTTCTAAGTGTTTTGCTCTTTGAAGGGACAGTATTTAGACATGTGAAGTACAGTTCTGACCTGTGTGCAAGGCTTCGTTTGTGTGTGAATACAAGTACAACGGAGAGAGAGCACAGTCGTAATCAGGAGAACAACACGTCTAAGTATCCGGATATAATATCTAGAATTCCCAAGGTAGCAAAAACGTGAAGAAGAAGAAGAATTTTTCAGGTTTTAAACGAAAGTGTGAAATGTTGTATTATCGATACGGAATCGGTTGCGTAGGGCAAGGAAACGAGTCAAATTTTACCTTTTCAAATTTGAGTACTCGAAGACCAAAATACAAGTCTGTCTATTTGCTTTTGACTTAATTTTTCTAAACGGAGAAGTGAGAGAATGCATTGTCAAGTCACTTGACTTCATTTGTCCTCTTTTTAGTCTCTCGTGAGCCCCTGGCGAAACGTAGGGAATTGTTACACTCGTCGTTCAAAGAAATCGATGGAGTGAGCAATGAACAGCCTTTCTGGTCACCGAGCTCTCGATGTGTTTCCTAAGGAATTCATGTTTTCCAAGTCGATGGTTGCCTCGGATACAGACGCCATATCGTCGTTTCTTGACGAATCAATAAAGGGTGGGTCACACTATTCCTTTAGGAGCATTTGATACATATACACGTCTTGGTTCTTAGGTAGCTGTGAAGGTTTGATGGTCAAAACTTTAGACGTAGATGCCACGTACGAAATAGCAAAGCGCTCTCACAATTGGCTCAAGGTACAGTATCTACATTACTGCATGCCTCAACGACGTACAGTGTTAGATATTTATGTTTCTCCAGTTGAAAAAAGACTATATCGAAGGAGTCGGCGACACGTTGGACGTCGTCGTGATTGGAGGCTACCACGTACGGCACCGGTAAACGAACCGGATGCTACGGCGGATTTCTGCTCGCCTGTTATGACGAAGCGACGGAGCAATTTGCAAGTTACGATTTCTTGGCGAGACCTTTGCCAATCATATTGACCATCTGTACCGGAGGTGGCCAACAACCTTATTTCTAATTAATTAAGCTTCCGAAGTCGTACTATTGCTATGGTAGCAGCGTGGAAGCGGACGTCTGGTTCGACACGGTTCAGGTACTGTACGTAAAAGACGCGCGAAACTGGCGACGTTCTCTGCGACGAGCTTGTCGCGTTGCCCAGGAATAAAAGCGGCCGACTTGTCCGTTTCGCCGACGCACAAAGCCGGTATTGGAATCCAGATAAGGCGCGGGGGGAAGCGGACGTTTCTATGGTCACGTCTGCTGGCGGGGGAAGCGGACGTTTCTATGGTCACGTCTGCAGGCGGATCTCGCGAAAAGGGTATCTCTTTACGATTTCCTAAACAAATCAGTTGGCTCGCTCTTCCATAAATGGAACGAGAGCAGATTGACTTACCCTTTTCTCCCCGCCCTCGCTTCTAAGCTTGCTGAACTGTACGAAAGCCAGCAGCAGGTACTCAGCGCAAAGGAGGCGGTAACGCAAGTTCAAGACGAACAGAATGACGACGATGATGAATAGCGTCTGTCCTCTTTCTTCCCCTGCCTTTTTTATCATTCTACCGTTTAAATCCGATCAAGTCTGACGTACGTGGGTTAATCGGTTTAGTGAGATAGCAACTTGAAAAGTCGCCGTGCCGCCGTATCATTTGATTCAAGTTTAGGTCCTAGGCCTGTATATAGTCTGTCTGTCTGTGTCTGTCCACGGAGTAGCAGATACTAACCTGTAAGACTTTTTGGTGTCAGGCGAGAAGATGGTTTCTTTTGGCGTGACTCGTTTTCTCTGCTTTGCCGTGATTGTGGCTTTGGCAAGCGGGATGATCCTTTTGCCTTCGGACAAAGACCAAGAAAGCACTTCGCTTTCCGAGGAGACTCCAATAAGCAAAAAGTGGCGCACATCTTTGGAAAAGTCACTGTGTTCAAACAAACTGGAAAACGTGCGTGACAAAGTGTGCGATTTGGAGATAACAGGTACTCGTGGTTATATACGCAGCTCAGTGTCACTGACTTTAGTTTAATTAATTAACTGCGTGCATGTCAGGGGTCTTGATGTTCGACTACGTAAAGGCTGTGCCGGTGTATTGCAACGGCATTCAGTGGCTGTCTTTGCCTGATGAAAGCGGAACTAGGCCCCTAGGAAGCAGTCCCGACAATCCCGGAAAGTCGTGCGGCCATATCAAAGAAAACGTGATAAATGCTCAAAGCGGCATTTACTGGATTCATCCAGATCCGCCGCGGTCCGCTTACAAAAGCCCGTTTCAGGTAAAACGATACCGTATGATCATACGGTTCTGTATCTTGCGGTAGCGGGACATATAGCTGGCATGAATAGATTTACTGTGAAATGAGCATCGATGGCGGCGTTGCAAATCAACCGCCCGAGTGGATCACGCCTGCTGGTTCCTTACTAACCGTTGAAGAAAGAAAATTTGGGACTGTCGACGTAAAAGCCACCGATCCTGTTAGTAAAACGTTCTGTGATGAGATCGGATTTCTCCGCATTCTCCCTTCTTTAGGAAAACAAAGGACTTTATTATGTGCTTCCGAAATCTCAGAAACTTCCGACTGGATTTAAATTAGATCCTGCAAAGGGAACAATTTTCGGCACGGCCGCCGACGTCAGCGAGAATACGAATTATGACTTCTCGATTCAAGCCACCGATATTCACGGAGCTATCACCGATCGAAAGTTCAGTATTTTGATCACCACTCCTTACGTTGCAGGAAATAAAAAGTTCGTGTCCAGCGGATCGACCGTTCAGTTCGTGGTACCCAATGGCGTGCCCTCTCACCAATATCCGCTCACCATTAAAATTTGGGGCGCCGGTGGCGGAACAGGTGCGGAAAGTACGCGCGGTGGAGGCGGCGGCTTTTCAAAAATAAGTATGACGTCGGGAGTTACAGCAGGTAAGGAAATCACGCAGAGGAAACGTAAGCATTTCAGCTTTTTATGTAGGCGACACGCTGCTTGTCACCGTTGGCGTCAAAGGATCCAACGGCGTGTCGCGTTGCGGTGGCGGAGGCGGAGGCGGTTCGTGCGTCAGACGAAACTCTGATAATTTTCTTATAGTTGCAGCCGGTGGCGGCGCCGGAGGTGCCGGAGCTCATGTGCAGAGCGGCGAAGGAGGAGTCGGCGGTGGTCTTACAGGTGGAAAGGGCAGCACGGACGGTTGCACTGGAAACCAAGGCGGTAGCGGTGGAACGCAGAACGGTCCCGGTTCTGGGGGTGACAGCGGGCGCGGATATTCGAGGGGACAGTCGGGGCAAGGACAGAACGGCGGTCACGGTGGAGGTTTTTCGGAGATTGCCGGAGGAGCTGCTGGTGGATTCGGATGCGGACGAGGCGGCACGTCCGGCTGCGTTAACGGCGATGGAGGCGGCGGGGGCGGGGGCGGCGGGCTCTACGGCGGCGGCGGCGGCGGTGGAGGATGCCACGGGAGCGGCGGTGGAGGTGGGTCGGGCTTTTTTGCCAGCAGCTTCGGCACGGGAACGACGGCCTCGGGATCGGGAGGAAGCGCGGGAGGACGCGGTGATAGCGACTACACGGGGAGCTACGGAAATTGGGGGAACGATGGGTACGTTGTTATTTCGTGGTAGTAGGCCGACCTATTTCTTCTCGCGGGCCACTATAACTTGCTGCTATCTTCTTTCTTGGTGTTGGTTTTACTGCTCTGTTTTAGTATAAAGTGTTTTGCTCTTTGAAAGGACAGTATTTAGGCATGTGAAGTACAGTTCTGACCTGTGCATCTCATTTCTCCTCCACGGACTAAGGTGCGTGTAAAACATTTGCTGCAGACCTTGAATTTAACATCACGTGGGGTCTCGTTAAGTATTTTGCCAATTTTTTTGCTAGGTTTTGCACTAATTTGTTGGCACTTCTGACTTCCGAGGTATCCACGGTGCAGTACCCAAAAAGTATTTTTACAACATTTCATTGTGCAACATCAAAATTGCCGCCTCTCGTTGTTTGGAAGAACGACGCTGAGGAGACGTCATGACGCGCACGCGAGTTGTTTTTACGACAGCGTTTTACGATTAACATTTATTCAGATACAAAAAAATACATACACTCGCTATCGGACTCGTTCTGCCCTTCTATCTTCGGAGCCCCTCGCGCCACGCTTCCGTGCACCTAAAAAAAAAGAGTTAGTCACTGCCAAATAATCGTCGTACGTACCTGTTTTGTTGCGTCCGTATTAGCGTTATCCAGGCTACACCGCGTGGAGGTTCGGACGCTTCGTAGCCCAGGGAAGTCTTCGCAAAGCGATGACTCCCTTCCAAAAAGTTTCGGGTGAGTTGCTGCTTCATCGGCCCCCTCAATCAGTATCCGCCTGGACGAGTAGTCGGTCCCTAATACCGAGTCCCCCGGCGCGACGATACCTGACCGCATTGGTAAGCACAAGGCTAAGAACCAGGGCTTCTGAGTTGGAGAACGGCCGACCACTGTTTGTAGAGGCCGACAAGAAAGACAGTGCAATGCCGAATTGACTTCACCTGAGCCGGATCATCCTCCGTCTAATCGTGCCGTCGGGTGAGAAAAGTGCCGGCAACCAGACCGTTTTTGAACACCCCCTCCAAGCCGTAACCGCTCGAGCCTAGCGCAGTTCGTGCTTGTTGGCAACAATAAGACATCGGCGATCGTTTTGCCCAGTGCGCGTACCGAGGCCGAAGCCCCCCTTCGCCCTGCCTACAGGCTCCGGCACGGTAAAAACCGTGGGCCACGCTGATCCGCCAATCCAAACTTGCCTTTTGCCTTCCCCCGAGCCGGTCCGTTCAAGGACGAGACGTGGCGAACCACGCCGCATCCACCCTCAGCCGCAACTGAAGGAAAATCGGTGTGCACTTCGTTTATGAACAGCGTAACCACGCCCAGCGTGGTCATTGGTCCGTTGCAATCACGTGGGGCTCGCCTAGCGTTCTGGTTGGTCGGTAACGTAGAGGCGCGAAACGAAAACCGGTATTCAAACCGGTTTTCGTTATTGATTGCATAACGATTCCGTTGGGTGGTGCAAGATTTCGCACTTTCATCGAAAGAAGATGGCGGAGAAAACGTGGTTCGACTACGCTTTTATGTAAGTCTTTTCCTTATTTCTTTCGTTATTTCGCCGCTCATTTTCGCGCGTTCGTCCCTTAGCGCGCTTTCGCTTCGTTCAAGATCGGCGAAATGACTGCAGAAAAAGCGCCGTGTGCTCGCCGCAACTCTTCGTTCAGCCTTTTCGTCTTCGCTGATGTCTTCACCGAGCTCCGTGTCCTCGGATAAGCCGCCTTTAGGTCAGTAAATGCAATCGCGCTCGTCGATTTCACTTATCGAGCCCATTCCTTAGACGAATCGCGTCAAACGGACGTTCAGCGCCCACCGCTGTCTTCATTTTTGGTCAATCCGCTCAGGAAAACGCCAATCGAATCGCCAGCGAAGCCAATAGAAGAATTTTCGAGCGAAAACGCTTTTGATGACATCATCGATAATGAAGAGCCTCGAGAACGAAATGTCCTTCTCATGTGGCGGAAAGAAAGGCCTGAATCTACTAATTAAATACGGTATTTGCTGACAGAACGAACGGTTGGGTTCCTCGAAGGTAACATAAGAAATTTGAAAAGCCTACGGGAAAGCGTCTCTAGGCATGTGAAATACAGTTCTCCCTACAACAGACACGCTGTGCATCTTATTTATTGAGGAGAAATAAGGTGCGTAACAGGTGCTGCAGACCTGGTTTAGTGAAGTACGGAACTGAGCATACGCCAATTTTCGCTAGGTTTCACAATAAAGACACCTCTCACCTTTGAGGTATCATTAAAACGAACGTGTGCAATCTTCCAACCCTTTTTTCCCTTTTTTTGCTAGAAAATAGGTATACAATAGTTCATTTGTGCAACATCAAAATTGCCACGAGCAACGATGTCTCAGCACTTTTCAAAGAATTTGAAATCACAACGAAGTTCCGGAACCTAGTCGAACCAGACGTCCGCTTCCAAGCTGCTACCATAGCCTTGGGACCATCTATGATGTGGTCCCTCTAAGACCGTGGAAGACGCAACGATGGAGCTTGTTGTGTTGTGTTACCGGGTTCAATTGGGAGATAAAAAGGGACCGGCATATCCGTTTTGACGACGCACAACGCTATTGGAGATAAGACACGGAACGGCGAGGGTCCCGAAGGCCGAGCTGGTGATCAATAAATCACGGTATCAAAGCAATACCCTGTTTTGACTGTCCCAGCACGCGAGAATAGCAGCTCTATAGTACGGTAACACGTGCGGTCCCCACGGGGTGGGATTAGAGTAAATAAATCGGTTGGCTCGCTCTGTACGAAAGTCAACAGCAGGCGTGCAATGAAAAGAAAGCGATGACGCGAGTTCATCTGTTTAGCGAGATAAGCAAATATTTAGAGGTCACACGGTGCCGTGTATAGCCAGTGGATTTAGGGCCTATTAATCAGTCTGTCTCCACACGGAGCGGCAGAGCCTGTACGTACTAACCTGTAAGACTTCTTAGTGTCAGGCGAGAAGATGGTTTCTTTTGGCGCGACTCGTTATCACTTCTTTGCCGTGATTGTGGCTTTGGCAAGTGGGATATCTTCCGAAAAAGAAGAAGAAAGCCCTTCCGAGTCGCTTTCCGACGAGACTCCAATGCCGGTAAGCAAAGAGGTGCGCACATCTGTGGAAAAGTCGCCGTGTTCAAACAAACTGGAAAATTTGCGTGATAAAGTGTGCGATTTGGAGATCACAGGTACTCGTGGTTGTATACACAGCTCAGTTTCACTGACTTTAGTCTAACTGCATGCATGTCTCAGGGGTCTTGATGTTCGACTACGTAAAGGCTGTGCCGGTGTATTGCAACGGCCACAAGTGGCTGTCTTTGTCTGCGGAAAGCGGAACTAGGCCCCTAGGGAGCAGTCCCGACAATCCCGGAAAGTCGTGCCGCCATATCAAAGAAAACGTGATAAATGCTCGAAGCGGCGTTTACTGGATTTATCCAGATCCGCCGCGGTCCGCTTACAAAAACCCGTTTCTGGTAAAACGATACCGTACGTATGATACGGATCTGTATACATGTATAGCTGGCATGAATAGATTTACTGTGAAATGAGCATCGTTGGTGGCGCTGCAAATCAACCGCCCGAGTGGATCACGCCTGCTGGTTCCTTACTAACCGTCGAAGAAAGAAAATTTGGGACTGTCAACGTAAAAGCGACCGATCCTGTTAGTAAAACGTTCTGTGATAAGATCGGATTTCTCCGCATTCTCCTCTCTGTAGGAAAATGATAGATTTTATTATGTGCTTCCGAAATCTCAAAAGCTTCCAACTGGATTTAAATTAGATCATGTAAAGGGAACAATTTTCGGCACGGCCGCCGACGTCAGCACGAATACGAATTATGACTTCTCGATTCAAGCCACCGATATTCACGGAGCTTTCACCAATCGAAAGTTCAGTATTTTGATCACTACTCCTTACGTTGCAGGAAGTAAAAGGTTTGTGTCCAGCGGCTCGATCGTTCAGTTCGTTGTACCCAATGGCGTACCCTCTCACCAATATCCGCTCACCATTAAAATTTGGGGCGCCGGTGGCGGAAAAGGCGCGGGAAATAGGCCAGGTGGAGGCGGCGGCTTTACGAGAATAAGTATGACGTCTGGAGTTAAAGCAGGTAAGGAAGTCGTATAGAGGAAATGTAGACACTTCAGCTTTGTATAGGCGACACATTGCTCGTCACCGTTGGCGTTAGAGGATCTAACGGCGTAACGTATTGCGGTGGCGGTGGCGGAGGCGGTTCGTGCATCAGAAGAAGCTCTGATAATTTTCTCATAGTTGCAGCCGGTGGCGGGGCTGGAGGGGCCGGAGGTCGGAGTGGGGACGGAGGAGCCGGCGGTGGTCTTACAGGTGGAAGGGGAACCACGGACAGTTGCAGTGGAAAACAAGGCGGTGGCGGAGGAACGCAGAGCGGTCCCGGCTCTGGGGGTAGCAGCGGACGCGGATATTCAACGGGACAATTGGGACAAGGACAGAACGGCGGTCACGGTGGAAGTTTTACGCAGATTTCCGGAGGAGCTGTTGGTGGATTCGGATGCGGACGAGGTGGCACGTCGGGCTGCGTTAGAGGCGATGGAGGTGGCGGCGGTGGGGGCGGCGGGTTCCACGGTGGAGGCGGTGGCGGTGGAGGATGCTACGGGAACGGCGGTGGAGGTGGTTCAGGCTTTTTTGCCAGCAGCCTTGGAACGGGAACGACGGTCTCGGGATCGGGAGGAAGCGCGGGAGGACGCGGTGATAACGACTACACGGGGAGCTACGGAAATTGGGGGAACGATGGGTACGTTGTTATTTCGTGGTAGTAGGCCGACCTATTTCTTTTCGCGGGCCACTAACTTCAACTTGCTAGTATTGCTGCTAACGTTTTTCTTGGTGTTGGTTTCACTGCTCTGTTTTAGTGAAAAGTGCCTTTGCTCTATAAAGGACAGTATTTAGCTATGTGAAGTACAGTTCTGACCTGTTCATCCCGAGGTATCCACGGTGCAGTACTCAAAAAAGTATTTTACTTGTTTTTGCTTGAAAGCAGGTATACAATATGTGCAACATCAAAACTGCCGTGAGCCACGACGTCTTAGCACTTTTCAAAGAGTACGGCGATTCCTTGACCTCCGCCAATGCACGCCGAACCAATGGCATAACGTCCTTGAGTTCTTTGCAACTGATGAACCAGATGAGCAGAAATTCGCGAACCGGATGCAGCCAAAGGATGACCGAGAGCAATGGCACCTCCATTACAATTCGTCTTCTCTCGATCGAGTCCCAGCTCCTTCTCAACAGCAAGATACTGGGGAGCAAACGCCTCATTGATCTACAAACACAGCTAATATTAATTAATTAATTCCTCTCTAAGAATAGATAAGGTTCTTACATCTACTAGTGAAATGTCATCTAAGGAGAGCCCCGCCTTTTCCAAGACGCCGCGAATGGCCGGAGCAGGACCAATTCCCATAATTGTCGGATCAACGCCCGAAACGTGATAAGCAACGACACGAGCTAACGGCTGCAAGCCGTGTCTTTCAATGCTCGCCTCAGAAGCTAGGATAACCGAACCGGCGCCGTCGCAGATTCCCTAACAAGAGAAAGGTTTTATCTTGATCGTCAAATTGCGTTCTCTTACAGACGCATTTCCTGCCGTCACTGTTCCCGTTTTCGAAAAGACAGTTGGTAGGGCTCGGAGACTTTCGATGTTTGTCGCTGGACGAGGATGCTCGTCCGTCGTCATCGTCTTCTTCTTCAGTTCAATTGGCGCCATTTCCGCTTCAAAGCGTCCAGCATCATTAGCTACAGAATTACATCCGTTACGATGGCAACGACCTAATTATAATTATCAGCATTTGCCTTCTTTCCAACGGGTCTGTGACTGGAGAGCGTACAGGTCACAGTCTTCCCGAGAGATTTTATAACGCTCAGCTAGATTCTCTGCCGTGACTCCCATGGGCATATCAACGTACGAATCACGCAATCCAGCCCACAGCACATCAACGAGCTAGAAAGAAAGATAAGGCAATCTAGATCTATGGATGGGGATTTCTTTTCCACCTTCATATCATGGCCAAGACGGACTCCAAATCGGCTAGTGAATGTAGCAAAAGGTGCCATACTCATGTTCTCCGTTGCTCCGGTGAGAACCACGTCCGATTCCCCAAGAGCAATTTCCTAGGAGTTTTTCCATTACACGAGTCCAATTTTTAATTATTTAATTAATTAAAAAATAATTAGCGTGCTTCACATTACTACAAGAACTCACGTGAGCACCGCTGATAATTGCCTGAAATCCAGTACCACACAATCGGTTTATGGACAGAGCGTTGACTTCGACGGGAAGGCCACACTTGAGACCGACATGACGAGCAAGATAGGCAGCGTTACTCGAAGACTAAAATATGAACTGCAGCCTGCGACTGTTTCGGAAATGAGACCTACTTGAATAACGTTTCCGAATATTACTGATGATACCGCTTCGAGGGGAACTTTCCCGGCGGCCAAAGCAGCTTTGGCTGCATGGACTCCAAGATCTGTCTCTGTTACGTTCTTTAGAAGACCGCCAAAAGCTCCGAATGGAGTCCTTTTGGCAGCAACAACGAAAACTCGTCTTGTTGCCATTTCTGCGCGTGCGCACTACTTGTTTACGTCACGCCTCTTTACTAGTAATACTATACTACGCAACAATTCATTCTCTTCTGTGCACTTTTTTATTCATTTGCAAGGCCTTTTTATTTTTGTCGATACGTGCGTGTAGGTCGCTCGATTTGCGCGTGCGCCTTTTTTCATTCCGGGAAGTTTGCCACGTTGACGGCACGTTCCCCGGATCGACACGCCAAGATCGATAGAAAAAGCGAAGAAACCCCACCGCAATGAACATTTTTCGACTAGCCGGCGATCTATCTCACCTTCTCGCTATCCTAATTCTTCTCGTTAAGATATGGAGGTCGAGATCGTGTGCAGGTGAGCGTCCTCGAACTTTTTTGCGACATTGTCGCTCTTTCACTCGTCGTGGCTCGTTGCAGGCATATCGGGTAAAAGTCAAATATTGTTCGCGATGGTCTTCACGGCGCGCTATCTCGATCTGGTGACGAATTTCATCTCGGTCTACAACACGACGATGAAAATCGTCTTTATCGTGTCCTCCTACGTCACCGTCTATCTCATCTACGTGCACTTCAAGGCGACGTACGATTCGAATCACGACACCTTTCGGATGGAATTCGTCGTCCTTCCTACGGCCGGACTCGCCGTTCTCGTCAATCACGACTTCTCAGTAATGGAGGTTCGTTCTCCTTGACGTGTGTACGTGTAGAGGGGGTGGGGGAGAGAGATTATTGTATGTATGAGAAAGTACGTGTAAGAGGAGAGAGATTATTGTATGTGTGAGAGAAAGAGAGATGAAGAGAATATCCTGAGTAGAGGGGTTGCTATAGAAGCAGGAAATAGAATCTACCATAATGGAATCATCTAAGAGACTTTAGCTTGGGTAGCATGTGTCCAAGGGGATTATCTATAGTCTACGTGTTAAAAGATGATTCCGTGCTCAGTATACTACTCTTTGTACCTGCAAATTGTCTATAACAGTGAAATCGATTTTCTTTCTTTTCTATAGATCATATGGACGTTTTCAATCTACCTTGAATCGATGGCCATTCTTCCTCAACTGTTCATGGTCTCCAAGACGGGCTCAGCCGAGACGATTACGAGCCACTATTTGTTCGCGTTGGGCGCGTACAGGGCAATGTATCTCGTCAATTGGATATACCGCTACTATACAGAAGGCTTCTATGATTTGATTGCAATTGTAGCCGGTGCGGTTCAAACCGCCTTCTACTGCGACTTCTTCTATCTTTACATCACAAAAGGTTTATAAGGATTTGGAAATCAAAAATTGAATTTTCTAATCGATGCTTCTGTTTTTCTTTTTCTGCAGTTCTTCAAGGCCAGCAATTACAGTTGCCGGCGTAGACTCTGCTGCGTGTGTGTGTATAAGATAAACAGGCAATCGCTCTTTCTCTTCTGTTTGTGTGTCGGCTTTTATTCCTCGTGAACTCTCGGTTGGTGTAACATTCGGGCGACGCTGTAGTAGTCGAGCGCACGCTAGCGAACTCTCAAAAACGGGTGTGAACTGTGTGAACGGAGATCGGAGGCGACCATGGAAAGCGATCGCACGCTTCGCGCGCGACCGACCGTCGTCGCCGTCGACGAGAAAAAGGCCCTCCGACGTCAATTGAAGACGATCGTCAAGCGCGACGCGTCTTCGTGGACCGAATTGGAGCGCGAACTCGTCGCCGAGTGTCCTAGCCTCGTTCGCGACATCGAGCGCGGCGTCGACAAGTGGATCAGCGCAAAGCGACGAAAACTCGAGGTGAAAAAACGAGAAAACCAAGAAACGCCGTTAATTTCCTATCCGGGAAGTGCAGGTCCTAGACGACGTGGACGTCATCGAATCGAAAAGCAAGAAACTCGCAGACGCGTTTCGCGAAGCGAAATCGCTCGTCGTCTATACGGGAGCGGGCATTAGTACGGTAATAAATGTAAATAGTTCGTTACTAAGCGTACACGTTTACCAGTGTGCTCTCCTTCTCAAGGCGGCGTCGATTCCTGATTATCGAGGACCAGATGGAATCTGGACGAAATTGGCTCGAGGACAAGCGATCGGGTAATTTAATTAAATTTTTAATTAATTAAATAATTTGTGATAGTGGGCGTATTCGTATCATACATTATACATATACGATTACGCGTTTTTATAGGACTGTTGATCTTACGAAAGCCGATCCCACGTTCACTCACATGTGTATTGCAGAATTGTGGAGACGGAAACGAGTAGGGAAGATTGTGTTATAGGAGAATTGAGTTTTAACATTGTGAGTTCTTTTCTAGATTAGTCACGTTGTTTCGCAAAACTGCGATGGCTTGCATCTTCGAAGTGGACTTCCTCAGTCAGCCTTGTCAGATGTCCACGGCAACATGTATATTGAGGTAAGATACTATAGGTAATTCTAAATAATGATTAATTGCTTCTTTTTTTAGGTCTGTACAAATTGCTCTCCTCATCGCCAGTATTTTCGTTGTTTTGACGTCACCGGACGCACGTCGTTAAATCGTCACAACACGGGGAGGCTGTGCTGCGAGTGCGGTTCCAAACTTCGCGATACAATCGTGCACTTTGGGGAAAAGGGCATTTTGGAGATGCCTCTCAATTGGGCTGGAGCCATCGAGGCAGCAGATGAGGCAGACACAATTGTCTGTCTTGGAACAAGTCTAAAGGTAAATGGTTTTGTATCACAGCACGTTCCATAGGATTGATCTGTTTTCTACCCTAGGTGTTGAAAAAGTATGGATGTCTTTGGCGAAGAGGCAAGGGAAAACGACCCAAGCCGCGTCTGTACATCGTCAATCTTCAGTACACGCCTAAAGACTCTCAAGCCGAGCTGAAGATCAGTGGTATGCATTTGAAGCCCACTAATCGTAGTCAGATCTATAAACGTTTTTTTGCAGCTCATTGCGACACGGTGATGATGGCAGTAGCCAGAGAGCTGGACGTGCACGTACCAATCTACGACAGGCAAGCGCAAAAAAACGGAGACACTGAAGGGCGTCTTGGCATTTCCCTATTTCCTATCTCTCCAGATCCAATGATCCTATCTATGATCTTGCTACGCCTACAGCACACGATGCAACGCGATGCTTACCAAGCCGCAATAGGGAAAGCATCGAGCCAGAGGACGGACTCAAGAAAGAAGTCGAACAAGAAGAAACGGCGCCCGGATGGTACGGAAAAGGAATGCGTAAAGGTAGAAAGCGAAAACGCACGCGTAAACCGTAGCGAATTAATCAATCAATTAATTAATTAATTAATTAGTATCCCATTATTAGTTTTCTAAAGAGACTCCTATTCGTTACCAACCCCGCTCGCAAACTATAAACGTACGTTTCTTTGTGTCCGACGAATTCTAGTCTTCGAAAAATTGCTCTTTCCTTTTCGCCGCCGCCGCTTTCCGTCCACGGAACGACGGCGTCGCTCGCGAAATACTGGTGCCGTCGTCGACCCCAGAAAGTGAGCGTCGCGAGTCGAATTCGTCGCGTCGTCGCGTCGCAGCCGAGTTCGCCGACGACGCGACGAAAGAAGTAGCTGAGAACGATTAGCGTGAGGGTCGAGGCACTTGCCGCCGCTACGCTCAGCCACAGCGTCGATTTTTCGATCGCGTTGCGGCTGTACCAATACGATATGGGCCCGATGAGCGCGAGAACGCTGCCCACTTGAATGAGTTTGAGTCGAGAGACGAAGCGGAGGTGTCGCATCCACGGGTTGCGGTAAAATACGACGAATTCGTCGGTTTTCGTAACGGTGCACGCGATTTGCCTCGCTGCGACTAACCGAGGTCGAACGAGTACACATCGGGCCAAATAGAGCATTTCGAAGCGTCGATAGAGCGCGCGGTGTGAACGTCACTACGAAGTGAACCACCCCGGATATAATCGAAGGTGCCGTAGGCGATGTTCGCGTAATGGCAGCCAGTAAAACGTCAAGCGAAGCCGAAGACGCCGACGTGTACAAAGTGAAGCTAATATGTCTTGGTGACAGCGCCGTCGGGAAGTCGAAGTGAGCGAAAACGCGTGTTCTCTCACGAAAACGGTCACACTTATTTACTTTCGTCTGCAGACTCGTCGAACGCTTTCTAATGAACGGATAGTAAGAAAGCGCTTTTTTTAGTTCGCGCGACGACCAAATCGCTCCTATAGCCAACCGCGCCAGCAATCGACTTTCGCTCTCACTCGATTCAAGTATAATACGAAATTCAAGGGGAAGCCAGTGGAAGTCGGTAGGGGAGCGACGACACGTGATCCGGGAAATTCATTTTTTGACGTCAAAGTGTTATAGATATTTGGGATACTGCGGGACAGGAGAAGTTTCAGACGATGCATGCCGTCTACTATCATCAAGCTCACGCCTGTGTCATGGTGAGACGGCAACGATGTGTTGCCTTCCTTTGTATTAATCTCTCTTGTTTAGGTTTTTGACGTCACTAGAAAAATTACGTACAAGAATTTGACGTCGTGGTATAAGGAATTGCGGGGTTATAGACCGGAAATTCCGTGCATATTAGTGGCAAATAAGATAGACGGTAAACGTGAAATGCTTCTAAGAGGCTTCGTTCTCATTCTATCCTTAGCTGACATGAGCATGACTCAAAAGGCTTTCAATTTTCCCAAGAAGCACAGGCTTCCGTTCTATTTTGTCTCCGCATCTGACGGATCTAACGTAGTCAAGGTAAGAAATACTGTACCAAAGGGTTAATACTATATGTAGAGACATTATCTCCTTGTATTCTGAGCCCTGGCCGTCCTGTGTGTAGGTATTTAAGGAGGCCATTAAGGCTGCTATCATTTACAAAGAGAAGTCGACGGATTTTGTAGACGAAGTCATGCGAGAGCTCGAAGTTAGTTACTGTGTTCATCGTTGTGAAAGCGCTGCAAGGCTTGGTCAGGTGTTTATAACGCGCGTTTATGTATAGGCTTTGGATGGGCTGAAGGGTGGCAGCAGTGCGACAAAGTCAGCCAGCTCTGAAACTTCCTCTGGTCAAGCGACTGCATTTGATTCACCGGAAGATACCCAGTGAGTACTTTGTCCTTAACAGGTTAGTCTTTTACTACATACGTGCTAAGCTCCATTTTTTTTATAATGACCTCCCGTTGTTACTATTATTGACTCGTTATTGTAATGATCTTCTCAAACTTCTCCCCGTTACCCAATCACGCGCCCTCGTCACACGCAAATGATTGAGTTGGTACTTCAATTGGGGGCTCCCTTATCCGCGCGAAGTTAATGCAAAATTGTGGCTTTACCGATTGTGCGAATATATTTACTACCACCATGGGGTATAGTAGTTCTACAAAATGAAATCATGCTTGTGAACGCAGTTCTCCCAACAAATAAATAGATAGGTAGATATAAATAGAGATTTAGACTATAGTTGATGTCGTTGATTGGGCATCATCTGTCTGGGTGGCAATCGTCCGGGTGTGTTGCGGCAAGGGCAGCTTTGCGGGAGCTGATCCGCCGCCGCCGCCGCGCGCTCTCACAAGAACATTAGGGCTGCCTGAACCAGAAGGAAGCCCAGTACTACTGACTTGCGTCCCGGAACTGCGCACCGATACAGCGCTGGCACAAGACTCCAGACTGGAAACGGAGCCTCTGAAACGGTACGTCAGTGGCGCAAGTTGGAGGGACGGGGTGCAAACTACCTGAAATCCTCTGAGCCGATCACCTCGTGGAAGAACATGATGGACGTTTTGTGCTTGTGTCGATGCTGCGGTGACAGTGGAGACACGGTGAACGTCCACTGCAAGATGTAAAGGCCGGGACCAATGCAGACATGGGACCCCTGAAAAAAAAGAAAAGTACATACAGGTAAACTCGACTTCAGATATACCAACCTACCTGCACAGACTGTCCCTCGGTGACCACAAGTACCTCTTGAACGGGCTTCGCGTGATCTGTATCAATTTGAGGTGCGTGTTCGACGAAGCCAAGAAACCAGCTTGGTTTGTCGACTTTTTGAAGGGGCATGCGCGAAACGACGAACGCTGCGTCGCCTGTGATGACGTCAAAATCCCACGTAATAACCGTCTCCGCTTCATTCACTTCAACAAAAATCTAGGCAGAAAGAAACAATAAATACGTAAGATATACGTTGATATATAAATATAACCTGTTTCGGATTTCCTTTTGTGACTACAGCCGACTCATAGTGAGCCTCAAAGGCAAGATCGTGATCGTCTTCTATGTATTGCTTGTAATGGCTCTTGGGAATCAATTTACCGCAAGGAATAGAACACTAAAGGGACCAATCAGTTCACAGTCACAGAGAGAAAGAATGGAGCTGGGTAAGTCAGAAAAATCCATTTACACTCTCTGAATTTCTTTACCTTGCATGGGCCGCCAAGAAAGTGGGGAATAAACTTGAATTGAACGAATTCGGACAGTCCATTCGGTTCCTCGTGATCGTTTCCCGCATAAATAACGATCTTCTTTCGCGTGTTTTCGTCGATGAAAGGATGAATGAGCGCCCAGATAATGGGAAAGATGCGCGGCGCGCGCACGATCAGGAGACGGCCCATCGTCTCGGGATAATTGTCCTTGATAATTTCGATGATGCGACGCATGGCAAAGAGACCGGGACGCCACAGGTGACGCATACCCAGTCCGTCCAAGTCACAAATGCAAGTCCACGAGCTAAAAAATTAAAAATTCCTCGTGAAAAATGATGTATATATATACAAATTCACGCGAAACGCTCACCAAATAGGTTTTCCCGTCAATGAGGTAGCCTCTTTAGTTCGTTGCAGGCCGTCCTCTTCAATGTGCAACAGCTGAAACAAAGAAGATGGCGATAAGAAATTTTATCTTTACAATATACATATGTATTAGATTACGTATTTCAAGACGCCTGTCTCCCCAAACGTCTTGAACAATCCCTTAATGTCCATGTGACCAAGTCGTAGAACATACAAGGGACGATCCTCTAGAAAAACCCACCACCACCACCGAAAAAACGTTTTAATTCATATTAGTTCCCTTTGTATTAATACTTACCCTTGTCATGATGGTGCCAGCCACCGGCGAAGTAGTCAAGCAATGGTTGAGGAATTTCCCACGTGTCCAGCAAGCGATCGACTTGGTACTGCTTGCGCCACGCCAAGGAACGCAATAGCATGTCTTGAGCCTAGAATAAGACAGTAAGCACGTTGAAAATGATTCGACTCTGTTAGGTATTGCTAGTGCAGGTCTTCCAACCGAAATACACACACCTTGTCTATGTTGAAATCTCTGGCGCGGAGGAATCTCAAGAGAACGGCGTCATCAGGAAGCTAGACGAGAAAACAGAAACTTAGCTCTGAAGACGTCAAGAGACTCGTTTTTTTGAGGGGCGCACCGATTCCACGTGACGTGCTCCAAGACCCTGACGAAACTGCAAAGATTGCGGTCAGACAAAGAAAGTGGACCAGGGACGACCTCGCGCGTATATCACCTTAATGAGTTCACTTTCTTGAAAGGGATCGAGTTCTCCGAGAAATCGCTCGATATAATCACTGTCGATCTTATTCGCACCCGAACCGGGCGACACGTCCTTTCTCTTCCTCTCCTCGTTTGCACTATCGCTCCTCTGAACTTTTCCGCCGCGACTCTCCTTTTGGATCGCTTCGGCTGCAGGAACGGCATTCGTAGCGGGAGTGACAGCAGCAGCAGAAGGCGGATCCTCGAACGGCGCAATGTAAGTTCTTCCCTCGTGAATAACTTCCTGGATGTAATGTTCCATAACTTCTTTTCCCTGTGACGAGAAGCAGACTTAGACTCTCGTCTATATTTAATTTTATTCGACTGACCTTTTTGATATTGGATGTGTATTGTTTCATGGCCAATTTCTCGACGACACTTTCGAAGCCGAAAAACGACTTCACCTCCAGACTTCCCTCCTGTTCGAAACACGTCCAATTGGGATTCTCCGGATGAACCTGGGGGAAATAAAAAAAAATAAAGGAACGACAGTTAGATCTTCTATTGGATTAAGAAAAAAAAGAATTTGACGATAGACCAAACAAGAAACAATACTGTCTCGAGCCTAAACGCGCTCAATTAATTAATTAAGAAATCCCACAAAGTTCCACTACTAGGCGTGACGTCACACGCGTCTCCTTCTCGAATATCTCACCGAATAGACGCAGTTCTCCTTCACGCTGATTCGCGACGCCCACGTCTCATTCCACGCGACGATTTTCAACGTGCGAGCGCGTCGATCGAGCGTGTTTCGCTGCATGAAATGAAGACAATCGACGCCGGCGACCTTTTTAGAAACGCAAACGCGACGTGAGCGTCGTCTCTTGCCACCCCGCCCGCGCCGCGGCTGACCTTTTTGAGAAGAAACGGCGCGTCGATCGCTAAACGACATCGCCGCTCGACCGTGCGAACGGCTCCGTCTGCGCTCGTCTCTTCGAACGTGATGTCGCTTCCCAGAAAGGCGGGAATGAGCGGGCTCGTTGGGAATCGGCGCTCGTAGGCCTGTGAATAAGAGAGAACGGGTTTGGGACGCGTTCGTTTGCGCGAAGAGATGGTGAGATCACGCGCTCTGTTTGGGTCCTTTCCTTACCGCCATCGCTATCTCGAACGAGTGTTTGTAGACTCGGATGGGAGACACGTACGTGCCAACCATTCTTTCTGTTGACAGTCGAGCCTCTCGGTTCGAGCCTACGAAATGCCGTAGTGGGAGATCCCGGACATCGGGAGATACGGGAATGAAACGTTTCTACACTCTCCCGACTGTATGTTCATCTGTGTTCATTTAGCATTCGAACAAGTTCTCGAAAGAGTAAGTGAACGTTCACGTGCTTGTGGCAAGCCGAAAAAATTGTGACAAAGCACCAACGAATTTAAACTACCAACGTAAAAGAATCTCGATCTGCCTGTTCATTCATCCATCTCGCTCTTACGTTTCCTACCCTTTCTCTTCGTTCTCGTCCACTTTTCTCTCAGCAGGGCCTTGAAACCGGCCAAAAAGTAATTATCGTCTATCATCTGCAGCAGTTCGGGATAAGGTCGAGGCCAATAAACAAGCGAAACGAGCTGCTCTGGATAGGCGTCCCTTCCGTGAACACCGCACCAGTTGCAATCGACGAGAGAAACGGCTCCGTCTTCAGAGACGGCGATGCTTTCTTGGACAAACTTACCGTGCACGTATTTGTTGTCGTGCAGCTCAGCGACGATGCTTTCCAAGCCGGCTAAGATTTTGCTCCGGACGCTCTCCGCGGGAACTTTAGCAGAAGCCAGTACGTCGGCCAAGAGAACTCTTTCTTCCTTGTGAAATATGGTCACAGCGAATGATGGGTTCTCAGGTGGGTGGCTTTCAGTTTTGGCAACTGGTGCCAGTAGAGAAACGTCCGGAAATTCCGATTTCTCGTCTCTAGACCGAATCGATGCTCGAAACTTGACGATAAACGATTCTTTTCCATTGGAGGCGTAGTAAAGAGACGGTGATACGCATCCGGTGTATTGTAATTGCTTTCCATTTTCATCCTCGGGATGAAAAGCGGGAGAAAGGAACCTAGGAGTTGACGCCAAAAACACGGTCATTTCGTCATACAGCTGCCCCACAGCCTCGACAATCTGAAGCAAAATCTGAGGAGAAGAAAAGGTCAACGGCTAGTTCAACAAACACTATAAAGATATTTACCGTAGCCAGATCAGCAAGGCAGGACATGACCGTACAAAGAAACGGTTCCGCTCCCGTGTGCCCAAGTGTGCCGTCTGGATAAGCAGTGACGCCTTTCATGGAGATAAAGAACTCCTTGCCGACGACTCCCCACTCGGCTACCAGACAAGGCCAAGCGTAGCTGCACGCTAAAAAAAAGAGAGACGATCATCACCTAGCTCATTACCAAGCCGTTATTTATTATTACCTTTGATAGACGACCTGTATCGTCCTATCTTCTTCTTCATCTCGATTATACTCCACTTGTAATAATTCGTCACTTTGGTCATCGAATACGGTGTCGAAATGTTTTGAACTTCGAATATGAGAAGCGGCGCGACGATCATATCTCCAGCGACCGGAGCGGAGAGTATGCGCAGCATGATCGTGTCCGCTCGTCCGATCGTCTGCGAGGTGCCGTCGGAAAATGAACGAACGACGGGCCTTTTGTGTCTGAAGAGAACGTCCTTTGCCGCTGGACGTTTCGTGGCGAATATTGCCGAAATCGCTTCTCCCAAATCGAGGCAGACTTCCTCGTGCTTTCGAACGTTGTAGACTTTCTTTACGGCCGCTTTCAGATTGGCCATTTCCACTTCGTCCTTGATTTTGCGCGCGGCTCGAGCGAAGAACGCCGAGGAGAATATTCCGGCTGGATGAGGAGAGAAAACGGGCTCGGTAAAACGCTTCGCCTTGACGACAGAGGTGGGCGCCATTCGTCGTTTCCGATTAATTTCCCGGAAAAGGGTAGTACTAGAGGGCCAATGTGAAGCCAATGAAATCATCTTGACTTTTTCTCCTAAAATTAATTAAATAGAGGAAGTCACACGTGACATAATGACAGATTAATTAAACCTGATTTAAATTCATTTTTCACCACAACTTTCAAGTAAACGAGATCGGACACGACAGGTTGAGAAATCAGTCCATCAGTGATCAGACAAAAGTAGAACCCCTGGTCGCTTTCCCGAACGCGATCGAAAACCAGCTTGGGTCCGGTAACATTTCGAATTGACGTCAGCGTCGAATCGGCATCGACCAGAACGTCGTTTTTCACCGGTCGTTTCCACCATTCGAAATCGAGCGATTTTCCCGCCGTTGAAGCGGCTTCGCATTCGATTACGAAACGTTCGCCTTCGACTACTTCCGCACTCGACGTCTGGTCGACTATTCGTACAGTGGCGTCGTCGTGGGACATGTTTTCGCGCGGCGTGATCTCGGTCAACTTTCGTGCTTCTTAGCGCGCGTCCGGATGTTTACTGACGAGTTCGCCGACGAGAAGCGACGCGTCTTTCTGACGCAAACGCTCGACGACGATGACGATGCTCCTTTTTCCGTTCGTGCACAGCTCCCGCGCCGATCGGCTCTCCTCACGGCGAGCAGCAAAGCGCTGCAATCGACCCAACTCCTGCAGAAGCAGAAACAACGCGAATCGGCTCAACAAGATTTCCTCGAGCGCAGGACGGGTTTCGAACGTCGCATGCAGGCGTTTTCGGCTCGACGAGAGCTCGTCGACGAACGTCGCGACGCCCTAAAAAATCACGTTGAAAAATTCGATCCCTTTATGCGCGAGAAAGAAGCCAGACGTCAAAAGGCAGTCATTAAGTATCAGACCGAATCTAGGACGCGTCTTAGTAAGGAAGAAGAACTAAAGATGCTTTTGAATGAAGTCGATATCCTCTCTGTCAAGAACGAACGTTTGAAGCAACGTCTTATCGAACACGAAAAATATGACGATTTTTTAGAAAGGGTAGCTGACAGAGTGCAAAGCCTTAACTGGGACTACGTCGAATTGGGCGTAAATGGAGTTCTCAGTCGATATGCGACTCTCAAGGAAACAAACGTGGACCTGAAGAAACGTCTGTTGCTGCTGTCGAATTTGTATGAAAAAACGAGGCGTCGACGTGAGATGTTGACGGAGGAGCGCCTGAAACGGCTAGCTTCGTGGAGTAGTCGCGTTTCCACGTACCAAAAGGAATTGGGTGCACGAGAGCGTGCGAACGTTACGCTCGAAGAGCGTGTGCTCGAACGAGAACGAGACTTGAGACAGGGAAGACGATTGCTTGGGCAAATCTGCATGGCCGTGGAAAATATCAGTCAGAGATGCAGGCGTGCCGGTGCGCCGACAGGAAGAGGCGGTGAGTTTGAAAAACAGCTGTCTCGCATTGAGAAATTTATTGAGGAGAAGAGCCGTCTGTTGGCTCTTTCAGCGGCTTCAACTGTGCATTCCTCTATCAGAGGAGAAAAGAAGGTCAGGGTTAATAGTGCCAAGCCAAGGAAACCTGATATAAGAAAAGTAGGATTTCGAAGGGTTCAGTCTGCGAGGAGGCACAATGACAGACTATCCTAGGCATACTATCTTCAAAAAATACCGTTTATGTGTGAAGCACGCTACTATACTTTCGTTGGTTCTCACCATAGATATGGTCTCACGTGAGAAGAGTACTTTGAGACCACAATATAGAAAGGAGGAAAAATGGCCACATACAACGTTAGCCCGAGCGACAAATCCTTCGCTAATTCCTTTGCTTTGTGTAACGAAAGCGGGCACCTGACTTATATGACTCTGATATACAAACAAGCCATTCAAAGCGTCAGCAACATATTTGCGTCACAAGGCCACTCAGCGATTTGGCTCACTTTTGCTTTGATTATTCTGCTTGGAAACTTCCTTGTTTTGGCGTGGCGTTGCACGCGACCGAGAGAGCAGAAGTTCGCTATTGGCTCTATATTTGTCATCAATCTCGCTACATCCGACTTTCTATTTGGAGCTTACATGCTCTTCTATTTGCTTTTGCTCAATTATTCGTGTCCTCAAATAGCCGAACCGAAGTACGCAACCCTCATGATAGCCCTTTGTGACATATCCGGCATAATTGAAACGATGAGTGTGGTCCTGTCCGGCTTTGTCGCTGCTACTATTGCTGTCTACTACGCAACTGTTGTGTTCAGCAAAAACTCGTTTTCGACCCAGTGCTGCACGTTTACTCGAACAAAAGTGGTGGCTCTTCTCATCGTTGAATGGATCTTGGCTGCTGTGACAGGAATGGGTCTAACAATACCAGTCCACGGCAGTGCCAACTTCTACACCACAAAACCGCAGCTTGTCTACGAGGTCGACCCTCTCAGCGGCGAGCTGGTGTCCAAAAACGAGACTATTTCTGCTGTTCAAGGTCTCGCCTGCCTCTCTATCCTATCCGCTCTTCCCTACTTTGTTAATGCTCAAGGAAACATGCACAATCCTGCAATTGCCGCTCACATTGTCTTTCTTCATTTCTGTGGTGCTGTGGTTGCCCTTGTTGCTATCTTCATTGGAGTGGCTGCTCTTTTGTACACTGGCATTGTCATTAAAATGATCTGGATGTCGAGTGGGAAACGATCTCAGCTTTTTTCAGCTTTGGGTCTCGGACTTCGACTTATTGCAATAGCAATAATCAATGTTGTTTGCTGGATAGCCTTCTTCTTCCTTACCTTGTTCGTATCAAATCACAATTCAGTTTATCAAGGGTTGATCATCCTTTCAACAACAGCCGTTTTAAATCCTTTCTTACTTACTATATTGACTAAATCTTTTAGCAAGACAATGAAATCTTTTGTGATAAGACTTCGATTCAAATTAGGACGAGCGATGCGTCTCGAAGACATTCTATCTGAAAGTGAACAAGCTGCAATTGCTACATATGTACCTACTGACAGTCTGGATGACTAAATAAAGGGATGCACTTTTTTGCAGTAAATATTGATTACGGGAATGCGCGTCACGTGGTCGTGTCATACAAAGGCGTCATGAACCGTGAAAAAGCTTCTCAGGCTGCGTCGGCGACATCGCGAAAAGGCAATTGGAGGCTTTGGGTTGGATCGCTCGATGCCCGGGTCACCCCTGAAACGCTGAGGCAGCACTTTTCTGCCTACAAATCGTTCATTAGATCCGTAGTAGTAAAGCCCACGCGCGGCCGTTCTCAGAAATTTGCTTTTGTGTTCTTTAATGACGAAGCGGCCGCCAGGGGAGCTCAACTTGCGCTGGATGGAACAAAGCTCCTAGAACAGACAATCAAAGTCAACATCGGTCCGAAAGGTAGGTGATAGGCGCGGGGACTTTGTTCCCAAATGCACTAGAAACATTGTTAGGGACCAATGTAATGATTTGAGTTCGTCTCTAGATCCTAAACGAGTCGGTGAAAGAGCGGGTGATCAGCTAGAGGAGTAAGCTAGGGTAGAGAGCAGTTTTCAAATTTGATCACTAATTGCTGTTGGGAAATATAGTGACGACAGTGTTCAAGATGCTGCTTCTGCCGTTGAGCGGAGACTTGCAGTTCCCGGGTCCCAAATTGTGCAGCGACTACTGGACAGAAATGTCATCGAACCTTTGCTTGCTGACATTCCTGGAATTGAAATATCGTCTAACGTTTGCAGTGTCGAAAGCGAGTCGCCAAAAGTCGTAATTCATTTCAGAGGAAACGGGAGCGATGTTGAAACGGCTGTCGAGAAGACGGAAAAGCAGCGAGGACAAGTCCAGTGGTACTTTCGATCGTTTCAGAATCAGAAAGAAAAGAAGTGTCTGCAAAAAGGCGAGGCTGGACTGAAGAAGTTGGCTCGCCGTGCAGAAGTAGAAATGGATATTTCAAGAATTGCTACTGACGGAGTCCTCGAAGTGGCGTCTATGTCTCGCAAATCGGCAGAGTTATTTGAAAAGGCTATTGATGATTACGTCGACGATCATTTGCTGGTGAAGAAAACCTACGCGGCAACGGAGATGCAGCTGGAATTTCTGAAGAAATTGCGTCGCGAGGAATTCTCAAGACTCCAGAAGACCGGCTCACTGAAAACCGTCTCAAGCAAGAAGGGGCTACTGTTGGAGGGTCCTGAAAGAAAGGTATTGGAAACTTCAAAGCAGCTTGATGGCCTACTGCAAAGCTTCAGGGAAGAATCGTTTCACGTTGCATATCCAGAAAGAGCCTTCAATGCCGCTAAGGCGTTGTTCTACGATCTGCAAAAAGATTTGATGTCGCCCGTTGACAATGTCTTGGTTCATATTTTTCCGCCCGATGAATCTTTTCTGCCGCCTGCCAACTCCAAAGCGACGCTCATCGTGCTCGCTGGATTTAAGAGAACTGTTTCTGCTGTGAAAGACCTATTCAATGACTTGCCTAATCTGCTCGATCGCTTCAGCCAGTCAGTAGAAGTGTCTCCATTTCTTCAAACGAAAGTGCTCGAGAACCGGATTGCTTTGGAACGAGCTCATGACGTTGGTGTAGACGTGCGAGAAGCGGAAGTCTTCATCTATGCGACGTCGTCGGAGCGCTTTCAAGCAGCTGCAAGTGCCATAAAGGCACTGGTGCCCAATGAAGAGTCCTACGCGTGCAACGACGAATCTGCCATGGAAGCTCTCCTCGCAACGCATTGGGGTAAAGTTATTCGGATCGCTCAATCGTGCAACGTTTTCGCGGAGCGTGGCAATCCTATTCGAATTCGTGGTTCCGAACAGAAAGTCGTCGAGTTTCGCGCGGCGATGAATTCTTTAGTTCAAGAGATTCAATCGCGTGCTCACGGACATGATGCGTATACGCACGAGGATGAATTTGTGATGGAATCTCTCTGCACAACCGAGTGGCATCAAGTCGTTCAGCTTGCCCAATCATCTAGGGTATTCGCTGAGAGAGTTCGCCACGGCAAACGAATACGAATTCGTGGTCCGAAGAAAATGGTGGGAGAATTTCGCCACGCCTTGGATGCTTTGGCTGCCGAAATTCAATCTCAGTCGAATGTAAGAGGTGGCCAACGCAAAGCGTCATCGCCGAACGTGTTCAAGAAAGTTCTCAATGTTTCAGCCAGGTCAGGTGCGAACGTAAAAGCCGAAAATGCGGGATTGTTTCATGGTTATTTGCCTCATGAGAGCAGTAGCGATGATGAAGTGCCAACTATCCGTTTGAGGCTACCTAGCCGTTCTGCGACAGCAAGCCAGACAATTGATCCCTCAAGCGCCGTCGCCGCCCCCTTGGGTCATTTCCCAGCAGCCCGCAGGCTCACATCAGTTGGTGATGATGATGCAAAAGCGGCATCGGCCTCCGAACCGAAACGACGTCCACAGCCGCTCCGTGTTCTGAAGAAGTTTCCGTATGCCAGAGGGAAATACCTGGAAGTCTGCAACGGCAACGTCGCTGACGACATCGCCGACGTCATCGTCAGCGCAGCTAGCGGTGATCTCGAGCCGCAAACCGACTCCGCGCGTGCTATTCTCGAAATGGGTGGTCCGTCGTTGGAGACCGAATGTCGTCGGCACGTTCGTACGCACGGTCTGCTTTTGAGCGGAAGTGTCGTGACGTTGAGCAGCGGCAATCTCCGATGCAGACACGTCGTGCACGTCGTCGTGTCCGGAACGAAGTTTGATTTGCAGATGAGTCTTCGCAAGTGCTTCAGCGCCGTCGAATTGGTCGGAGCGAAGTCGATATCTCTGCCCTTGCTGTTCGACGACAAAGTCTTGTCCGTCGAGAAGGGTTACGAGGTCATGCTGGAAGAGATTAGGAGCCGACTGAGTGCGGCATGGATGACGTGCATTAATCGCGTACGTCTCGTCGATTCGAATTCGTCCCTAGTGAGAGTCGTTGCTTCGATCTCCGCTGTGCCGGCTGCTGTGCCACTGTCGTCTCAATGGAGTCAGGATGCCGAGTGGCAGTATCAAGACGACGACGGCGTCTTTTACTCCTTCAATCTCACAGTCGCTCAGCAACTCGAAGACGCGTTCACTGTGTTCCCGATCGGCGAAGTGGAGATCGACGTCAATGGAGTGAGTTGGGCTTTCGACTTTTCTGCCGGAACTCGGCGAAATGGTGTGACTGGTGAAGTGACGTCGATTCGAAGATATGTTCCCAATGCGCAAAGTCAGCCGAAATCAAAGGCGAACTGGTATTTCCAGGACGATCGTAAGCGATTTTGTCCCTACGATGCGACGGCTTCTCAAGTGCTTAACGACGCTTTTCTGCGTGGCAATTTAGCTCCCAAAATCACCGTAGGATCGTTTATGTATCAGGTCGACTTGAGCGACATGACTCAGACAAACCTGACTACAATGAAAGTCCGCAAGATTAAGCGAGATCCAGTTTCTTCTTCTGATATGCCAAAGAAATCAGCCACTGTGCTACCGGAGCCGGAGGTTTCGTCGTCGTCTTCTGCGACAAGTTTTGGGTCGAGGATGAGGCAATTGTTTTTTTCTTTTCTCGGCGACGAAGAAGTAACGGAGACCGTGACCATCGCTCCCGACGCAGGATTCGCGCTCGATCAACGTATGAGAGAGTTGGCAGCAAAGAAGAAAGTCGAATTGTCGTTTTCCTGCAACAACAAGAAACTGTTGATTAGAGGAGCGAAATCAATTGTTAGCGAAGTTTGCAGCGGTATCCAGGTATAACGTTGACTTTGGTGCATCGAGGTACTACCACGTCTTTTTCTCAGAGCATGATCATCGAGCACCTTAATCGTGTCGCGGATCGTGCTGAAACGGTCACGGAACCACCTGAATGGGAAAGTCAGACCGAAAGGGTTGAACTGAAGCAGGTTCAGCGTTGGTCCCAAGAGGCAACTCGAATAGAGGAACTGATGAGGGAGTCCATGCCTAGGGTAGGGGAGAGACGCGCATGTCACTCGTGTACATGCATTGTTTTCTCAGATCCAAATATTGCGAATTGACAGAATACAAAATCAATGGCAGTGGGAGCAGTATGAGCACCAACGAGAGCGAATGTGGCGTAAGAATGGTGGCGTCACAAACGAAAAGCTACTCTTTCACGGCACGCGTTCAACCGATCCCAAGCGCATCTACAAAGGCGAAGAGGGATTTGACATGCGCTTCAGCAGCCCGGGCTTGTGGGGTCAGGGCAACTACTTCGCCCTAAAGGCGAGTTATTCCGACTCGTACGCGTATCGTTTACCTAACGGATTGAAGCAAATGTTTCTCGTGAAAGTCCTTGCTGGCGACAGCGTTGAATTGAAACCGGACAGCAGCCTTCGCAAGGCACCGGGGAAGGGTCGAGGCAGCGGTGGCGTCGATTTTGAATACGACTCGGTGAGCGGAATAACGCAAGACTGTCGAGTGTACATAACGTACAAAAACGACAAAACGTATCCTTTCTATCTTGTCACTTATGTGTAGACCTCAGACCCTGAGACCTGTCGTGTCCGAGTCATTGTGTTAGAAGTGTCATTGTGTTAGAATGTGTCATTGTGTTAGGATTGGGTTGAGCAGCAACGGTATCTCTCATCAGTGCACGCCGCAGCTGGACGCAGCGCTGTTTTGCAGCAGACTGAAATTTCCCACGATCAAATTCATAGTTATTTAATCACGCCATCAGGAGGTCACATGCTCAGTACTCACGTCTTGTTGCTCAACAAAACTGCGGAATAGCAGTGCAATCACTGCAATGCTAACGGTCGCTCTCGTTCTACTGTATGCTGCATCGGCCTCCTGTAAGCTGATCTGGTCTAATCCACCGGGGCCCCAATTCACGGACGAGGAGAAAGCTGCTCAAGTGAAGAAAGGTAGCACCTTGATCCAAAGAATTGTGTCTAGCTTCAACGCGAATGCTTCGACGTACACAATCGAACCGGGAGACTATCGCTGGCCGTTGCCAGCGAACCCCTCCGTCTCGTACCAAGTCGTTTTCTCCGATCTTCATCGATCTTCGACCAATCCCTTCGCTATACGCGCATACGGCGTTACGTTTTGGCTCACTGTAAACGCCAACGTTACTTTCAGAAACGGCACGATACCGAATTTTCCACTTACGAGAGGAATTATCTTTCTAAATTGCTCGAATATTCATCTTTACGGTTTGACCGTCGACAGCGATCCTCGAGGCGTCATCGAAGGCAAAGTCGTACAAGTCGATACCAATCGTAATCGTCTGCAACTTCGTCTTTCCCTGGGCTCCTTCTTTCAGCCGTTTCGAAATCCTGAGACCGGTGACGCTTCGGGCAACTTTCTGCGTTTTCTTCCCTACAAAGGCGACGGAACGTTTATGACACCCCTGTACGGTTTCCAAAAAAACAGAGGTCTCTATCTATCAAATCTCACCAAATTAGACAGCAACAATACATTTTACGCCTACTTACGAAATACAAAGCTTCTCAGCACGACAATGACCTCGTCGTGGAAGCAAGCATACGGAAGTCAAGGAGTCTTGGAACCGAACGACGGAATAAGTATTATCTACTCCGGTACGTTTATGTTAGAGTTAGATAATTGCGAGAACTTGACAATAGACAGCGTGACCAGTCACGCTGCCAAGGGCAAGATATCTATGACGGGAGGCGAAGGAGGACATCTCATACGCAACTATTCCTCAATGCCTCGACCACATACGAATCAATTATACGGGGGAGAAGGGGGCATGGTGAATGCCTTGCGACGAGGCCCGACGTTCGATTCGATTACCATTCGAACGTCGAGCGACGACATCATGAATTTTCACGGCTACTGGGGCTACGTTAGTAGCGTGCAAAACGATCAGGTAGTGTTTGTAAAGTCGTCCTTCAATGCGAGGAGCACTGCCCTCCTACGTCCGGGTGATAGAGCGATATTTTATAACATGAGTACTTTTGCTATACTAGGAACGGCAGCAGTCGTGAAAGCCTTGGCGATCAACGTCATTCAATTCAATCGTACGACAGGTGTATTTAATCAGAGCATCGCCTATTTTCCTGATATAAGTTCAGCCAACTGGGTAATGAAAAATTCTCATTTCATAGACTGTTATCAACGCGTGCTTATACAAAACGGGCCCGGAACGTTCATCAATAATACGCTAGAACGCGTCGGTTCGTCTATTAGTATACGCAGCACTAAAGCGTCGTACAACGAGGGAGGAATACCTCATAATATTGTCGTTGCTAACAATAGGCTGATGAACGTCACAGCCATTCCTTATTCCCTCGCTTTTGGCGACCACGGTGCTCCCATATATGTCGGAGGCAGTAACGAACTCAAACTACCTATATATAATAATATAACGATAGTAAATAACACCATAGTTAATCCAGGTGACACGGGAATAAACATCTGGACTAGTTCTGATTTTGTCATCGAGGGAAACACCATAGTGAATCCCCATTTATCGACATTTGTTGCTGATAACGGAACTGATGGTCATCCGCAGGCAATTTTTGTAGATTACAGTAAAAACGGCGTTGTAAGAAATAACTGCGCTTCAGACCCAAACGGTGTTTGCAAGAAAGACAACGTAACAGGAAGCATTGTTCTGGGTCTTGGTGAGAACGTTGCAAACGTTTCTTTTATTGATTCTTTGTGGAATGCGTGCCCGTAGTCATATCGAAATAATATTAGCACAGTCTAAAGAATTTAAGGACACTGTCTAAAATAATGTGACCATTTACTCTAACCGATAAGACCCTGTTTTTAGTTACTTCTCTTCTTGGCAAGAAACCTTTTGTATGCCGCGTCTGTACCGCAGAGCCAGTCCCATATCAGCATCATTCCACCGTAGTTGCCTGTATTTGCCGAATGGTGAAAATCGTGCACCTCAGCACTCGGTCTGAAAGGAAAATAACGAAAGGGTGACCACCAAAAATCGTATCCGCAGTGGCTATCCAACGCTTCGGCAACACGAACAATAGTGTAAACCCAAAACGTGATCATGTGCGACCCGAGGAGCAGAGGACCAGCGATGAGTGGAATGACATTAGAAATGAGGTTATCAACAGGATGAAAATATTCTGCCGAAAAACCGACTGGAACGTAGAAACGATGGTGAAGTTTGTGAAAGCGACTATAGAGAAGGGGATGATGCATAGCGCGATGGCCCCAGTAGAAAAGGGTCTCGTAAATGAAGAGGCTAGCGGCAACGTGCGTGATGACCTCGAGCAGTGATGGTAAAGGAAGATTCATTCTCATGCCTCGTAGAACAGCTGCTTTATATATCAAAGGAAGGAGCAGTGGCTGGAGGACGAGATGATTGAGTGCTAGAACAGCCAGACAATTTCGAATTGTCTTCTTGTCGGGGTATTTTCCCTGAAAAATACTTATTCAATTGCACGGCTAGGCTCCTTTCCCTCTTTCTCCACCTTTTGGATTTTGCTCTCGGGACAGAGATCGAAATAGTCGATTGTGGCGAGGAAGAGGCTTCCACCGACATAAGAGACTTCGTGCACGATAATGAAACCCAGCACAAACGCAAGAAACGTGTCTTGCTTGGGGCTAAGCACCAAGTTGATCAGCGAACCGTCCATTTTGTTTGGTTTCTCTAACGTGCGCTGGGCTGACCACTTTAAACCCACTTCGCTCTGCTATTGGACAGCTATTCTTTACGTCCTCCAATCCGAGTCCTTGTTTTGACACTGGACGTTCGTATGCAGCACTGCTAAAGTTTGTCCTTTGGCTCAAACCCGCTCAAATAAGGCAGCATTTGTTTTAGCTTATCTGCAGAGTGTTGTGCGAGGGATCGTGTTCCAGTGCAATCACTATGGCGTGCTAGCATTTGTGCTCTCTGTTTATGGCGTTGTTTCAATCACGTACAGTAACAGAACAGGCTGTCGACTCGAGTCTACAGTGTAGTAATACTACGTTGTAAACTCGAGCCGACAGCCTGTTCTGTGCTCCTAACACGTATCCTGCACGAGGTTTTCCTTGTAATGAGTACATACCTCATAATATCGTCGTTGCTAACAATCGGCTGATAAACGTCATAGGCTCATAGCCATTCCTTATTCCCTCGTTTTTGGCGAAGGCAGTAACGAACTCAAACTACCTATCTATAATAATATAACCATAACCATAACCATAGTAAATAACACCATAGTAAATCCAGGTGTCTTTTTGTCATCGAGGGAAACACCATAGTGAATCCCCATTTATCGACATTTGTCGCTGATAACGGAACTGATGGTCATCTGCAGGCAATTTTTGTAGATTACAGTAGAAACGGCGTTGTGAGAAATAACTGCGCTTCAGACCCAAACGGTGTTTGCAAGAAAGATAACGTAACGGGAAGCATTGTTCTGGGTCTTGGTGAGAACGTTGCAAACGTTTCTTTTATTGATTCTTTATGGAATGCGTGCTTGGGAGGCCCGTAGTCATATCGAAATAATATTAGCAAACGGTCTAAGGATACTCTCTAAAATAGTGGGATCATTTACTCTAGACGTGGGCTGACTAAGTATACGATTCCTGCGAAGTAGCAGTTTGGTGTCGTGATTTGGTAGCAGCTGTGATTTCATCGTGAATTGCGTTCTCCGCACTTCGTTGACTTTTTCTGAAAAGAGATCTGCATGAGTAGGGAAAGTGCATTACTAAACATGAACGTACGCTTGGGGAATGTAATAGAGTGCGTTCTTACTAGCCCTTTTCGAAGCTCAATCATTAGACAGTGCAATTTATTGACTTTCTGCTTAGCTAAAATACCGCTGATATGGCTCCGCGTCACGACCAGAGCCCTATAATAATTATGGGGCTCTGATCACGACAACATTGCGACTTTGATCAGCATACAGTCGCCATATTAGCTATTTTAATCAATTGTGATTTCAGGGGGTTGACGGTTCAACTTAGGGTAATTTTGAGATTTTATTGTTCAGTGACATTTTTTATAAGAAGGAAACAATGACAGTCGCAAGTACACATAACAAAGTCACACATAGAGAGTAAGATGAAGTAAAACGCCTGCAAAACACCAAGTCATTGCACGACACCATTGTCAAGGAACGATTGAAGCCAAAGCAACATTTAGGCGTTAATTGACCAAATTTATGCTTTCTTCTGCTTGTTGACGGACTGATTGTTGACGGACTGATGGCAAATTATTTCGGTTGCGCTTCCAGTCGTACCATTCCTCGAATGTCGAAAGCATAACGTTAAATGTTCCTTGCAGAAAAACGAAGAAGGAAAGAAGGCGGAAAAGAGAGCCGACCGAGAATAACATTCGATTGATTAACTCCCAGGAAGATTGTCCGTAAATGAAGTCTTCAGCCCCAGATGTCGCGGCAGCTCTTTCACTAGCAATGGGTCCCTCTAGAGCTAGATCGATAAAGTATCTCACGAAGTTAATACATGTCATGTAGGCCATGACGAATGGGTAGACGTAGAGAGAATAGATTGAATTCATGGCATTCATGTAGATACGCTCTTGTTTCGTCGGATCGTGGACTTTTAGAGACCACAGGTCCTTTGCCAACTTCCGAATAGTAATAACCAATACAACTTGAACATAGACCTCTGTCAAATTAGACGCGGAATGTGCTATTTGAAGACATATATTTACATTCAAGTCGTTCTCAACAATTGAACTGCAATTTGTGCGTTGAAGACAAGCAGCGTTGGCGTATATGGATAGAACGCCGTAAACAAGTGGAAAGCAACTCGAGAATATCAGGCCGACCGCAATGAAAACGTCAAAATCATCCTTTGGTTCTCTAGCCTTAATTTTTTTCACTATCCCAAATCCAAGAAAACAGATCAGAGAAGAGAACATGTATTCAGCTAAGTTAGCCCCAGCGTAGTAGTTTGTACTGCCCGTTGCTTCAGCCGATATAAAAATTCCAGTCCAGGCTACAGCAGCTCCCACTGCCACGAAAAGAATGAAGGCGAACCGTTTTACGAATGGTCCAAGTGATTTATAATCAATGTTGCTTTCTCCTCCAAGTGGATTTAAACTCCGGAGTGGCGTTGACCAAAAGTGAAGAACTCCAGACCTTTTGCTGCTCTTTGCTAATTTTGCAAGCAAGAAAAATATCAGAACGACACACAATTGCACATAAAAGGGACGCAAGCGCTTTACTGCATTCAAATTGGCATTCGCTATATTGCAGGTTTTATTTCCTTTTCTCCTCAGTGGCAACTCTGCGCCTTTCACGTACTCCAAAAATTTCTCTAATCCGATGAACAGCACTGCAAAAATAAAAGCGACAAAAATTGCTGCCACTTTCACTTTGGAACCGTTTGAATCAGATATGTCATATTTAGACTTTACATAAAACAGGTAGAAAACAGCCAAGAAGAATATTAATGTTGCTGACTTGTAAAAAACGGCTACCAGAGTAACACTGACGGGCATACACGGAGACGAAGCGTGTTCTAAAATGATTATGAAAGTTGTAACAATTTCAGCAATAGCAAGTAAAGACAGGATAAGCAAAACAAACAGAACTACTCCATCCATTGCCCTCATCTTTTTTTTATCCTTCTTCCACAAGCTATTATTCCAAATCAAAAATCTCAAAAGAATTGCTATAAGCACAACAACAAAACCGCACGAGTAAATTGGGATGTAGTAAGACGAATCGTCAGTGTGATGAGAATCAAGAGAATTTGACAAGGCGAAGCTGAGCGAAAGAACAACCGGAGGCACACAGACGGTGATGAACGTTTGGGTGCACTTCGTAGCCTCATCGGTTTCACCTACGATAATATCATATCATTTTTATAGTCTAACTGACTCTGTGCACCATCAATATCTACGTAGGCAGTTGGGGCAGTTGGGACGTCCCCTGTCTGAGGCATTTGATGCCAAGATTCGTCGAGGTCGTTGGCAGCGGTGGCATCGTAATTGGGTTCCATCTCAAGTTGCGATGTGGAAACTATTCAACGGTACTCTCCTAGCTTACGCGAGAAGACAAAAGAAATGTACGGGAAACTCACTGACTGTGGGAAAGTGTGGCTGGTGCCACCACTCAGAGCTAATCTAATTACGTTACCTCGACACCGCGCTCTCGATCAATCGACGACGGCGCTTGTGTTCTGGTTTGGTTAATTACGTGGAGTGGGGAGGGGGTTGCGAGACGTCAGACGGAAAAAAGTAATTTAAATCGCCAACAAAACTGCCAACCGACCCTGCCCTGTTTTTAGTTACTTTTCCGCTTGGCAAGAAACCTTTTGTATGCCGCATCTGTACCGCAGAGCCAGTCCCATATCAGCATCATTCCACCGTAGTTGCCTGAATTCGCTGAATGGTGAAAATCGTGCACCTCGGCGCTCGGTCTGAAAGGAAAATAACGAAAGGGTGACCACCAAAAATCGTATCCGCAGTGGCTATCAAACGCCTCGGCAACACGTACAATAGTCAAAACCCAAAACGTGATCATGTGCGACCCGAGGAGCAGAGGACCAGCGATGAGTGGAATGACATTAGAAATAAGGTTATCAACAGGATGGAAATATTCTGCCGAAAAACCGACTGGAACGTAGAAACGATGGTGGAGCTTATGAAAGCGACTATAGAGAAGAGGATGATGCAGAGCGCGATGTCCCCAGTAGAAAAGGGTCTCGTCAATGAAGAGGCTCGCGGCAACGTGCGTGATGACCTCGAGCAGTGATGGTAAAGGAAGATTCATTCTCATGCCTCGTAGAACAGCTGCTTTATATATCAAAGGAAGGAGCAGTGGCTGGAGGACGAGATGATAGAACAGCAAGACAATTTCGAATTGTCTTCTTATCGGGGTATTTTCCCTGAAAAATACTTATTCAATTGCAAGGCTAGGCTCCTTTCTCTCTTTCTCCACCTTTTGGATTTTGCTCTCGGGACAGAGATCGAAATAGTCGATTGTGGCGAAGAAGAGGCTTCCACCGACATAAGAGACTTCGTGCACGATAATGAAACCCAGCACAAACGCAAGAAACGTGTCTTGCTTGGGGCTGAACACCCAGTTGATCAGCGAACCGTCCATTGTTTTGGTTTCATTAACGTGCGCTGGCTGACCAAGAAAAATCCACTTAGACCAGTTAGACCACGTCGCTCTGCTATTGGACAGCTATTGTTTCACGTCCTCCAATCCGAGTCCTTGTTTTGACACTAGGCGTTCGTTTGCAGCACTGCTAAAGTTTGTCCTTTGGCTCAAACCCGCTCAAACAAAGCAGCAATTGTTTTAGCTTATCTGCAGAGTGTTGTGCGATGGAATCATGTTCCAGTGCAGGCAGATGCTATTACTATGGCGTGCTAGCATTTAGGCTCTCTGTTTATGGCGTTGTTCCTTCGCTCGGTAGATTTACAATCATGGCTTTAGTTACCCGGCACGTACAGTTACTACATAATATCGTCGTTGCTAACAGTCGGCTGATAAACGTCATAGCCATTCCTTATTCCATCGCTTTTGGCGACCACGGTGCTCTCATATATGTCGGAAGCAGTAACGAACTCAAACTACCTATCTATAACCGTAACCATAGTAAATCCAGGTGGCACGGGAATAAACATCTGGACTAGTTCTGATTTTGTCATCGAGGGAAATACCATAGTGAATCCCCCTTTATCGACATTTGTCGCTGATAACGGAACTGATGTCATCTGCAGGCAATTTTTGTAGATTACAGTAGAAACGGCGTTGTGAGAAATAACTGCGCTTCAGACCCAAACGGTGTTTGCAAGAAAGATAACGTAACAGGAAGCATTGTTCTGGGTCTTGGTGAGAACGTTGCAAACGTTTCTTTTATTGATTTTTGTAGAATGCGTGTTGGAAGGCCCGTAGTCGAAATAATATTAGCAAACGTTCTAAAGAATTTAAGGATACTGTCTAAGATAGTGTGACCATTCACTTTTGGCCCAAAAGGCATTTTTGAGGTGACGACTCTGAGTCACTGGAAATGGAAGCAAGAGCGGGCTAAAAAGCAGGCATTTGGAGAGTTTACATACTAGCAGAGAAATGAGGATCATGAAGACTGCCTGGGTATTTAAATCATGCACGTTTGTAGTAATTTATTTAGCGGCATCGATAATTTAATACGCACAAACAGAAGAAAGTGGAAAGAGATCAAAGTTTATCATGCATGCAAATTTGAATCGCTCCTACAACACCACAAAGACTCATACAAGAACGGGGTAATCTGAAGTACAGATAGACAAAAACTCTAACTAGACAGAACGATTGAAGAGCAATGATCTTCTTTCGTTTTTGCTGCTTTGCTGTTGATCACCTAGCTCATTCGGGTTTTGATTTTTTTTAGATCGCCAGTACTCCGTAAATGTTGAAAGCATAACGTTCATCGTTCCTTGTAAAAACACAAAAAAGGAAAGAAGACGAAAAAAAGAGCAGAATAGCATTCGTTCAACTAACTTCCACAAGGGCTTTCCATAGATGACATCTTCAACTTCAGAAATTGGTCCTTCCAGAGATAGATCGATCAAGTACCTCGCAAAGTTGATGAATGCCATATAGGCCATGATGAACGGGTATACGTACAAAGTATATATTGACGTCTTTGCATTCATGTGAATACGCTCTTGTTCCGTCGTCGTGTGGACCTTTAGGGACCACAGATCTTTTGCTAACTTCCGAATGGTAACGGTCAATACAACTTGAACGGAAACTGCTGTCAAATTAGACGTAAGATGCACTATTTGAAGCGGTATATTTATATTTGATGATGCATTTGCCAAACTGCAGTTGTGGAGACAAGCGAAATTGGCGTATATAGATAGAAGGCAGTAGAGAACTGGAAAGCAACTAGTGGAGATAAGGCCCACCGCAATGAAAACGTCAAAACTTTGCTTTGGCTCTCTATCCGTAATCTTCTTCAAGATACCAAAGCCAAGGAGGCATAAAACAGAAGAAAATATAAATTCAGCTAAGTTAGTTACAGCGTAGTAGTTAGCCTTTTTCGTTAGTCCAGTCGATATAAAAGCACTACTCCAGGCTAGAGTAGCTCCAAGTGCCACTACAAGAATGCAGAAGAACCGTTTCACCAATGGTTTAAGTGAGTCGTAGTTGATTTTGCTTTCTCCCCCCAGTTGATTCAATTTTCGCAGTGGCGTCGTAGACCAAAAGTGAAGAACGCCAGCCTTTTTACTGCTCTTCGCTACCTTTGCAAGTAAAAAAAATAGCAGAACAACGCACAATTGCATATAGAATGGGCGCAAGGATCTCTCTGCTTCCACATAACGCCTATTAATATCATCACAGGTGCGGTTTGTTGTTCTCTTAAAAGGCAGTCCCACGTCTGTTACGTAGTCCAAAAATTTCTCCAATCCAATAAAAAGCACTGCAAATATTGAAACGGCAAAAATGGCTGTCACCTTTTCTTCAGAGCCTTTTGAATCAGATATATCATATCGAGATTTGGTGAAAAACAAATACAAAAGACTGAAGAAGAATACCAGTGACGCTAAGTCGTAGCAAAATGTTGCTGCAGTGACACTGTTACTAAATTCAGCGCTTGGCTCGGATTTGCATTTGTGAATGAAAAGTGCCGTAAACACAAGAGTTCTTATAATTTCAGCAGCAGCAACCGAAGTCAAAACAAACAGAACGATCATAACCGCTATATCCATTGGCTGCATTGATTTCTTTTTACCTTTTTTTTTCCACAACTCTACATCATGACCCTGGAAAGTGCGTGCAACAACGTAAATCACGCCTCTTGAAAAAATCGCCAAAACCATTCCAGCAAATCCAAGCCAGTACATTACATTGCAGTGAGACAAGTCGGACTTAGCATGCCGGGAATCAAGGGAACTTGATAAGGCAAAGCTAAGCGAAAAAACCGCCGCAAGCACAGAGATGGCGACGAACGTTAGCGTGTACTTCGTAGGATTGGCAATTGTGCTTCCCTCTTTTTTTACACAGAAATGTTATTTACCGCGCGTTTCACCTGCTAACATGCGTACCATTAGAAGTGACGAAGTCTGGTGCTGGCTGATTGTCTGCGTCTGTTTGCTGCCACTGATCAGATCTTTCGAGACATCCTGTAGTACTGTGAGCATCCATGCACATGCAGTGTACCCTCGCAAGTTAGGAAAGCTCTGGCTAGCTGCTCTGGAGGCTCTTCCGTAGTGAAGCGCGCGTCAGGGACTGGGAGAATGGGAAAGCCTGGCTTGCGAGGCTACATGCAGTGGTTCCGGAGCTCACGTGGGAAGATCCGGTACGGAGTCCAAAGCCCTATTTAGCCCTTTTGTGTCTTTACTAAAAATTCTAACCACCAGAGCAGAAATATCAATTCCCAATCACTGCCTGAACCAAAGTCACTCTTTGAGCCCAAGCAGAGGTGCAGTAGAAAAAGAGCGCTGCTTTGACGGATGTAGTAGGAAAAGGAAACGCGTGCACAATGATGAAGCCCAGCGCAAATGCGAAAAACGAATCGGGGGCAAACACCCAGTCAATTAGCAAACCACTTCTGCTCATGCCAACCGTTGCCAACAGAGTTGGTGCATTTCCGTAAGATTTAAGGCTAACGTGCGCTAGATCTAAAACCCGCCAACAGACCCTGTTTTTAGTTACTTTTCCGCTTGGCAAGAAACCTTTAGTTTTGTATGCCGCATCTGTACCGCAGAGCCAGTCCCATATCAGCATCATTCCACCGTAGTTGCCTGAATTCGCTGAATGGTGAAAATCATGCACCTCGGCGCTTGGTCTGAAAGGAAAATAACGAAAGGGTGACCACCAAAAATCGTATCCGCAGTGGCTATCCAACGCTTCGGCAACACGTACAATAGTCAAAATCCAAAACGTGATCATGTGCGACCCGAGCAGCAGAGGACCAGCGATGAGTGGAATGACATTAGAAATGAGGTTATCAACAGGATGAAAATATTCTGCCGAAAAACCGACTGGAACGTAGAAACGATGGTGAAGTTTGTGAAAGCGACTATAGAGAAGGGGATGATGCAGAGCGCGATGGCCCCAGTAGAAAAGGGTCTCGTCAATGAAGAGGCTCGCGGCAACGTGCGTGATGACCTCGAGCAGTGATGGTAAAGGAAGATTCATTCTCATGCCTCGTAGAACAGCTGCTTTATATACCAAAGGAAGGAGCAGTGGCTGGAGGACGAGATGATTGAGTGCTAGAACAGCCAGACAATTTCGAATTGTCTTCTTATCGGGGTATTTTCCCTAATACTTATTCAATTGCAAGGCTAGGCTCCCTTTTCCTCTTTCTTCACCTTTTGGATTTTGCTCTCGGGACAGAGATCGAAATAGTCGATTGTGGCGAGGAAGAGGCTTCCACCGACATAAGAGACTTCGTGCACGATAAGGAAACCCAGCGTAAACGCAAGAAACGTGTCTTGCTTGGGGCTGAATACCCAGTTGATCAGCGAACCACTTCCGTCTCTTCCGTCCATTGTTTGGTTTCTTTAGCGCTAACGTGCGCTAGGCTTGGTAAGAAAATCTAGGAGAAAATCCATGGCTGTGTATAGCTGTGTATGGGTACAAAGCGGCTACTACTTTTGGTCTTCGCCGCGTTTCTGGCGCCTGTAAGACAAAATCACAGCTATCTTCTACGCCAGGGGCCTTTGAACAAAGCGGGGTACAGTATCTTTCTCCCGAATCCCGTACAGAAGGTCTATTGTTTCAGGTCATCCAATCAGAGTCCTTGTTATGACACGCAGCCAATTGGCCAAAGTAGACTGCAGCCAAGAAAGTTGGTCTTCGAAACAAAACAGCTTTTGCTCAATCAGAATCTGCAGATCGAGTCAGTGCTGCGCGATGGAGTTGTCTTCCCGTCCAGGCAGCTACCACTGTGGCGTGCTAGCATTTATGCTCTCTGTTTACAACTTGAACGTTGTTCCTTCGCTCGGTAAGACTACAGTAACTGAGTACCAGATTTTCATATCTTAGACCTGGTACGTGCAGCCACTACTGTACTTAGTCATATACTCAATTCGACAGCCTGCATGTTGTGGGCTCCTAACACCCCGCATGACGTTTTCCTCGTATTATGCTTTCATTGGTTTTCCTGCATAAACGTTTTCAGTTTCAAATCCTAGTTGTACTTTCGTGCGCAAGGTTTTCCTTGTGATTAGTCATACTTTCCACTTGCACTTGCATTTTCCTGATCTCTTCAGTTTCTTTTGTGTTAGGCAGCAGTGTTGAGGTGACTGCTAATTTTCGCGACGTTGCTCTTGGCGCTTCTCCTCTTCTGACGTGCGAAATCTTCGGTACTTCACCTTCTCGTTTTGTGTCGTGGACGAAAACGCCGTTGCCGTCGTCTTCGTCCGTTTCTGCAGCAAAATTTGATACTATCACTCGAGATTCAAAAAGGTGGATAATTAGGATCAGGAAAGTCACAAAATCAGGAACGTATTTCTGCAACGCTGAGAGCAACGGAATCTCAATCTCTGATCACGTATTTATCAGAGTAATAGGTAAAATGTTTTAAAAAACTGCTTCATGGCTTCTTATCTGATAAAGCTTTGAAGCACCTCCTGTTATTGCGGCGCACGGCGCTACCGCTTTAGAAGGCTCGCCAGCGACCCTGATCTGCAACAGCTCCAATTATGATTACGTCTCGTGGAATTTTCGTGGCTCGCCCATCCTTGACCGCAGCTCAGTCGTAACGTTGAACTTTCATCAAGTCAGTCGAATTCAAAACGGGACATACGAATGCGTCGTTGAGTACGTAGGCGTGTCATCGTACGCCTACCCAAACTTAATAGTTCACGGTGAGAAATGAAAGGAATAAAGTGTAGTTGAATTATACATTGGTGTGGGAGACGACCTGCGTATTTGCTAGGCATCTATACCGGTACAGTAGTCGTTAGTGAATTACCGGTAATTAAAGGTGGTCGCTTCATGGTCGCTTAGACTGGTCTTATCTTACTGGTCTTATCTTACTGGTACGTCTTCGTATTTTGCAGTTCCTCCTGAAGTAACGGAACAACCAGAGTCAACAACTGTACGACCCGGGGAAAGCGGAGAATTTACGTGCTCCATTGCCGGCAGTCCTCGTCCGCATGTCGCCTGGATGACCGGCAATGATGTACTGAAGAATTCTTCTCGAACTTATAGTAGAGTTTTGTCTTACACAAACAACGAAACGCGCAGCCAGCTGACGATTCGAAATGCTACAGCCAAGGACGACGGCTCTTATTACTGCAGCTCAGTTGGAGGCGCCGGGGACGTGAGGTCAAAATTGGCTAATCTGATTGTCGAAGGAAGTAAGTGTATGTGCAAGGTGGTAATATTTAAATAGTCAGAAGAAATTCTTTTATTTATAAAAACTGCTTAGTCTTGCGAGAAGACCTGCGTGAGCATGTACAAACAGGTGAACTTTATCAGTTTATGTATTTGTTTAGTTTCTTGGGCGTTTTTAACCAAACGCTGAAATCGTTTCTTATTTAGAAAAAATTGGGATTCTGACTGCCAAGTCGCTGTATTACGGCGGACGCGGGGTTCTCCAATGCATCAACGGCACACGTGACGAAACGCATTTGGTGACGTGGCGTAAAGATCATGGAGAAATTGACTTTCAGCACCAAAATCGACTTCAGATGACCCAAAAGGGAAATCTCGTTATTGACAACGTCACTTTTTTCGACGCGGGAACGTACGAGTGCCGCATCCGCGTTCCAGGAGCAAACACGCCGGCGAATTTCAGTCAAAAAATCAACGTCACCGTACTCGGACCTCCCAGTCGACCCAACGATGTGAGAGTTTCTATCCTCGGGAAAAGTCAAAGAAACGTTCGAATTCACGTGAATTGGACTCGTCCTTCGTCGGACGGAAACATTGATCTTATGGGATTTATCGTTTATTACAGGTTAAAGTCGCCGCTTAGAACTGCATGGAAAGTCGGTATCAACGCGAGGGATTCGCGTCAATTGTCTGCGAGAATCAACGCAGACGGACTTGATTCTTCATTTTCAAGTGTCGTATTTGAAATCAAAGTGGAAGCCGTCAATATGGCGGGCTTGCGAAATTCAACCCTTGTACTTGGCCATCTGTCTTTCCCAAGCGATTCTTTTTCTCCTAATGGTAAGCCCTTTTGGATCCAAATTAGTTTGCTAATCCTCTCTAAAGGTACGGCCTCTTCTTTGACTGAATCAAATAGCAGCGCTGAAGCTTGTCGAAACCAGCCGAATATCTTTTTGATATCCTGCTCCGTTGCTCTCTGGTTTTCTCCCTGCAGCTCGCTCCCGATTGTTTGACTCTCGTATCTCTTTTTGTTAATCCGGATGCAGAGCACGTCACGTCCTTTTCAGACTTGAGCACGTAATGTAGAGGCAATTGTACGAGAACGTTCTTCACTTTGCTGGGCTAACCGAAGTACCAGGTGACTCGATTAGATTCATCAGTAGGAAAACATGCATGTGGTATCTTTATATTACTCCTAGGAGAAACCGGAGGCGCATATTTTTAGAAATGAAGCCGCAAGTCTCAGCTATAGCGCGCGATCAAAAACCGAGTTGGTTCGGGCATTCGGGAGTGCTCTAGATCGTGCTGGAATTCGTCCGTTTGCCAAGAGGTTTCTTTAGACTATGACTTTGTCCGTCTGTTTCTTTGTCTTGATGCTCTCGGCTACCAAAAGCTCTTTCTCTGGTACACATGTATTTCGCGTGACGTTCATCAGAAACACCTTCTCTAACGATATTCTTCTGCTTTTTTCTTTACAGTTCGTCTTATTAAAAGCCCTGCTCAAGACTTATATATGGAGGACATCGATTACGTCATCTTTACGTGCAACTGCTCTTCTTGCCTGGAATCGCCTGTTGCGCAATTTCTTTTCCAAGCGGCCGAAGCGACAGCCGGATCGAATGATTTGTTTCGTTTGATTAACCGAACGACGGCGGACGCGAAAGGCGTGTACGCTTTTAGAAATGGCAATCAGTTAGAAATCAAGCGTATTCGCAAGCCACAAGAGGGCAAGTATTGCTGCGCCATTAAGGGCGAGCGTTCAAATGAACTGTCTCTTATCCTGAAAACAGGTACGCGGCTAACGTATCAAAGAGTTTCTGTTACTGTATTACTTTTCTGTAGGTTATCCCTTTTCAGTTCTGCTTCAAAAGAACTACTATTTGCAAGAAGGCGTTTTCTTCGAATTGCCTATTTTACGAAAAAAGGAAGCAGTTAAGGCCGCTTATGTATTTCAGCTAGTATTTCAGCTTGCCAACGAAACACATAATTTGCACACATGGCATTTAAATGATTTTCCCGTGGGGAAAAATTTAACGTACAGCTTTTTTAAGAAGCCTGTGTCACTGAATGATTCAGGACTTTACCTCCTAAAAATGTTTCATTACCCAAAAAAGGTGCCATCATGGAATTTTACGGTCCACGTTGAACGTACGTATATCTTTTAGCTACAATGCAGCGTTATAACCGTTTAAACATTTTAGGCGTTCCGGCTTGGTTGCATCTGACGTGCGTTGTGCTGAACTCTTCTTCGGTACGAGTTCAGTGGAGTCACACCTCGGATCACAGTGACGATCGCTTTTGGGTAATTGTGCGGGATCCTTTTGGTCGCGAAACGAATGTTTCTGCATCTGCGAGACAGTCGTCGGTTACCATTCACAGAATTACCAGTCGTGGATGCGGACAGTACACAGCGGAAGCTGTGGGTGCTCATGGTACACGGAGCAACTCCCCTGTCTCGTGTGAGAAATACCCTCAAGAGTCAGAGAGCGGAAAGTTTGCAAAAGACGCAAACGGGACGGTCGTCTATGTTGGCGACAAGGACAGTATAATGAGCGTCTGTTTACCTCCCAGTTACGTAGATGATGTCGAGAACGAAGGCATAATATGTCAAAAGTTTGGGAACCTGACCGTCATTCGTGAGTCGCCAAGAGACGAGCTGTTTGTTGAAATTCCCACAGTAGAAGTCAATTTGGTTACATTTTCAATAAGCGGTGCCTGCGTCTTGAGTTGCTCCCAAAATAGGACTATGAACGTCGCGAAGTGCAAACGTAAGGCTGGAGGAAATGAATGAGGCGGCGAGTGAACGACGCGAAATTGTTTTATAGCATTACCTACGTCTCCGGATTCGCCGCCTCCATCTGCTACTGATAAGCCTCTACCTTCTTCGCCTTCCCGACCATCTACGTCTGGTACTCTGACTCAAAAAAAGTATCATTACAAATTTTTTTAATTACGAATTCTCTTTAGGGATTCCAACTGTCTCGCCATCGTCTTCTTCATTTATCGCGGGTACACTTTAGATTTATTCTAATGAAAATGGTGTGTATTTTATAAAGTGATTTGCGTCGTACAGGAATCATTGTTGGTGTGCTTGCAAGTGTAGTAGGAGCCTTTTGCGTCATCGCGTATTGCTGTCACGTCAGGCGAAGTCGCACGACACTGTCGACACGGTCTGAAGCGCCCACGACCATAACTCTCAACCTTCACAATGCAACGTCGAATAATCAATTTCCAGAGCAGTTGCACAACATCGAACGTCGCTTGAATGGCGACAATGGCGCGACGTTGAATAGTCAAATTACGTCGGAGTTTCAAGCGCAATTAGAGGACATGGAACGTCACTTGAGTGGCCAAATGTCCCGAAGTTGGTTCCCTAGCTGCCGAGCAATTTTTTAACTAGTGACGTTCTTTGCTGTAGATTTTGAAGCAATTATTAGAGAACTAAAAGACCAACGAGACCGGAGCAAAATTCTGGAGCTGCTTTCGCTACTGAAAACCATCCATGGCGACGCAGAAGTCGAGACAGCAAAAAGAAATCTGGTCCGGATTCTAGAAGAAATGTTACAGCAGCTCGGCGGTGACAATACCTGGTAGATCATTGAAATGTGAAGATTTTTTGTTGCATGAATTGATAGTAGCCATTAGTGCACTTGATGTTTGTAGTCAAAATTAGCTAACGTTGTTCTGCTTCATATGCTATGCTGCTGCTCCTAAAGACCCAACGCGGGCACCTTAGCGTACTTTACGTAGGCTAGTCTTCCGAGTCTTCCGTGTACTGCTCGGAGCTGTATAACGCTTCCCGAGGAGCTATTCCATATGTTCCGGTTCCACGCGACCTTTGTCTGTAAAATCCGTTCCGGTATCTTTCTTCTCTCCTGCAGACTTGGAATACGGTGACGAGGAAAGCTTTCTTGCTTGTAGAGCGTCCAACAAGCCTGAACACTCTCCAAAAACTGTGCCATGGCAAGAAAGAAATCGCATGAAGATCATACTTGCGACTGAATGCGACAGAATTTTAAGGCTTGGGTGACTCAGGTGACGGTGCACAATTACTTCATCTCATTCTGGTTGTCACTTAATTAAAATTTTATTCAGCTTTTCAAAATTTTTGAGTCGTCTTTGCGCTTCTAGATACCTGAAGCCGAATTGTGTATGTACAGTTTGATGTTCCACGGGCATGTCAATCAATACAATACACGTGACGCTTGTCCAATCACGATCACAGCACACTCAACCACTTGATACATCTGTGGGCGCAGCCAGTTTTTTATCACTGCAGCATATGGAGCTGTCTTCCAGCTACCTCTGCGTCGTGCTTGCATTTCTGCTCTCTGCTTACAACATTGTTCCGTCACTCGGTAACTATTATGTAAAGCATGCTATATTATACGTGTAGCTAATAGTAGTCCACAAACTCAGTCGAGAGGTTGCATGAGGTCTCACGCATGTTTCGGTCTATGAATAGTTGTCTTTCAGTTAGTAACTTGAATGTTTAGGTGGCCTGGAGAGTCGTTGTAAAATAGTCGGCGTTTTTCCTGGAAAGGGTCGTCCTTTCAGTTTTAATTTATCTTTTTGTCCTACGCTTGGTGCATGTTTTCCTTCTATGACTAGTTATATAGTTTCTTTTTTAAAATTTCGGTTGATAACTTGCTTAGTTTTAACGATTAGGTCGTTTCCGGTTCTTTTGAAAAAGCGTTAGTTTCTCAGTTCGATCATTTAGGCCACGCTTTTCCTGTAAAAGGCGTGTTAGTTTCAATTTCATTTTATTTTTAGGCGACGGCGTCAAAGTGACGGCGAAGTACCACGACTTCACGCTCGGCGAGAATCCCATTTTGAGGTGCCATATTGTCGGCACTTCGCCCTCTCGCTTTCTATCGTGGACAAAAACGTCGCCATCATCTACGCCGCTGCTCTCGTCTCCATCTGCTTCCACAGCGAAATTTGCGACTCTTCCTTCCGATTCGAAAATATGGGAAATTCAAATAAACGAGGTCAAAAAGTCTGACGAGGGAACGTATTACTGCAACGCTGAGATAAACGGGCATGCAGTTTCGGATCATGTGTCCATCAGAGTAACAGGTAGAATTTTTTAAAAAACAACAATCAATTCTTGCTTCTTATTCCACGTTTTCTTGAAGTCCCTGTTATTGTAGCGTACGGGGCAGCGGCTTTCGAACGCTCGCCGGCGACCTTATACTGTAACGGCTCTGACTACCGTTTGATTGTGTGGAATTTTCGCGGCCTTCGCGTCCAGCTTGGCCGCGGCGGCGTCACCTCGCCCGGCAGAGGCGAAACGTTGAACTTTGCACGAGTCAGTCGAAGGCAGAACGGGACATACGAATGCGTTCCTAGGCCGAACGCAGGCGGGACATCGTACGCCCACTTGATAGTTTACGGTAAGGATAGCCTTTTGAAATAGTCTGGTGGATTGTGTTAGCTGTTGGCATGTGAGTGCACGGTTTATCGAGGCGGTCGCTTAGTAGACTACTGTACTGGAAACAGCTTTTATCTTTCTTATTGTAGTTCTTCCTGAAATCACCCAACAGCCGGTGTCTACAACTGTCAAACCTGGGGAAAAGGGAAAATTTACGTGCTCGATCGCCGGCAATCCTCGTCCTCCTGTCGTCTGGTTGACCGGCAACGGTACTGTTGTCAAACAATCCTCTCGACTTTCTATTAGAGTTTTGTCCTACACAAACAACGAAACGCGCAGCCAGCTGACCATTCGGAAGGCCACAGCCAAGGACGACGGCTATTATTACTGCGACGCAGTTGTCGGTGGCGTCGGTGCCGTCAAGTCGAAATCGGCGAAGCTGACAGTCAAAAAATCTTCAAGTAAGTATTTGAGATCTATAGGAAGATCTATAGTGAAACGTTGGTACTGGAAACAGGCAATAGAAAAAAGAGCAGCGTTTTTTTCTAAATGATCTCGCAATTGCGATTTATACTTAGGCCAACTAGTTAACTAAAAATAAAGCGCTTCCTGTTTTTGCTTATTGCGTCTTCTTCTCTAGACACGATCCTAATGTTTTTGACAGCCTACAAGTCATTGTATTTTGGAAGACGCGGGACCCTGCAATGCGGCAATGGCGAGAATGACGGGACAAATTTGGTAACTTGGCGTAAAGAACGTAAGGAAATTGACTTCAAGAGCCAAAATCGATTTCAGAAGACGGCGAACGGGGAACTCGTTATCAACAACGTCACTTTTTTTGACGCCGGAACGTATGAATGCCACATTCGCGTCCCGGCAGCGAACATGAATTTGAGTCAAAAAATTAATCTCACCGTAATTGGGCCTCCGGGCCAACCAAATGACGTCAAACTTTCTATCTTCGAGGATAGTCAAAGAAGAGTTCAAATTTGCGTGAATTGGACTCGTCCTTCATGGAATGGAAATATTCCTGTTATGACGTTTATCATTTATTACAGATTGAAGTCGCCACTTGAAACCGTATGGAAAGTCGGCAAGAACGCGAGGGACTCGTCCCAAATGTCGGCGACGATCGTCGCCGACGGCGTGTTTACTTTATTCCCAAGTGTCGTATTTGAAGTCAAAGTCGAAGCTATAAATAAGGCGGGCTCGCAAAATTCAACTCCTGTACTCGGTCAGCTCATCTATGGTCAGCTGTTCTTTCCGCTACTAGTAGCGATTCTTACGCGAATTTGTTTGATGTGTGTTTTAAAGGTACGACTTCTTTGGTGACTAAATCAAATAGCAGCGCTCAAGCTTGTCGCAGTCAACCGAGTTTTTTCTTGATATCCTGCTCCGTTGCGCTATTCTGTTCTCCATGACGACTCCTTAGATAACGGGGTTTGGCTAGAGTCTTAGTTTTTCATTTGTTGTGCTAAACGAAGTACATTTCCGGGATTTCCCACGAGAGTCCCTGCATAGTAGGTGGGGACTTTACCTCCCCGGCCGGCAGTGACGTCGCGATCAGGCTGCTCGCACGTGGGCTCGCGCGTTACGAGGAACATGGTTCGGGCAAGAATTCATCTCGACAGTGTAAAAGACTCGCTGAAGAGAATGGTCAGGTTCTGTTGCTACGTAGTGGATGATGTAATACCGTACCGTATATCGTCAAATACAAGCCCGGCTGCGGCTGCCGTTCTCGGTCATGAAAACGCACCCCACGTAATTGGGAGAGCACGTTCTTATAATTAGAGGCGTTGGTTTCGAAAGTCTCGAATAAGAAGCACCTATTGCCCTTGAAATTCTTTCGTTTTAGATTGTCTTTTGGCTTTGGGTCGTCTGGTTTACGGCCGCCCTCATGCTGCTGGAAGGTGCCGGTGACGCCGAAAGCTATTCTACAAGTATCGGTACGCTCCAGCCAAAAGACTTAAAAAAAAATAAAAAATTGCTGACGCGACCTTTTCTTCGCAGTTAGTCTTACTCTTGTCTACCCTCATAACCAGTTCATCGAAAAGGAGGAATTAGTCGAGTTTTCATGTCGCTGCGATTCCTGCTCCGGAGAGTCACTTGCGGAGTTTTATTTCCGAAATCCTTCAGATAAAGGATTTGGGTTGATAAACTCAACACTGACCAGCAGCAATTACAGGTTAATTGGAAACAATATTCTAATGATAGAGAAATTTCGCGAGCCACAAGAAGGCAACTACCGCTGCGCTATTAGTGGCATTTACTCAGAAACGCTCTCTCTAATAATGACAGGTATGCTAACACGTCAAGGATTTTCTAATTTCTAAACTTATTTTTGACAGTTTATCCCGTTTTACATACTCCTCTACCTCTGCAGAATTACTCTCTGGAAGAGGGTGATTCCCTCAAATTATTTTTGTCATTCATGTCCACTCAGAAACACGTTTGGCTGACACTTACTAAGGACGAGGAGTCTTCGAAGAACTGGACGTTTGATGCTTCGCCTCAGAAGCGAAATCTAACATACATTGATATTTCGTCTGCATCACTAAATGATGCAGGACTGTATGCATTAGAAATGTCCTACGGCAAGACAAAAGAGACATGGGGCTTCAGGATCGACGTTAAACGTACCACGACATCTTGAAACAGAGATGCGTATATAAATTGTTTATTTTAGGCGTTTTTTGGTTGCATCCGACGTGCGTTGCGCTGACCTCCTCTTCGGTGCAAGTTCAGTGGGATCAGTTCTCGACTCCCCGTCCCAATGAATCGCACGATGATCAGTTTTTGATCATTGTACGTACTGATTTCGGTTATGAACTGGCAAATGTTTCTGCATCCACCGGACAGTCACGCGTGATCATTCCCGATCTTCGTGGATGCGGACGATATGTAATAGAAACTGTGGGCTCTCAGGATAAGCGGAGCAGCTCTTCTGTATCGTGCAACAAAACCACTCAAGACCTAGAGAGCGGAAAATTTGCAGTGGACGTTGAGAAAAGAATCGTTTATGTTGGCGACGATGGCAGGATAATGAGGGCGTGCTTACCCTCGCATTACGTAGATAATGCAGAAAACGAAAGTAGACGTTGCCAAAAGTTTAAGGAACTGAGTATTCTCGAGTTGCCAACGCAAAGAGACGGGCCGTTTGTTGAACTGCCCTCGTTAGAAATTGACGTGACGAACTTTACACTGAACGACGCCTGCGTGTTGACGTGTCCTCATAATAGGATTTTGAAGCTTACAAAGTGCAAACGTAAGGCTGCAGAAACTTAGCTTCGTAGTTGGACAGGGATTTTTTGTAGCCAATCAAGGGACTGTAACTGCGACCGCATCATCGCCTCCGTCTGGCAGTCCTCTCGTAACAACGCCTTCGCCTCTGCGTTCAACGTCATCGTCTGGTACCGCAGTGCCTTCGTCTTCTTCGCCTGACATGATCTCTCCACATATTGAAGGTACCTCAGGCTAAATTATTCCACATACATGTGTGAATGTACCTTGCGTCATTCAATCAAGGGACCACACCATCGCCTCCGTCTGTGACTACGCCTTCGCCTCTGCGTACGACGTCTTCACCCATTGAAAGTACCTCAGGCTAAGCGATTCTGCATACATGTGTGAATGTACTTTACGTCGTTCAGGCGAGGCAAACAATCAGCTGATTACCGTTGGACTGCCTATATTGATTGCATTGGTGGTCGCCGTGGGGGTCGTCGTCGTCTTCTGCAACAGACGGAGAAACGAAAATAATATTACCGTGATCAACAACGAAGCCGCGACGGTTATAGACCGGATGAAGCAGATTGTTCATCAACTAAACGGCATTGAAGATTTTTTGAGTGACAATCAAAGTCGGTTTGCTGCAGCTTGTAATCCATTAGCTCTGATATTGTTGCAACTTTTCCGTAGATTCTATTGAAAAACTCGTTAAGGAATTTAGAAGACATTGTTGCCGCTCTCAATCACCGCGTCGACGCCGAATATTGGCATTATGGTCGCAGCTGGAGGACATCCTTGACGACAAGGGCATTACGGACGTTGCAGAGAGAAATCAGAAGATCAGTGCTATTATCCGACGGGTTGAATGTGAATTGAAAAACAGTGGTGCGTAGTAGCGATGTACATTTTGGCTGATCTTGGACTGTGTTTGCATGTTTTTATCTTTTAGAACACCATGGGCAGCTTACGACTGACGTCTGAACAAATCTTGCGGTATGCACACGAAACAATTACCTACAATGCGTAACCTAACCATTGCAAAGTCTTAGAATAGAACCGGCACCTTTGTCTAGAGAAGTCTTCTATAGAAATCTGGCACGTCCTGTTCCGGGCCCTCTGTCGGGATATCAGAAATCTGACGCTGGCCCGTCTACCAAGCGGATCTGTATGTATGTGTGTATGTATGTATGTGCTGCTTCAAAAACACTTTTTTTCAAGCGCAATTAGAGAAATGTTTGATTTTCCAATGCACACCTGGAAGCCACAGAGGCCACACCCTTCGCTACGTTCGCAAGCCCGTATCTCCGCCATCTGCCATCTCCACTCGTTCTCTTCAAAAAAAGCAACGAAAAGGCGTCGGAACAAGTATTAAGGTGCAAAAATATTATCGCATTGCGAAAGACTGAGGGGAAGGGGGAAGGAGGCCCTCCTTAGGACTCGCGAACACCAGTGTGCGCTTGCACTTGCACTGGAACACAATTCCACCGCGCAGATAAACTCTTTTTAAAAGGACTTGCTTATGCGTCATGACGAGGCAGCTAGCACCATCTACAGTAGCACTGTGGCAGATCGCTTTCTTTTGGACTATAGTGTACATGAGCTGCTAGCCATGGGACTCGGCAGAACAAAGGCACTGCATCTATTGTCTTTCCTCCAATCGCAGCAAGAATTCAGTTTCAAGACGGAACAGCCGGCGGGCGCGGTGGATGCAGTTCCAAGGCTGCTCCGTGCAATCATTCATATTAGAATCTAGCGTCTCAACGCAGCGCAATGAAGCCGTCTTTCAAAGCAGGCACCTACCACTGCAGCGTGCTGCTTGCAGTCATGTTCTCTTTTTTCAACGCCGTTCCTTTGCTCGGTAGAATAAGGCTGTTTTGTAGTAACTCGGGGGTGCACCTGGCGTAATTGACTCCATAGAGTCATCAACATGCAGTGACATCCTGCTGTGTGTAGTAGTAGTAGTACAGCTACTCTTCCGAGTTTGCAACGCTCTGTTTTCAAACTTGAAGGAACTTTTCCGGTTTCTGTTGTTTAGGCAGCAGCGTCAAGGTCACGGCGGAAGATCACGACGTCGGTCTCGGTGCTTATCCTATTCTGATGTGCAGAATCGTCGGTCCTTCATCCTCCGAGGCTCGTTTTGTGTCATGGACAAAAACGCCTCTGCCTTTGTCTTCGCCTCTGCTCGCATCTTCGTCTGTTTCTACGGCGAAAATCAAGACGTTGCTTTTGAATTCAAGTACATGGGCAATTCAGATTGAAAGCGTTAAAAAATCAGACGAGGGAACTTATCACTGCAACGCCGCCGAGGGAAGCAACGCAACTTTAATCTCTGATCGCGTCTTCATTAAAGTAACAGGTAGGTACATTTAATTAAAGCCGAGGAAGTTTCAATCCTTATTCACGTATGCATGCTTTGCAGCTCCTCCCGTTATTGCAGCGTACAGCACAGCTGCTTTAGAAGGCTTGCCAGCCACCCTGGTCTGCAACGGCTCTAATTATCGTATTATCTCGTGGAAATTTCGTAACCGGTTAATCAGCAGTGGTGTCGCCGGGAGAAGCGAAAAGTTGACGTTTGCTCGAGTTAGTCGAGATCAAAATGGGAGGTACAGTTGCACTGCTCGGAATAAGATGGGGGCATCGTTCGCGTACGCCGACCTAACTGTTTACGGTGAGAGAGGCGTGAAAGAGTACAGTGCAGTACTGTATATGGTACTGATAGCAATCTTTATCTTGCAGTTCCTCCTGAAGTCACAGAACAACCAGTGTCGACACCTGTACAACTTGGAAAAAGCGCAGAAATTACGTGCTCGATCGCCGGCAATCCTCGCCCGCTTGTCGTGTGGTTGACCGGTCATAATGTCGTTGTTCAGCAGTCTTCTCGAATTTCTATCAGAGTTGTGTCTTACACAGCCAATGAAACGCGTAGCAAGTTGACCATTCGAAAGACTACAGCTGAGGACGATGGTTGTTATTACTGCCACGCAATCGTTAGTGGCGTCGGAGCCGTTGATTCGAAGTTGGCAAAGCTGACTGTCAAACGATCTTCACGTAAGGTTCAGTAATCAACCAGACAATAGACCAGTCATCTTTTGCACCTCATGACTAAAATTTATTTTTTGTCTAGACAAAGTTATAACGTTTCTAACAGCCCACAAGACGCTGTTTGTTGGCAGACGCAGCGTTCTGAAATGCGGCGACGGCGGGAATTCGGTGACGTGGCACAAAGAACACAAGGAACTAGACTTTGAGCACCAACACCGATTTCAGAAGACGCGAAAGGAAAACCTCGTCATCGACAACGTCGCCCTTTCTGATGCAGGAACGTACGAATGCCGCATTCACATCGCGGCCGTAAATATCAATTTAAGTCAAACAATTAACGTCACCGTAATTGGGCCTCCAGGTCAACCCAAGAACGTCGGAGTTTCTATTCTTAAGACGAGTCAAGTGGCGATTCTAATTCGCGTGAATTGGACGCGTCCTTCATCAAATGGAAATCTTGATCTAACGGGATTTATTGTCTACTACAGGTTGACTTCGCCGCTTGAAACGATATGGAAAATTGGTAGCAACGCGCGAGATTCTTTTCAAACGTCTGCGCTAATCAGGTCCGATGGCGTGTATTCTTTTTTTCGAAGTGCCCTACTTGAAATCAAAGTTGAAGCCGTTAATAGGGCCGGCTCTAGAAACTCAACTCCAATACTGCTTTTCTCCAACAATTCATTTCCGCCGGGGACTTCGAGTACGCAAACGATTCTGGATCTAAATTATATAGTTTGATGCTTTGTTCGAACTCAGGTACTTCTCCACCGGTGATCAATTTGATTAGCAGCGCTCAAGCCTCTCAAAGTCGGCCGACGTTCTTTTTTCTATGCTGCTTCGTTGCTTTGTTCTGGTTTTTTCCTCTGCAATCCGGGCGCGATTTCGGAATTTTGACGCTCTTTCTTTGCACGTAATGCATGTATCCGGCCTTGTCCATGCATATCGCCGCCAGGACGGATGCACGATGGCGACTTTCAATTTCTTTAGCAAGTAATGTAAGCGTGTGTTGCGTTTACTAGGATTAGTACAAATTCTTTAGTTCTTTTAATTACGTCATTTTTACGTCGGGCAATTCCCCCGGACCACTCGTCTCGCTCACATCCCGTGTGTCGACAGCATCAATCACTCTTCAAAAGACACGGTCGCTGTAGTGTTGCGTCGTTCGATCATGCACCGAATGGTAAAGGCAGTTGTCACTCTGCGTGCATGAACGGCACGGTGTAGATATAATTACCACGTGTATACGACATCGTGCGCTACGTTGTCTAATCAGTGGGCTTCTTTTTTCAGACCATCTATTTGGCAGCCTGCTTCTTTTCGGTCATCTTTAGGCTGTGGAAAACGACTGACGCAACTTCATCTCCAGGTTCATGAAGAGCCATTTTTTCGCACGCCTAATTACATAGTTCCGTTTTGCCGTTTCCCAGTTTGTCTTGTTACTAACTCCGAAAACAATGTTTTTGAGAGAGAACAAATGGTGGAACTTGAGTGCCGCCTCTGTTCTGACGGCGTCAAATCTCCGCTTGTGGAATTTCGCTATAGACGAGTCTCCTCAAAAGATTGGCTCCGTGTTACTGATCAAACAGCCGGTTTCATACTTGCCAGAAGTTCTCTAATAATACGACGGTTTCTTGACGAAGAGAAAGGCAACTACAAGTGCACTATAAATGGCACCGATTCAAACCCGGTCCGTCTGAGAATGAAAGGTAGCATTAATTAATTAAGGATTTCCGCAATTTACTTTTCTCGCAGAGGATTTCAAATTATTTCAACATCCAAAAAATCAGACTTTGAAAGAAGGAGACTCTCTTAACGTTGATGTTTCCTTCAAAACCAATAAGCTTACGTTTCTGAGGGTTGTTAAGACAGAAGATCTTAACAAGGAATCAAACTACACACTGTTTACGTTCTCGTCTCCTAACCAGAGTCATCGGGTTTTCTCTATTTCTCATGTGAAACTAGCTCATCAAGGACTGTATACATTAGAAATGCGTTTTAGCACGGCACAGTCCAACCAGACGCATTCCAAGATGTGGAACTTTATGATTCGCGTTGAACGTACGTCTTACCATGACATGAGGCGGAATTAACTTTATTGAATGTAATCTTTTCTATTTATAGGGAATGTGCCAACCTCATCATCGCCTCCGTCTAGACCGTCTCTATTTACTACGACGTTTTTACCTTCTTCGCCTGGCAGTACCAAAGAGCTTCCAGCTTCTACGCCTGGTACTCCAACTCCAGAAGGTAACTCTGTAAGTATACTTTATTGAGAAAACGTAATCTGGCACGACTACAGACGTCACGTCCGTTACGACGATTCTGCCTTCACCCACTATTACTGTGGGAGGAGGTACCATATAACTCGTTTCTGTGTATGCAATGTAATCCTTTCTATGCATAGGGAATGTACCAACCTCATCATCGCCTCCGTCTAGATCAGAGTCTCTATTTGCTACGACGTTTTTACCTTCTTCGCCTGGCAGTGCCAAAGAGCTTCCAGCTTCTACGTCTGGAACTCCAACTCCAGAAGGTAACGCATACTTTATTGAGAAAACGTAATCTGGCATGACTACAGACATCACGTCTGTTACAACGATTCTGCCTTCACCTACTATTACTGTGGAAGGAGGTACCATACAACTCGTTTCTGTGTATGCAATGTAATCTTTCTATGTATAGGGATTGTACCAACCTCATCATCGCCTCCGTCTAGATCAGAGTCTCTATTTGCTACGACTTTTCTACCTAATTCGCCTGGTAGTACCAAAGATCTTCCAGCTTCTACGTCTGGTACTCCAACTCCAGAAGGTAACTCTATAAACATATTCTATTGAGAAAATGTAATCCGGCACGACTACAGACGTCACGTCCGTTACGACGATTCTGCCTCCACCTAGTATTACTGGGAGAGGAGGTCTATATATAACTCGTTTCTGTGTATGCAATGTAATCTTTTCTATTTACAGAGAATGTACCAACCTCATCATCGCCTCCGTATAGGTCGTCTCTATTTGCTACGATGCTTCCAGCATCTACGTCTAGTACTTCAACTCCAAAAGGTGACTATTTAAGCATATTTTATTGAGAAAATGTAATTCGGCGCGACTACAGACGTCACGCCCGTTACGACGATTCTGCCTTCACCTGTGGGAGGAGGCATGTACCTCGTTTCTGTGTATGCGTGCTTATATGGCGTCGTGCAGGTGGCAATTCGCTTCTCATTGGTTTGGTGTGTGGGGCTGTATTACTACTCCTACTACTACTAGCTTTTATAATTGGCACGAGGATCGTCATCGTGCGTAACCGCGCCGGCATAAGAAGTCCCGCGAGGCCTGAAGCAGAGATACCTCTGCCTGAAGTCTCCACGTCAACTGACGGTGACACGATGCGAGATCGTCAACTAAATGCGATTCAAAGGGATGTGAACGACCTTGGGAACGACATCCAAGACATGTTTCAAAGTTGGTTTGAGGCCCGAACGCGACTGTTCACTAATGACGTTTTTTGCTCTGTTTTTTTAAAGAAATACTTACGATACTGGAAAATTCTCCACCAGATCAAATACGCTCAGAACTGAATGAGATCCCCGAGGACAACCCGGAAGTTGAGGCGATGAAACGACGTATAGACGAATATTTACAGCAGTTTGAAGAGACATGAAGAAACAGTGGTGGGTGACGAGGCATTTAGAGCTGCAGGATGAAGGTTTAGAATATTCTGTCTGGATATAATAAATATTCCACGCTGCTTTATACATGCATCTAAATCCCGTATTTTCGCCAGTACGTCCACAGGCGTTGTCTCGCCAAACGACGGCAAGAACGCACCGAAAGAGCGTTGAAACGAGTTTAGGACCCCGAGTTCGCCATGTGAAAGACCAAGAGGGCCCCGCGAACACCACTGTTCGCCTAAAGCGGCGGATTTTCGACTGTCGTTCTCGTGCATCGTCAAGACAGAGTGTTCCGCAACGGAGTCGTGTTCCAATGCAGGCAGGAGGTAGACCACTGTCACTTGTCGCTTGGATCATTCATTCAGATCAACAATCTGGCGAGAACACGCTGCTAAAATTTTTAGTTCATGATCACGTGTTCATTAGACTTCACTACGTAGTACATTTTTTGTAACCTAAACGTCATCGTCTTCTTCTTGAAGCGCCTCCTATTATTGCAACATATGACGCAACAGCTTCAGAAGAAGTCAAAAATGGAATGAGTTGCAGAGAACAAGGACAATCTACGGTGAGAAATAGATCTAACTTTTGTTTCTTCTCAAGTTATGTACAACTGGGTTTTCTAAGTCTGGGTTGATTGAGGACATACAGATTGTGTGTAGCAGACAGGTAGAATTTTATCTATCATAAAAATATTTCATCTTGACGAAATTATCTCAGCAGACGCGAGTAAATGGCGTGGTTCAGTTTCTGTCTGATTTGAAGGATGCTAGAGAGGTATAACAATCATTTCAATTTGCTTTCTTGAGTCAGAGTTGCCAATGAAGCTTGATATTTTGTCACCAGGCGTCCTGAGATCAATTGACGCACTTGTTACCTATACCCAGGGCGTTACTGAAGGGATCTGTAGGCTCGTTTATGGTGAGCATAGAAAACATTCCTTCAGGTAAGTAAGTACACTAGTCACGTAGCGGCAGCTAGAGTCATCAAGAAGGTAGTCAGTTTCAGTGACGGAAAGATTCGGTAAGACTAGGATGGCTTGTGAGTACATTACGTAGCCTTCTTTATATTTGAGTTCTAATTTGATGAGGCTGCTGCTGCTGCTAGGCTAAGCGAGCTGTCGTCTAGGCCATTTAGTTACCTTGATTATTATGTTAAATTATTCTGTATGGATCAATCTGTAGAGTTTGTACAACACAACACAATGAAATTTTATGTGTTTTTTTTCTGAGGGTTTCTTCCAAACTCTTTTCATTGAAGACGAAGTGGACGAAGAGGTTGACCTTCTGGTCCCAACGTCCTCGGCAGGACGGGTGGTCCATCTGCCGGACGACGGAGATTGTGGCTTTGATCTCCTAAACTGCCTGTATGCCTCCTGTGGGGTATGAGGCAATAACATCTAAACGGCCACCTCTCCTGGGCAGGCCGCGCTTATGCGCAGCCACGAGCAGAAAAACTGCCCACTATCACGGCGTGTATTTTTGAACAGAGACTACTATCTTTTTTATTGGCAGTCTCTGCCAAAGAATGTCGCCTGAACAAAAACGTGCTGCATGCGTCTACAGAGGACGGTAGCGAGCACACATCAGCTGTGGCGACTGCAGTCTCGGTCTCATCATCTCTAGATTTATCTAGTAAGCAGATTAATTTCCTCGTATTCAGCTAAGTTTGTCTTTTTAGGACTGGGGTCCTGAGCACGACCCCGTCATCAAAAACTGCTCCGCCGGGGTCCTGGGCAAGACCCCGTCATCAAAAACTGCCTGGCAGGGGTCCTGGGCATGACCCCGTCAAAACTGCCTGTGCATGAAACGCGACGGGACACTGTTAATTTTTTTCAATTTATTAAATAAATCAACCGTCCCCTCCCTTATCTATGAGCAGTTTTTGATGACGGGGTCGTGCTCAGGACCCCGGTTGAGAGCAGTTTTTTATGACGGGGTCATGCTCAGGACCCCAACTCCTAAAAAACGAGCATTAATAACAACAACAAGATTTGTACTAAGGCTAACCTGGCCGTCGTTCAGCCGTAAGACGACTCGTAAACTACAGTGCAAAACGGCGCTACCAAAACAGCAAAAATTAAAAAAAAAACACTATAAAACTAAATTGTTCCTTCTCGGCCCTCGTCACAGACATCTCAACACTGCAAAAAAAGCAGCTGACTTTGGCTCACTCTGCAGCTGCACCTTATTTGGCGTATTTGCTCGTCACAAGATTTCATCACATCCTGAGAAAATAAAAGCACTTACAATGCATTGCTGTCGAATGACTATAAGATTTCTCTCGTCCTCTGAGAAAATGAGCTCGCGCCTCGCAACTGCATGAATCGATTTTGGGAGCCGAAAACGACTATAAGCCCCCCGCGTTCGTGTTTACCTCGATTGAGCTCCCGCGAGGCTCGACGAATGACGTCCATCCTTCCGCAGTCCCTTCGTCTTTGCGATGCTGTCCGAATAAAATCTTTGAAAAGACGAGAAAGGAGAAACGAGAATGAGAAACGAGCGAACAACTGCTGCAGCGAATCGAAGTGGGGCCTCATCTGAAAAAGAAGTCTCACTGATAGCAGTTTCAACGAAGGAAAGAGCTCAACGATTTGGCGCTAAGACAAGTTCTCCGTACTTCGCGCCTTTTTCTGTTGTCCACCGAAAGTTGCTAGAGACTGATGCATCTTTCAAAGAGTTTTTCAAATTTGTCCTATTTATTTGTCCTATTTATTTTGAATTACTAAGACTGAGTTCTGACCTGGATCGACGGTCTAGACGGATTATTCTCAGATTCCTTGTCGTCGAAAAGTGAGCTCGCGCCTCCGAACTGCATGAATCAAATTGAAGGCGTAACGAAAAACGACTAAGGGGGCCCCCGTTCGTGTTCACTTCGATTGAGCTTCAGTGAGGCTTGATCAAAGACGTCCGTCAGTTCCTTTGTGTTCGCGATGTTGTTTCGAGCGGCGAGGACGATCTAGTCGCAATGCTCGCTCCTTTTCTTCCTCTTTCTACTTCTTCTTAGGCCTAGACCATCCGAAACGACGCCTTCGAGCAACTAAATCGTCGCGAGACTGCTCGCGAAGGCAGAAATCAAAGCGGACGACAGAAAATCACAGCAACTTCGTCATTAGAGATTAATTTGCAGCCGGGGATTTCGATCGCGCGCGAAGCGGAGAGGCAGAGGTCCTACAGTACAGTAGAATACATAGAAGAGAAAACAAGAACAAGAAAATGGGTTTATTTTGCGAGGTTGAAACATGAAAAGTCTTACAGTTTACGAAACATACTGACACAGGACGGACTTGTGTCAGTATGTACTCAGATGATCCCATTCCTTTGGCTCTTTGCAGAGCAACGTTATATCTCTTAATCCAGAATTCTTCAGACTTTCCACAGTCTGTTACACCGAAAATAAAACATTGAGAAAGAGAGAAGTTATAATTAATTCACACCAACCCGTCATATGGCAGATGTTATCGTCAATTGTGCTCGCCAGTTACAGGGAGGAAGTGAGAAGCAGCGCCAACGGAACGTTTACCGTCAAATACACATTCGACGACGACGACGACGATTACTTGAAGTCGCTTATGCATTCACAGCTCTTGCCAGGGCTCTTGCTTTCACAATTCCTGCGCGCGCTACCGAGTACTTTCCCTACTCGCAAAGAATCCTTTCCCGAGCCTCCATCGTTAACTGCGACTAAAACTCAGAAGGTACGTTGATTTATTTCTACGTACACGCGTACTTTCTTCCAAGACAGCTCGAATGCACATCGATGTTGTCGGTGTCGGAACTGAAAGTTGATTTTCCCATGTAGACCTCGATTTTGCAATGGCGCAAAAAGTGTCAAATTTCCAACGGTGACGATCGATGGCGAGAAAGGGGCCGTTCTTACCTTGGTTTCTTTGCTTTCACTTTCAGGGCTAGGCGTGTTTCTGTAGTCTTTCGAGCTCTTATGCATCCGGAGTGGTGCTGCCACCCCGGAGATAAAATATTCTTGCGGTTTGGAGCAAATGAGTTGGGAAACTGGGCAGAAAATGTTCTTCCTTTGAATGTTGAAGGACAATTGTGAGCCGTAGGGTAGATATGAATTGCCTCAGGCTATGCGTTTGCTGTCGTTTGTCATCTTAGTCCCTCTTCAGAAGGAGATATGCTTCTGCTTCGTGGTCACCATGCGTTTCCTGCTGACCTTGTTCAAGGCCCTCTAGCATACAAATACGTTGTGCTTCGAACACGGATGAACCACTACGAATACGAGTTCGTATGCGGCGATTTTGAAAGTTCTGCTGACAGAGTTCTTAGAGTACCTGAAGAAATTCTACAAAAGAACGGTACGCAGCAGTGATTTACCGCATCGCGTACATGCAAACTTACTGTAACTTCAAGTAAACAGTAGCGTCAAACGCTTGTAATGACACGACAGCACAATTGTGCATTGCATTTCGTTTCCTTGTAGACGAATATGTGAAATATGATCACGTTGTTAGAAACGTTGACGGTGTTCTACACAGATCCGGACGATCTGTACAGTACTGCAGGTCACTAGTAAATTATCAGGGATGAGTTATGTTGACCAGAGTTCGTCGTTTGTAGAAAATTGTCCCTCAGAGCAATGTTTCCGAGATGGTCAGGATTCTTATGTGAAAACGAAACGGGAGTTGCTTGCCCGAAAGCCGAAAGAGTTCTGCATCAACTCCGCAATCTAATCCGGCAAGTAGAATACACCGAAGTGATGGAAGTTCCATGTGGAAGAATACGACCTTGGACGGTTCCCCAACTAGATATCAGAGAAGTGAGGAGATTAATTAATAACTTTTTACTAGCACCGTATTTATTTCTGCAGACAATATGTCGCCTTATTCGCGCAAAGGTTGCCGAATTAGGCCAATTGAGTCGACATGGCAGATTCGATAGAGTAGTCTCTGCCGTGGCTATTGCCTCGACGGCTTGTTTTCTGAAAATACAATTACCACGCTTGGATTTCAAATCTCTGGCAGTGGCCTTGCTACCTGACCTGGAGAAAAAATCCTTTCAACCGTTTGAAGCTATTAAAGCACATTTTGATTCTTTTAAGTGGGTCTTTGGAATTGAAAAAAGCACTATGAGTAAGAATTATGTTACATAGGTTAGTATTTCAGGCGTTGACGTACGTGTTCTCGGAGCTGAGTAAAAATCGGTTGGCAGAGGGTGTCCTATTAATCCCGCTTTTTCATTTCCTAACCGACGCGTTGATTGATGCGGAATTCAATTGGAAGACGGAGGAGTGGTGGAGTATTCCTCAATGCATTACAAGAGAAATACACTGGCTAAAAAAGATTCGGTATGTAATTTGAAGTATTGAACGAGTCCTAAAATAGATGATATATTCAACAATTTCAGGAAGTCAAAGTTCGAGCCAATTATTGGTACCTTAGAGCCACTTCTGGCTCTGGATACCTTGTTGGTTCGCGTCGTGCTTTTCTGCACAAAATTCGACGATCTTTACAGCTGGATCGGCTTTGCTTGTCCTGGTGAAATAGTCGTCGCTTTTGTCAAGAAACTATTACGACGAAATGCTTCGAAAATCGAAGACGAAGTAAGCCGCCTTGCTGTAATTACCATCACAGCACCACACAATTACGTTTTAGAGACTTTGTGAATTTTTAAGACAACTAACAATTTGTCTTGCAGGCACTAACACGTATGCAGGTTAATTAACCAACTGCATTTCTTTTACTGCACTATTGTTTACTAGTGCTGACTACAAATTATCATATTTGGTTCATGGAACGGATTCTCTAATCGATGCGATGTGCTACTTATTTCGTAGGAGCGAGTTCAATAGGCTTATTACTACTTCAACTTTGTGGTGCTTTGCTGACTTACTATTGACTCACCTTCAGTTGTGGAATAGAAAGATATTGGCATGGGAACATGACCAAGACCGTTTGAAGCTTGAAGCCGAAAAAGCGTCAAAAACACTCTCCGATTGGATGCTTTTGCTGAGTCACCGAGATGATCCTTTATTGCCTTGCTCAGTAATTTCTATTATAAAGGTCGGTTTTGTTACATATCTAAATTTTGCTCATTATCGTGGGTTTAGTTGTGGAGCGATTTGGTGATTCGAGGCAGCAGTTTACATGAACCTCTAGCGCAGAATTGGGTAACGTGGCAAGTCGAAGGCTTTAAAATCAAACTAAAAAACGTTAGCCTCAGCTAGTCTTATTCAAATAAAAGCAGCGCAAAGTTATCTTCTAGTGGGGAATGACTGCTATGCGATCATATCGTGATATCTTCTCTGAAATCAAATGTCTCCACGCAGAAATAGGAAACGCGTTTCTAGATTTTGCTGAAGAAACTTTTACCAAACTCTTTCAAGTGAGAAATGCATGCCGTACAAGCATTTTTGCACTTGCTGTACGTGTGCAGGATCTGTGTGAAAATGACAGACCGCCCTTAGTATCAGATTATTCTGTCGATCATTCTACCGAGTTTCTAGTACAAACTCTTAGAGAGTAAGCATCAACCGCGTAAATTGGTTTGAATTATTAATTAAAATGCTTTCATAGAAATACACCAGACCTATCCGATTCTTCGGACATATGGCTCGAAAATCTTCTTAGCTGGCCTTTGTGGCATCATTTTCTTAATACCCACTCTTGTAAGAAAATTTATTGTTGATTCGTTGAATTTTAGCTCATGTTTAGGTAAAACACTTGCAGTTTCTAACAACGAGGAGTTGCAGCAAATAATTGAAAAGGCCAAAAATGCATTTCAAATTTTCGCTGAACGATTAAATGCGGCTGACGTGTCTAGCAATCAAGTCAAGTCGTTCCTTAATAACAGAAAACTCCCAAGAATTATTGCTTTACTTGATAATGGTGCACGGTCATTAGGAGTTGAAGAAGCTCTAAGACAACTACAAAAACAAGTGGCAGTTTTGGAAGATGAGATCGAAGCGGTGAAGGCAGTTTTAGGAAAATTTTTGAAACTGGATGACCGTACGCCACTATACGTTTATAAGAAACACGAGCCTCTAATCGCTCATATATCTAGATTGCTTTGAAAATTCTGCAGTAAAAGATTTACCTCTGAACAGAATTGTTTTCAGGAATCTCGACGGATCTTTTCGTGTTGTTTCCCAATACGACATTCCTGAAAATCTACAAGAGAAATTTCGCAGTTCTTTCTTCTTTAGGAGCTTCTGTGCCCCGAAACATCTTTCGGAGCAGGTATCAATGTGAGGAAGAATGTGTAAAATGATGTCTAAGATAATTTTAGAGAGACGAATGGATAGAAGCTACGCAGCAGCTTTCTAAGAATTTAAAGAGTGCCTATGATCAGCTTTCAAATAGAGACGTTGAAGTCGCGAAGCTTAAAGCTGAACTTGAACGGCTCGGTGAAGAAAATAGAAAAATAACAGCGTCGCGTTTAGCAGAAGCTACAGCAACCGAAGAAAGGGTTCAAAAATTGCAAAGAGACTACGAAAACGCTAGGCTTCTTTGCCAAGAGAAAGAACATCAAATGGCTATGTTTAGACAACGCGACGAATTGCTAAACATTCCCGCTACTGATGTCAAAATGACGGAGATCTGTTTGGGGGAAGGATCGTATGCAAGTAAGAACCGAAACAGAAAAAAATACTATTGCTGTCTGACAATTTTTCCCTAGGAGTAATGTTGGGGTATTGGAGAGGATCGCGTGTTGCCGTGAAAACATTTCACAGCTGTCTTAAAAGTAATCACAACATCGCTCTCTTTCGTCAAGAAATAGACATCAGCAGCCACATACGACATCCAAACATTGCTACTCTTTTCGGAGTCACGGAATCGCTGGAGGGTCCAGTCAGCCTAGTAACGCGACTACTAGAGGGTTCTCTTTCTGATGTCATCTACAGCGGCGTGCAGCAGCTTACTTTACGAGAACAGACTGACTTAGCCGTGGGGTTCACAGCGGGTCTATCTTACCTGCACCAATTGCCCACAGCCGTGCTTCACGGTGACATTCGTCCAACTAATATTCTCGTCGATGCAATGCTCGAAGCGCAAATAGCCGATTTCGGGACAGCTCGTTTTGTTGGCGCTTCTCTGTCTGCTGGCCGTTCAAGCCGCGAATATGTTGCGCCTGAGAGAATGGATGGAAATGCATCAAATACCATGTCTGCTGATGTATACAGTTTAGGAGTAACCTATATTGAGCTGATGATCAGCGAGAGTCCTGTCGTGAAGTCGAGGCGCAGTCAGGCTGACAAAGTTCTTTATCCCCATTTCCAAGATCTTTGTTTGCAGGCTATTAGTCACTTGCCCAGCGATCGTCCGTCAGCAGCGCGGTGTCTAAGAATTTTAGAAAAAATTTGCGAGACTGAATTGTACAACAGCTGTCCCCCAAAGCGCTTAGTTAGAAGACAGCATGCTACTGGAGGAGGTACAAGGATATCGCTAGTTTAGTCAAGCATACTCTACCTGTGCTTGGCTGAACTTTTTTTCAATATTTACAGGTTTTATTATAGTCTTGGGATTTTTATGCATATTTTGAAATACACGACTCAAACACGTACATCGGTGCATACCCGCCTTCATTGTTTGCGCGTGCACTTCCCTTCGTGTCCTTTCGATACAGACGCCGTTGATGGCAATCGCTCTCTGCAGAGCCTCGCGGCTTCATCAAAATCCTCCAACTGGTGCTCGGATTCCTCCCCAATCACGATCCTTTCGCTAGGTCTTCGTCATTGGCGCGTTTTCCCAGCTACCGAGAGGAGATGAAACTCGGAAGCAGCGCCAACGAAACGGTTACCGTCGAATACGCATTCGGCGACGACGATTAGACAATTTCCCGAATGCTCTTCCCAACACGCAGTTCGTATCCGAGCTCGACGGGTCGATTTGCAGAGCTGCAGAGTGGTACTGTCGCCATGTCTTATCCGGGACACCGCGAACGGGCATTGTGACAATTTTCTGCTCAAAGATCTCGTCGCGACGGTGCTCGCAACGGTCGGCAGGCGGAGGTCGGGGCGAAAACGACCTCGCGACACTCTAGCAGAGCTGACGCGATGTAACCATGTAACCCAGAACAGTTCAATTGGCTGCGCGCGCAGAACGTGTCACGTGATTTAGTTTCGCTCTTTCCGGTCTTTTCAGAGCTTGTACCACTCCTCGATCTCCGGATCGCACTGGATACACCACTCCTCGACCTCCGGATCGCAGTGAAACTCGGAAGCAGCGCCAACGGAACGTTTATCGTCGAATACGAATTCGACGACGATGAGGCCAGTTTCCCGAACACTCTTCCCACGCGCAGTCCGTATCCGTCGCGCGAGTGCCATGTCCTCCTATCCGGGACATCGCTAAAGGTGACAATTTTCTTCTCAATTGTGATTCTCGTTGCGACGGTCGGCAGGCGGCAGACTTCGAAAGCTGCAGATCGCTGACCATCACAGGACTGCTGCAAACTGAAACGATGGATTCAGCCGTCACAGAACAACAAACTGAAATCATAGATACTAGTATCTATACTGAAACTAAAACGGCAGAATCGACTCCAGGTTACAAGAAAACGAGAGCTGGTTTTTTGAGCACAGTCTCAATCGCATTTGATTTAGAAGTGGAAAACGAAGAAAAATCTGACATTCCGCTGACTCTGCCCGATGCGCATTGGTTTCCCGGCATGGAATTAGGTCTCGGATTCGACGTTCTCGCCGGCGAAGTAAAGCCGTCGCCTTTTGAAAAGATTGTCATCGGCGAATCAAAGTCATCCCCTATTTCGAGGTGCAGCACTAGGAGTAGAAGCCAAACGCCTATATGTGTGTGTAAGGTGCGATTTCATTTAGCTCATCGAAAAGTACCCAAGAAACGTTTGATTTTGTCGAGTCGTCGCAGGAAGTCGAAAAAGAGCTCAGCATCTCCACCAGTCTGTCATTCGGACTCGGATCCTTCAGTTCGAGCTTTTCGACAGAAATATCTCACCACGTCGAATTCTCTCATCGCGCCGTCACCGCCATTCGCAAGAAAACCGTGACCTCGGACTCCTACAAAATGCTCGCCGATTTCGATCTGAAAGAAGAGGCCAAATCGCTGTTAAGGCAAAAGGACATGAAGGCATTTCGCAAAGTCTATGGTGATTATTTCGTTGCCGGGCTGAAACGAGGATCGTCCTTTCGCGCTTATTATCGCTGCAGCGCCTCCAGCAAGGAAGAACTGTGGAAAGTTAAGGCGAGCTTGGAAGCTAGTTATCTGAGTGCAACTTTGAAGAGCGAAACGGACGTCAGCGACGGATCAAAAAGCAGCAGCAGCTCCGTATCGTCGAGCTACACCATGTCCGGTGTAGAAGGGACGTACCAACCGTCTGCTTCGACGCTGAAAGATGTTGACAAAGGTCTTGAACTCGTCAACAAAGCTCTCGAATATTTCTCGGCGAATGAGAAAGGAGCTCCTTTCCTCGCGATTCTTAGGCACTACGCCTTTCTGAATCCGGAAGTCGAGGCGAGCGTTCCCGTCAGTCCGACTGCGTTTCAAGAGATGAAGGAAATAGCCCAGCACGTTTTCGAATTGGAGCAACTGTTGAAGTCGTCGCTGACGCCCGCCGTTCAAAAAAACGTTCAAGACTATTTGAACACGTTTGACAGAAACAGGTACGCCTTGGCAATCGACAAGTCTAAGCGAAAGACTCTTTCGGGCAAATATAAAGAAATTACCGATTCTCTTGGTGACGTGCGACTTCGCAGAAAATTTCTCTCTATGGTTGGGGCCGCCGACCAACCGGATGAAAAAAAGTACGGAGATACGGTCCAATGCGGCTTTTTTCCAAAGAGCCCTTTACCAGAGCAAATCAAAGCAGACATTCAAGGCTTCACACTTGAAGTCCAAGATAAAGATCAGAATGCTTCCAATCCGCTCTATTTCTTCGATCCTGAGAAGATCGTCGTCGGATGGAGAGTTCATCAGAGCGGCAAGGGCATGGATCGCCACTGGACAGTCACGGGCAGATTTCTTCTGAAAGACGAAGTGAAAATCAATGTCGTCGGCGAAGGTGTGGTCATACTAGACGTTTGGTGCGTGAATCGTTCCGATTACCCACAAGAAGGCGAGGACGAAGAATAATTAGGTGTCTGACAGTATGTCCAAGGTTCGCTGCGAAATGACCCTACTACAGTAGTAGTCTAGTTGTGTTGTAGCCTTTCATCAATTGTAGTCGGTGGCGTGCAAAAGTTTAGGAGTAACCTACACTGAGCTGATGATCAGCGAGAGTCCAGTCGCGTGCAGTCAGGCTGACATACCCATTTCCAAGATCTTTGCTTGGAGGCTATCAGTCACTTGCCCAGCGATGGTCCGTCGGTGTCTAAAAAAATTTGCGAGACTGAATTGCACAACAGCTGTCCCCCAACTTGAAAGCGCTTAGTTAGAAGACAGCATGCTACTGGAGGTACAATGATATCGCTAGTTTAGTCAAGCATACTCTACCTGTGCTTGGCTGAACTTTTTTCAATAATTTACAGGTTTTATTATAGTCTTGAGATTTTTATGCACAGTAGTTGGCCCCCCACCTTACAGTGCGCTACCAGTCGCTAATTAGGCGATAATTGACTGCGTCACTAATTAGATAATTGGTTAATTAGGTAATTGGATAGGCCCGCCTTAAAAAACGCGACCAACCAAACGATGGACACGCGCCAATCACGAAAATGAACTAACTAACTAAGTAACTAACTAACGAACTAACGAACTAACGAACTAATCGCGCACATAACGTGAGAGAGTAGTTTCGCCGCCTAGCCTGTTTCCTACCCACGGCTAGACGTTGCCCGGTCCTGCCACGCGGAGGCACTACTCATAGGACCGACATGCAAGACATTGATACAGACGCGACACGCACAAAGCACAAAGAAGGGGAATGACAGACAGTCGAACAGACAGACACGATCAACACCGGCACAAATCAGACACGCAAATATTTTTAAATTTTAGGTATGGCTACATGATAACTTTGGTGTACAAAGAAACAAACATACACATAAACATGCATACAAAAATGCACACAATCATGCACACAATCATGCAGGGGCCTTTTTTTGGAATTTTTAGGTTCGATTAACACAAACATGCAGACAAACTTTCCTACCTTCCCCGCCCTTGCTTACTTCCCACTTTGCCTTCATTTCACTGTCTTCCCCTGTCCGTCCCCCTCCCCAACCCTGCCCCACATTTTATTCCCATACTGCCAATCATGCAAAAACATTAGAATACAATGTCACAAACAATCACAACACCTTTACATTCAAAAAACATACTGTTCACGGATGTGTTCGAGGAGCGACCAGAAAGCATTGACCTGCGCAGTGTCGAACTGCTTGCGCCACATAAACTCTTGGAGGTACGTTTCGAAGAGTGGGGCCCGGGTGAAGCAACTTCGCTCCTGACGCATCATTCTTTTGACCTGCGACCACGTAGATTTGATGTTTTGAATTTTGACACCAGTCACCGGATCAACGAAGTTCCTGCTGTGGTTCACTACTCGGTGCTGGTAGTTGAACCCTGGCATCTGATCTAAGCCAATGTATGCCCTCCACATGTCGCTGAAAATGATGCTCCCCGGTTTGATGAAACGTCGGATAAGGGGTTTCAGAGTGTCTGCATTGCGTCTCTCAACTTCCACCATGAATGAACGACCTGTTCCTCGTTCGACCCCGCCGAAAACCCAGTGTCCGTCGCGCCACGCTCCCCGATTGTACTTTCGTCTTCCAAAATGCGACTCGTCAATTTCAACTTCAACACCAACGCCGCCAATTTGCTAAGGTAATAAATTCTCCAATAAATACGAATTCACTATGTACGTCGCCGTATGCTTTGTCGACTCACTTGAGGGTGTTGAATGAAGTATTCGGCGCAGACATCCCGGAAGAAATTGTACCAGTCGATGGCCGTCTTATCCTGAATTTCCACGTCCTTCGCTGCGTCGCCAACCGGAATCTTCCTTGACCAGACATACATCAGTCGGATGATCTGCTCCAGACTGAGGCGAGAGCCCGCGAAAAAAGATCCCTAGCAGTGTGCGTTATTGTAAATACTTCTGCAAATACACTACTTATATTGCACCTCTCGTAGTGAATACTCTTTTCGGCATGCTTTTCTTGGACAACGCCAGGCCTTTCCTTCCGGATACTTGGGGCGGCGATCTTCCCGACAAGGTGTACGACGTCGACGCGGCCATCGATTGGTGTCGGTAACACGGTTTACTGCGGCAAGTGAAGACGTCCCACACGTGCACCTGCGGCCGACCTTTCGCACGAGTTGAACGTAAGAAAGCGGAGCGGGAGCGGCGAGTACTGCTTGAGCCATGGCGATATGAACGATGATGCAATTCCAGCATGAACAGCCACGTTCAGCGTGCTCGTCAGCATTCCATACATGGCGCGTGTCCATCGTTTGGTTGGTCACGTTTTTTAAGGCGGGCCTATCCAATTACCTAATTAACCAATTATCTAATTAGTGACTGGTACTGTGAGGTGGGGGGCCAACTTCATTGTTTGCGCGCGCACTTCCCTTCGATAGCAGGGCCTGAGCGGATACAGACGCCGTTGATGGCAATCGCTCGCTGCAGCATATCTATGGCTGCAGAGCCTCACCGTGACGGCTTCATAAATCCTCCAAATGGTGCTCGGCGTCCCTTCGATTCCTCCCCAATCACGTCGCCGTGGCTATCGAGCCATCACGTCGCCGTGGCCGCGTGGCTAGGCCTATCGAGCCATCGAGCGGAGTATCGAGCGGGCCATCGAGCGTAGCCATGTCTTATCCGGGACATCGCAAACGGAACAAAAGACACTTTTCTTCCCAAAGATCTCGTCGCGACGGGGCTCGCGACGGTCGACAGGCGGAGGTCGGACGACGGAAGCCGAGTAGGTAGTTGTGTCGTAGGCGAAAACGGCCTCGCGACACTCTAGCACGATGTCGACGTAAAGGAACAATCGTTCTCTACGTGCGCAACGTGACGACGTTCTTTTGAATTGACGAATGGAAAGCGCAAGGGAACAAAAGCGCATCACAGACGAAGAACTACACTGTCATCGGGGCAAGTCTCTTTTTTAGGTCCATATCACAAAATTCGTATCCGTACCGTAGTCTGTTTACCACAAGATGATCTCGCTAGCCGCTTCTCTATAGGGTCACTGGTACCTTGCTACAACAACCTGATCCTATTTTAGTACACACTAATAACGTGATAAATGTTTCAAAGATTAATTGATTAATTACGTACACCATTTTCGTATTCGTTCCAGTGAAGCTGGAACGGAACACGATTTCTTTATGTCACACGTTGGGTTGCGACTTTGTTCAAGAAACAATACGGTGCAGTCGGCAAACACTACCTGACATCTTTCTGACACAGTAGAATCTTTTTGTTGTCGTCGCTGAGAGAGCAAGGATTCGGTGATTATCGACACGGCTTTGATTGCTTCACGAAACGTATGACCGATGAAACGAGCGCGATAGGCGAAGTAGCTCAAAGCTACGTCATCAGCGGAAACGATTTCTGACTCAAAATTTACTTCAGTTCCAGTAACATTCTTGTGCGCATCGTAAACGAAACGGTCAGCGAAGGCGACGACACGTTGACGGATGTTCAAGACCTGAGGCGACTAGCAAATAGCGTTATCAAAGCAAAGCTCTGTCACTCTGATCGTGATTCATACCTTAGCACAAGAGCACTTCTGATCAATCATCCATATATGCGCAGCAGGAGTGGATAGAAGGATTGCGTTGGACGCATTCTCTTCGTCGCATTTTCTACCTAGGTAAAAATTCGAATGCATGTTCACTACTGTGTTCGAAGTTGCACCTTCGCCTCTGCTAGAAGCACTGCTAGGTTTTACGGAGTCGCTTTGATTACCGGAGATACTTTTAGCTCTCACTTCTACGCCGTAGGCCAAATCGCAGTTTGAGCAAGACGCCAGCGAAGTAAGGGCAACGTGGGCATCGACTGATGTTGCTCCCACTTCGGTGACAAGTTCTCCGACCACTGCAGGATATCTTTTACTGAGCACAGTTGTTGTCACGATGTAACCAGAAAAGACGTTTGACCTAAAGCAAGGACTTGGAAGCCACGTCACTTTCAGTTTTCCTGGGCTCTTGTGGCAATCTATGTCAACGTGAATGCTACTCGGAGGCACCGGTGGACCTAAACTGAAAGCATATAAGTTGGGATTGATTAGAAAAGAAGCCGTTCTGGCCTCACGTACCGTCTACTATTAGTCTTGTTTGGCAAAATCTGTTCAGTTTTTCGTCAACAAAAAAAGAGCAGTTGTACGTGCCATCATCTACACATTTGACCTTCTGGATTAGAAGTGCAGCGCCTCCGGAGTAATAAGGAGACGTGTATTTTGTATTGTCCACTTTGATAAGTTTGCCGTCTTTATACCACCTCACAATGCCGATTCCGCTTTGACTCGATGTGCCCAAATCGCATGTTAAGATAACCGAAGTCGCATTTTCACCGTAGCTTCTGACCTTCACTTCTGCCATATCTTTATCCTCCACCGTAATTGTGACGTACGATGATCGGACACTTCCGTGACTATTTTCTGCAACGCACTGGTAAATTCCTGTGTGTCTATCTGACACAGCTGAGAACTCTAAAGACCCATTGTTCTGGATATGAACTTCTCTCTGACCGTGCTTTTTCACCCAATGAATAGTCGGCGGTGGCTGGCCAATAGCCTGACAGTGAAGTTCAGCATGGCTTCCTTTGGCAGGAGCGATGCTTTGAGGATGAAGCGTAATTCTGGGAAGAGGTGGCATCTTCACAGTCAGCTGCACTGTCGCCGTGGCAGTGGAACCACTACGACATTGGTACAATCCGAAATCAGAAAATTTCGCATCCGCAATTATAAGCACGCTCAGCGAAATCGAGTTTGCGATTTGGTACTTCGAACTCTCTCCAATCGGAACCCATCTTTTATACCACAAAACCGCACGCAGGTTTTGTCCTTCGCATTCTAATCGAGCGCGGTGACCCACTGTTACGCTCACGTGTGCGTTAACGGAACGGATAGTAACGATGCCTTAGGTAAAGCCGGAAAATTAATACTACAGCTTATTCTCTCCATACGCTCTTCAGAAACGCACCTACCTCTAACTGTAACTCGAGCTGTTCCGTATCTCGTCGTAGAATCGACTGTCGCTGCGCATTTGTACGTGCCGCTATCGCTCGATCGCGCGTTCCTCACGTAAACAAGTTCGGGTCTCAATTGAGTGACATTGTGCCCGTCGATTTTCAACGGTTTCCCGTCTTTGGTCCACATAATTGCCACTTTTCTGCTATAGCTCGAATGAACAAAGCATGACAAAGAGAACGTCTCGTGCTCGTCTAAGGACGATGGACTAGCGATGACGCTGACGCTCAAACTGCCTACACCATCTAAAATATCGCAGCATATAAAGTCATCGTTCTCGAGTTCGTCAGAACGACTTACTGTGAATCAGGCAAAGAAAGAGAAAGGGCATGCGAACGCTACTAGTAGCGAGGTAGAGCATTGTATTAGTGTCGGGTGATGTTGGTTCATCCCACATGCACTAATTATTCTAAGTCCGCTTATTTGCTTTAGGCAAAACGTCGCAGCCCGACACGGTTTTTGCTGTAAATCCTTTTGGTGCATGGTGTCGTGGCGGAGACACTGGCCAATTGTCTTTTCTCCTTGCCACTATACGTGTATCATTTTTAGGTGAATACATTGTGTGTGCATGCGTGTATATTGGCGCCAAAGAGTCTCAGGACCTTCCCACGCAGAGCGCATGCGTTAGTTCTCATTACCTCATCGCTCTCACCGGTCGCAACTCACTCTAACCGCGGACCTCGCACGAAAAGACGCTCTTCAGTCTTGGCGCACAAAAATTTTTCTTTTGTTTGGGTATGGGCGTAAACCCACTGCAGCTACAATGAAGACCTTTGCATGTAGCAAGGTAAGCCTAAATGAGCGCAGTGCAACAAGACGTAGTTTTCCCCCCGCTCGCTGCATTTTATAAAACACAACTCTGCATAGGATCCACAATAGAGCTTTAAAACCTAAACTAAATATGCTGTGGCGGTGGAGAACCGCAGAAACCTAAACTAAATATGCTGTGGCGGTGGAGAACCGCAGAAACAGGAAGTACTTTCCGGAAGTCCCCGAACGAAATACTGCGCTATGCCCAACGTTCGCACGGCGTCGCCGTTCATAGCAATTTCCTGCACCGAAACAGCCATTTACCTCTCTTTTTTTGCAGCTTTTAAGGGGGTTGGCTCACGTGATTGCTGTTTGGGTGCTCACTTGCGCGAACGCCAAATATGGTACATAATTTGCAGTCCACCATAAGAACTCTTATAATGCTAGATTTACGCAGCGTTTCGTACTCAAGAAAAAGAGCCATTCTATGACAAATCAGCTGATGTCATCGTTACGGCGTTGAAATGCACCGCTATCAACATGTCATCGTGCGAAATTGATTGGAGAATTCTGGGCAGCGGAGCGACTTCAACAAAGCTTTCTGAATCTTTTAAATTGCCGGGAAAGATCGTCACCTTAGTAGTCACTACAACACAATCAGGCTGCGATTCTACTCTTACGCTTCATATAAATCCTGATACACCTCCAGGCTCACTCCCCTCATTCCAGTGCTTCTCAAGAGTAAGCAGCAAGGGGGAAAGCCGTGACGTGGTGATCAGTAGCGCAATGCAGCCAAAGCAATACGGTAAGTGACGTTTTTTCCAAACTTTTAGTGCCTAAATTGCACTGTTTCGTTTTAGTTGAAATTGTTCCAGCCGTTACAGAAACCATCGGATTTCTAGGAAACAACGCCACCATACGATGTCCACTTGCCAACGATCTTCCTCCAACGGCATTCGGCGCAATGCTTGTTCACTGGTGGCACTTGGATTTGTCACGGAAGAAGGCCGTAAGCGTCGACTCCTTCGGCTTCACGCTGTCGATTCGCAACGTTACCTACGCTGACGGGGGATGGTACCAATGCCATCCCATTGGGCGCGGTAACACGAAAACGGCAGAAAACAGCTCTTGGGTGCAGCTCATGGTGGAAGGTATATAGGATTGCATGCTGCTTTCATTCTGTACTATACTAGCTAGCTGTTACATGCAGGTCCGCCAGGTGCTCCTGTAAATTTTCGCCAGGCCAACAGCAGTTGTTCCAACCAGACGATTGAGTTTGTCTGGGATGAGCCGAGCGGCAACGTCACGGCAATTGAGTTCAACTGCTCATCGCAGCACTTCATCATTCCTTATTCGGCTCTCAATCCAAACCACTTCTTGCTGAATCCAATGCCAGGCGACGGCAAATGCCGAATTCGCTTTATCAATCCGGCGGGAATTGGCGAGTTAAGTCACACAGTTTCTGTTCGTTTCTGCATCCTAGAAGGTAAAACAAATCATACCTGTTAGGCATTGGCTTCATGTATTGTTGTAGAAAACGTGTCCATGTTTGTTCATGTCATCCTGTGGATCGCGCTACCAGCTGTGGCAGTTGCGTTATTCGTCGCACTTCTCTTCTTACTTCTCTTCTTTTTCCGCCGACGGCGCGTACGTCGATACGTCGGTTGCAGACGTCAGTCTATTTCCGAGTCGCAACCTGAAGCGAAGATCGGCGTTCAAGAACCCAATAAAATTCTGGGCATCTGCAAGAAAATCAGCGGCGATGTGCAAAAGATCAGAGTCGACATGCGGGAAATCAGAGGCGATGTGCGGGAAATATCAGATAGGGGCGCTGACAACACAAGCAATGCGCTATCGGGCGCGTCGTCAGCAACGATGAGCAGCCGTGAGGTGAGTATATATATATATATGCATGCGTTCTGAGCAAATGGTATTGTGAAAAAAATATTGCCGTTGAAGGAAATACCCCAGGCGCAGGCTTGGCGCGGCGGTGGCTACTGCAAAGGCAAGGAGAAGGAGAAGGAGGAGAAGCAGGAAAGCGATGTTTGAAAGAAACGGACATGGCTGCATGGGTGGCTGGCACAATTAAGTTGCCACAACATTCCTGGCCACTGCTGCTTTCATGTGCGTATGGTTTATGTTCGCTTAGCTGCTTTCTTTTTTTCTTTTCTTTTGCTTCTTTTTTTTCTTGTTTTCATGTTGTCGTGCATATAGACCTACCAGGTAACCGCGCCGCGTCTCGTGTGGACTGTCGGGGTCGCGCGTTAGCACGACTCGCGCTCGGACACGACTGGCTCTCCGAAGGAACATGGAATTAGGCCTTGGATTTGACATTCTCACCGACGAAGTATCTTGGAAATGGCTGCTAGGGATCGAGCGAGCGGCGAGCGAAAGAGGTTAGAAGGATCTGGGTTCTACACGTCTAGACTAGCTCCTGTCTAATGAGTTACAACGCCTAGAGCATAGGCGGAACGTACAAAACGTCTTCCGGAAATACGACTGGCTAGCGAAGCTGTTCACTCCAGTGGAGGAAAGGGAGGAAGAGGGAGACGCACTCTGCCAAAAGAAAAAAAAAATTCTTGCTCGTCTCCAATTTAGACTGCTAGGAAATTTTTCCGCTCTGACCTTGAGAACAATGTACAACGGGAAAATCGACCGCCGTCTCCGGCGAATTGCCGCATAAACTGTGCACCCATTCATGGGCGTGGCGATCTCTCTGTATATAAACGTTAGCCAGGAAGCTTCAGTGACTCAAACACGAGCCACGCCGATATTCAACCGTCACAGGACTACTCCACTACTCCATGCAAACTGAAACGATGGAATCGAGCACAGGTAGACTACACTAGAACACTAGAGTTGCTTACGAACACAGCCTTGATCGATTGCATTTCATTTAGAAGTCAACAAGTCTGATATTCCGCTGACTTTGCCCGATGTGCACTGGTTTCCCGGCATGGAATTGGGCTTTGGATTTGACGTTCTCACCGGCGAAGTAAAACCGTCGCCTTTTAAAATGGCAGAAAGCAAAGCAGAAAAAGTTTCAAGGTACAGCACAAAAATATTAGCTAATTAATTAATTAAGTAATCCATTGCGTTCTAAACTAGCTCATCGCAAAGTTCCGAAGAAACGTTCTCTTTCATCGAGTCGGCGCAGGACATTGAAAAAGAAATGAGCGTCTCGACCAGCCTGTCATTCGGACTGGGATCCTTTAGTTCGAGTTTGTCATCCGAGATATCTGACCACGTAAAAGTGTCTCAGAACACCGTAACCGCTATTCGTAAGAAAACGGTGAAGTCCGATTCGTACGAAATGTTGGACGTTTTGGATCTGAAAGAGGAGGCCAAGTCGCTGTTGGAGCAAAACGATATGATAGAGTTTCGCAATCGCTATGGCGATTACTTCGTCGCCGGGATGAAACGAGGATCGTCCTTTCGCGCCTATTATCGTTGCAGCGCTTCTAGCAGTGAAGAAATGTCGAAGTTGAAGGCAAGCCTAAAAGCCAGTTACATGGCGGCGAGTGCGGAGAACGAAACGGACGTAAGTGATGAATCAAAAAAGATCAATCGCTGCGTATCGGTGAGCTACACCATGTACGGTGTCGAAGGAACGTACAAATCATCCGTTTCGACGCTCGAAGACGTCAACAAAGCTCTCGATTATTTCTCTTCGAATGACAAAGGGGCTCCGCTTGTGGCAATTCTTAGGCACTACGCCTTCCTGAATTTGGGGCTTCGGGCTCAAGTTCCTCTCGATCCGTTGGGGTTTCAGCACGTGAAGGAAATATCCCACCACGTTCTCGAATTGGAACAAAGGCTGAAATCGCCGCTGACTCTCGCCGTTCGGAAACAGATTCAAGCGTATCTGAACGAATTTACCAGATTTAGGCACGCTTTGGCGACAGACGCCGGGGCGTCGAAGCGCAACGACCTTTTGAAAGAGTATGAAGAAATCTCCGAATCCCTCAGGGAGGTACGACGTCGCAGCAAATTTCTTTCTATGGTTGGGTCCTCGGACCAACCGGAAGCAAAAGAGTACGGAAGTTGGGTCCGATGCGGTTTCCATCCTGAAAACCCTGGCCTACATGTGTCAGAACAAATTAAACGAGAAATTCAAAGTGTCACCGTTGACGGCTGCCCTAAAGATCACAACACCAAAACTCCGCTCTATTTTTTTGATCCCGAAAAGTGTTTATGGCGAAACGACGAGCAAAGACTAGGATCCTCCGTTGTGCATGGATGCGGGTACAGCCGCAGTAGCGCGAGAATATGCAACCTTTGGCTTCTGTTGATCCCGAAAAGATCGTTGTCGGATGGGACCTTAATCTGAGTGGCAAAGGCCGCGAGCGCTACTGGACAGTTACAGGGACATTTCTTCTCAAGGACGAAGTGAAAATCAATCTCAGAGGAAACGAAGGCGTTGTCAAACTAATCGTCTTCTTTGTAAATCGTTGCGATTTTCCATCAGAAGAGAATGAAGAAGAAACTGAAGAAGAAGCGTAACAAGGTGGAGGAAATAGTCGAATGAATCTGAGCTGCTAGGATTTATGATGTCGTTTGCTTTGTTCGTCAAATTTGTCTGTTCTTTGCACCTGTGACTGTGCGTGTTTGTCTTATGTTTAACTGCTCCGTTTCTAGTACATCTAGTAGATCTAGCAGCTGTATTATGAGCAAATAAATGGTATTCGCTCACCTTGTTGATATTTCACCCAGCATATATGTTTTCACCGACTGGAAAGTAGGTCCTGGCATAAGCTAATTCTAAATTTTTCCCCCAATGTCAATTCATTATTCGACCTGTTGTTTTCAAACTGAAAATGCAAGTTATTTCTTCCCAGCCTAATGTGCGTACGTACGGGAATCATTCGATCGATCGATTGAAGGCTCCAGAATGTACCTACCTGAGTCCTAGCACTGGGACTCCTACTTCCACTGGAACTGCCCGCCAGGCCGGGGCTTTATCGCTGGACTTCCACAATTACTATACAGTAGAGTCACTTCGCAGCGAACCTTGGACGTACGTCTGTCAGACACCTAATTATTCTTCGTCCTCGGCTTCTTGTGGGTCGGTAGCGTGTAGACTGTATTGCATGGCCATTTGCATTCAAGAGATCCGGGACAGCGGAGTACGAGCCTCTCTCCCTGCTTCTCTCCCGTGGAGCCATCGGAGGCGAGTAGCCCTCGTCGACATCGGCCCTTGCTATCTTCCTCTCTGTGATTGAAGGTCGAACGCCGCCATCACCCGTCCTACAGATCCTCGTAGGATAAATCCAGCACACGCCTTTCCAGCCTTCAGCCTATCTCGTCTACAGAACATGAAGAAGGTCCAGTCGACGGTCCAGTCGACGGTTCAGTCGACGACGCAGGGAAGCGCGCTGATCAAAAGGATCGCCTACAGGTGAGCGAACGCCTTCCTCCGCCATTTTGAATAGTGTCCCCTACAGCATAGATATATGCCTACAGGTAGTCGATGATTCGCTGATTATCGACACGGCTAAATCCTGCAGAGGGGTTTTCCTAATTCAGTCTCTTTATTTACGTACACCATTTTCGTATTCGTTCCAGTGAAGATGGAACGGAGCACGATTTCTTTATGTCACACGTTGGGTTGCGACTTTGTTCAAGAAACAACACGCGGCAATCAGCAAACACAACCTGACATCTTTCTGAAACTGTGAAATCTTCTTCTCGTTGACGGTATGAATGAATTGATTGAGTGACTATTGACACCACATCGATTGCTTCAATAAACGTGTAACCGGTAAATTGAGCACGGTAGGCGAAGTAGCTTAGAGCGACGTTATCGGCTGAAGCAATTTCTGATGTCAATTGTACTTCAATTCCGGTGAGATTCTTGTAAGTATCGTAAACAAAGCGGTCAGCGAAGGCAATGACATGCTGACTGATGTTCAAAACCTGGGGTGACTAGAAGAAAGAACCGTTCTTTCAGTGCGCTCTTTGAAAACGATTTCTACCTTAGCACACGAGCACTTTTGATCAATCATCCAGATCTGCAGGTCAGGAGCAGATAAGAGGATTGCGTTAGACGCATTCCATTCATTGCAATTTCTCCCTGAAATTCAGATATCCTTTTCCCGTCAGGTCTTCTAGACTGTGGTTAGTTAGTACCGTACCTGTGCCTCTGCTAAAAGCACGGCTGGGTTTTACAAATTTGCTTTGATCACCAAATGCGTTGATAGCCCTCACTTCTATTCCGTAGGCCAAGTCGCAATTAGAACAAGAAACTAGTGAGCTGAGGGCAACGTAGACGCCAACTGATGTCACCCCTGCCTCGGTGATAATTTGTTTTCCAACCACAGAAGAAGAATGTGTACTAAGGACAGTTGTCGTCACCCTATAGCCAGAAAAGATACTTGACCTGGAGCAAGGACTTGGGAGCCACGTGACGTTCAATCCTCCCGGGCCATTGTGGCAGTCAACTTCAACGTTGACGCTACTTGGCGGCTCCGGAAGACCTAAACTGAAAACAAATCAGTCAGTTGTAGTTGTTTGACAGAAATGCCGTAGCATCATTATGTACCTTCTACTACCAATCTTCTTTTGCAAAATCTGTCGAGCCTATGGCCTATGAAGAAAGAGCAGTTATATGTGCCGTCATCTGTGCATCTGACGTCCTGAATTAAAAGTGCAGCGCCACCGGAGTAATAGGGCAAAGCGTATTTTGTGTTGTCAATTGTTAGAAGTTTTCCGTCTTTATACCAACGGGTAACTCCGTTTTGACGAGATGTGCCAAAATCGCACGTGAGTACGACCGAACTAGATTTCTTAGCAGTGCTTCTGACCGTAACTTCGGCTACTTCTTTTACTGCAAATGTATCATATGGTTTACGCCAAGACCTGATAGTCGATCAGCCAATACCTGTGTTTTCCACGGTAACAGTAGCATATGCTGATCGCGCGCTGCCTCGACCATTCTCTGCAATGCACTGATAGATGCCTGTGTTTCTGTCTGACACAGCTGAAAACGTTAGAGAGCCGTTGTTCGGAATGTAAAGTTCTCTCTGGCCGTGCTTTTTCACCCAATAAATCTTCACTGGTGGGTGGCCAATAGCCCGGCAGAAGAGTTCAACACGAGTTCCTTTGGCAGAAGAAATGTCACGAGGATGTAGCGTAATTCTGGGAAGAACTGGCATCTTTACTGTCAGCTGCACGGTTGCCGTAGCAGAGAAGCCACTGCGACATTGATACAACCCGGAATCGGTAAGTTTCACATCGGCAATAATCAGCATACTCCGGAAATTCGTACTTACAATTTGGTATTTTGAGCTTTTTCCAATGGAAGCCCATTTGTGATACCAAGCAACGTCACGGAGGTTTTTTCCTTCGCATTCTAGTCGTGCAAGGTCGCCCACTATTGCGCTCATGTGGGCGGTAACAGAACGTATAGTAGCGATACCTTGAGGGTAAAGCCGGAAAAACATTACCCTTCTTCTCAAACGCCTGCAGTAGTGTGCTTAGTACCTCTAACTGTAACTTGTACAGCTCCGAATTTCGTCGTTGAACCGGCGGTTGCTGCGCACTTGTACGTCCCGCTGTCGCTTGATCGCGCGTCGCGCACGTAAACGAATTCCGGTCTCGTTTGAGCGACGCGTTGCCCGTCAATTTTCACCGGTTCACCGTCTTTCGTCCACGCTATAGCCACTTTTTGTCCACGAATTGAATGAACAAAGCAGGACAAGGAGAATGACTCGTTCTCGTCTAGTGACGATGGACTAGCGATAACGCGTACGCTCAAGCTGCCTGTAGCGCCTAAGTGAAAGTTACGCTCATGCAGAGCTCTTACCGTCGAAACGACTTACTAAGACTTAGGCAGAGGAACAGAAGGGAAAGAAGAAGGCGGCTGTTTGCAAAGAGGAGCATTGTCTGGTGATCGCATCTCCCACGTTCAAGATTGAATTAGTCTAATATGTACTGTTATAGAATACAATTTTAGCGGGGCTACATTGATTTTAAAGGTTAGATGGGAAGAGTCACTTCCTTTGTTGCTGCATATGTACGGCCTCCGGTAGTTGACATTACGACAGGAAATTTTATCATATACAAATACGCACCCGCCACCCTAAACAGCGAATGGCCACACACGGCGCCGCGCTTGCGCATACTGTACTTGACGGCTGCGTCTCAACTCAACGAACGCTCAAGATTCTGGTTCTGTGTGCTACAACGTTGAGTTATAGTGGGCATCGTCAACTGCCCACAATTGGTATGAAGAACCGTCTTTGTGAGGTAAGGAACTTGAAATGAATGACTAGCATGAGCCATAGTGCAACAACTCGTAGTTGCACCTTACTTGTATGTCACAGGACGCTACAACTTGCATGAACAACGGTATTATAACTATACAAGGTGACTGCAAGCCATACATAGCAAGGTGTTACGCCGTTACGTTACGATCGAACCAGGAAGTACCCCAACAGACAAGAATACCGTTTCCTTTAAAACTGCGCGCATAGTTATTGCTGCTCTTATCTATGGCAAATGCTTAAGCTAGAAGGGCTACTGACTTCTTTTTCTGCAGTTTATACGAATGACGGCGATTCACGTGATCTGGCTAGCATTCATCGCTTGCGCTGCGGAGGCGAAGGGTATTTTGGGTCAACCAGTTGCACGTGAACTCTCCCGCTAACTCTACTTTTTGAATATAGTTCGTATGTTTATAACTGCAGACGAGCCATTTTACGCCTCATCCAATGTGATCGTTACTACGATCAAGTGCGCCACCCGGTCTAAGTTCTCTCCTTGCTCAATTAAGTGGAGGCAACTGAACGAAGCAAAGGCGTACAACGGTATCATCTTGTCTAACACCACAACGACCAACTCGGGCAATTCAAGCTGCCTGTCGACCCTAACGCTTAGAATACGCGTACATTCTGATGCTCCACCAAATCCCCTTCCTTCGTTTCAATGTCAGTTGAATGGGGAGAATAAAGGCGATATTTCAGCGATTAGCAGAGCCGTGCAGCCAAAGCAGTACGGTAAGTCAAGTTCTTCCCGATTCTGAAGTCGCCGTTCTAAACTAATTCCTAAATATTTTAGTTCAACTTCTTTCATCCCAATCAGAAGTCACAGGCTTTCTCAGAAACAACGTGACCATCCGCTGCCCGCTCGCAAATCATCTTCCTCCAACCGCCATTGGCTCCATGTTTGTCCATTGGTGGCACTTGAATTCGTTGCGGAAGAACGTGTCAAGCATCGTCGATTCCTTTAGCTTGACGCTGTCAATCTACAACATCACGACCGCTGACGAAGGCTGGTATGAATGTCGTCCTATTGGGTATGGCAATACGAGAACGGCTGAGAACAGCTCTTGGGTGCGTGTTATTGTGAAAGGTATATACTTCATAAGTGCTCCCCTATAATCTGTCCTGACTTAATTTTTGTAGGTCGGCCAGACGCTCCGGTACATTTCCGTATAGCCTCCAGCAGCAACTGCTCGAAGCAGCCGATGGAATTCGTGTGGGATGAGCCTCGAAGCAGCGTTTCTGAGATCGAGGTTAATTGCTCATTCCGTCAGTTCATCACTCCCTATCATTCAACCCACGTCTTCATACATGCAACGTCTGGCGGTGGACACTGCAAGATTCGGTTCCGTAATCCGGCGGGACCTGGCTATTACAGCCATTCCATTCCCGTGTGCGTGCTAAAAGGTTAAACAAATTGTCGTACTTGTTTTATCTTAGACAGTACCGTTTGACTCTAGCAGGGAGAATAAGAAAGCACGTTGAAATTATAACTGGAATCCTGGGAACTTTGACAATCATCGCCGGTGGAATGATATTATTCTTCTTCTGTGGGGGCCGCCGTTTCCTCGGTGTCATCTCTTTCAAATGTCAGCCTACACAATCTGAAGTACTGACCGAAGCTCAGCACAAAAGGAAGGACTCGGATCAATCACAGTCTTTGGTGCAAGTTCCGCGCCAGAAGTTGGAAGAAATTCTGACTGTCTGCAAAGAGACCAACAGGTGCGTACAGGAAGTTCTGGATAAGGACACCGCCGAGGCTGACAACATGAACGCGGTCAATGAGGTGCAATGCGCGTCGTCAACAGCAAACAGCCATCGTGAGGTAAGTTTGCCTGCAGCAGGACGTCTGCACGAGCAAATACTGTAGTAATTGGGGTCACTTCAGGCTCAGGAAAAAAACGGTAAAAGCAGTGTGGAGGAAGAGATGGAGAAGAAAGGAGGAAAGGAAAGCTTGGTGTGAAGAAAGCGGGACCTAATTCGATGTCAGCTGCTGCTTGCTTTCGTCTTTTGATTGTCTCGTTGTTTGTTTGTTTGCTCTGTTGTCAGCTGTCGCTTTTCTGTGTCTTCATGGGCCGGGCCGTCTCTACGTGCGTCTGTATTTCCCGTGTGTCGACTGTCGGGGTCGCGCGTTAGCACGACTCGCGCTGGGATCATGGGACAGTCCTCCCTCGAATTCTTTTTAGCCTCCGAAGGAACATGGAATTAGGCCTTGGATTTGACATTCTCACCGACGAAGTATCTTGGAAAAATGGCTGCTAGGGATCGAGCGAGCGGCGAGCGAAAGAGGTTAGAAGGAGGCTCCGGCCAGGTTCTACACCGCGTCTAGCTCCTGTCTAATGAGTTACAACGCCTAGAGCATAGGCAGAACGTCTTCCGGAAATACGGCGTTTGACTTTCCGGGGTCAAACAACCGATTTTCCTCTAATTTGTCTAGGAGGTCAGGTACACGACTGGCTAGCGAAGCTGCATGCTCACTCCAGCGGAGGAAAGAGGGAGAGGGAGACGCACTCTGCCAAAAGAAAAAATAACAAATTCGTGCTCGTCCTCCATTTTCTTAATTAAGACTACGTACTACTATTCCTAGGAAATTTTTCCGCTCTGACCTTGAGAACAATGTACAACGGGAAAATCGACCGCCGTCGTCTCCGGCGAATTGCCGCATAAACAAAGCACCCATTCATAGGCGTGGCGATCTCTCTGTATATAAACGGTAGCCAGGCTTCGAAAGCTTCAGTGAATCAAACACGAGCCACGCCGATCTTCAACCGTCACAGGACTACTCCACTACTCCACGCAAACTGAAACGATGGAATCGAGCACAGGTACACTAGAACACTAGAGTTGCTTACGAACACAGCCTTGATCGATTGCATTTCATTTAGAAGTCAACAAGTCTGATATTCCGCTGACTTTGCCCGATGTGCATTGGTTTCCCGGCATGGAATTAGGCTTTGGATTTGACGTTCTCACCGGCGAAGTAAAACCGTCGCCTTTTAAAATGGCAGAAAGCAAAGCAGAAAAAGTTTCAAGGTACAGCACGAGAATATTAGCTAATTAAGTAATCCATTGCGTTCTAAACTAGCTCATCGCAAAGTTCCGAAGAAACGTTCTCTTTTGTCGAGTCGGCGCAGGACATTGAAAAAGAAATAAGCGTCTCGACCAGCCTTTCATTCGGACTGGGATGCTTCAGTTCGAGTTTGTCAGCAGAGATATCTAACCACGTCAAAGTGTCTGAAAACACCGTAACCGCTATTCGTAAGAAAACGGTGAAGTCCGATTCGTACGAAATGTTGAGCGTTTTGGATCTGAAAGAGGAGGCCAAGTCGCTGTTGGAGCAAAACAACGCGACGGAGTTTCGCAATCGCTATGGCGATTACTTCGTCGCCGGGATGAAACGAGGATCGTCCTTTCGCGCGTATTATCGTTGCAGCGCTTCTAGCAGTGAAGAAATGTCAAAGGTGAAGGCAAGCCTAAAAGCCAGTTACAATGCCGCGAGTGCGGAGAACGAAACGGACGCAAGTGACGAATCAAAAAAGATCAATCGCTCTATATCGGTGAGCTACACCATGTACGGTGTCGAAGGAACTTACAAGTCATCCGTTTCGACGCTCGAAGACGTCAACAAAGCTCTCGATTATTTCTCTTCGAATGACAAAGGGGCTCCGCTTGTGGCGATTCTTAGGCACTACGCCTTCCTGAATTTGGGGCTTCGGGCTCAAGTTCCTCTCGATCCGTTGGGGTTTCAGCACGTGAAGGAAATATCCCACCACGTTCTCGAATTGGAACAAAGGCTGAAATCGCCGCTGACTCTCGCCGTTCGAAAACAGATTCAAGCGTATCTGAACGAATTTACCAGATTCAAGCACGCTTTGGCGACAGACGCCGGGGCGTCGAAGCGCAACGACCTTTTGAAAGAGTATGAAGAAATTTCCGAATCCCTCAGGGAGGTACGACGTCGCAGCAAATTTCTTTCTATGGTTGGGTCCTCGGACCAACCGGAAGCAAAAGAGTACGGAAGTTGGGTCCGATGCGGCTTCCATCCTGAAAACCCTGGCCTACATGTGTCAGAACAAATCAAACGAGAAATTCAAAGTGTCACCGTTGACGGCTGCCCTAAAGATCACAACACCAAAACTCCGCTCTATTTTTTTGATCCCGAAAAGATCGTTGTCGGATGGGACCTTAATCTGAGTGGCAAAGGCCGCGAGCGCTACTGGACAGTTACAGGGACATTTCTTCTCAAGGACGAAGTGAAAATCAATCTTAGAGGAAACGAAGGCGTTGTCAAACTAATCGTCTTCTTTGTAAATCGTTGCGATTTTCCATCAGAAGAGAATGAAGAAGAAACTGAAGAAAAAGCGTAACAAGGTGGAGGAAATAGTCGAATGAATCTGAGCTGCTAGGATTTATGATGTCGTTTGCTTTGTTCGTCAAATTTGTCTGTTCTTTGCACCTGTGACTGTGCGTGTTTGTCTTATGTTTAACTGCTCCGTTTCTAGTACATCTAGTAGATCTAGCAGCTGTATTATGAGCAAATAAATGGTATTCGCTCACCTTGTTGATATTTCACCCAGCATATATGTTTTCACCGACTGGAAAGTAGGTCCTGGCATAAGCTAATTCTAAATTTTTCCCCCAATGTCAATTCATTATTCGACCTGTTGTTTTCAAACTGAAAATGCAAGTTATTTCTTCCCCAGCCTAATGTGCGTACGTACGGGAATCATTCGATCGATCGATTGAAGGCTCCAGAATGTACCTACCTGAGTCCTAGCACTGGGACTCCTACTTCCACTGGAACTGCCCGCCAGGCCGGGGCTTTATCGCTGGACTTCCACAATTACTATACAGTAGAGTCACTTCGCAGCGAACCTTGGACGTACGTCTGTCAGACACCTAATTATTCTTCGTCCTCGGCTTCTTGTGGGTCGGTAGCGTGTAGACTGTATTGCATGAGCTCATATTCATGACGTCACAGGGACGTGCGCATGGGTGGCAAAAAAGTCTTGGGGGTTTGGGTGGCATGCGCTGTTCACTCGCACGCGCTAGCAGCGGCTTATTCGCTTACTGCCATGTCTTCGCAACGCTTTTCCTCCTACTTTTTCGCTCTCGAAGACGAAGCTAAGAGTCGCTACTTGGAGAAACTCGCCATCATCGGTCCCGACGTTGACGATCCGTACGTGATAGATTCAGCTGCAACGAGTGACGCTTGGCCTTCCATCGAATTTCCTGACGTCTACAACTATCTTATCAACACCCCAAGCCTGTACACGAAAGAATCGCTGAAGGCGTACAAAAGTCTTGACGGGTACAAGTTTTTCACGGCTGGGTGGGTAACAGACGTTCGTGTAGCGAAGCCATCAAAATACGTCGTCCTCGGTAAGGTTGGACATTCTCAAGCAGTTAACGCTCCGTATTTACGCACTTGGGTGGGAGCCGAAGAGAATGGAACCGTCTTATGTGCCCACTGCACGTGCATGGCAGGATTGGGTGAAGCGTGCTCGCATGTGGCGGCTCTGCTATTTGCTGCCATTTATACAGCAGAAAGGGCAAATAATGCGTCGTGTACGTCAGTACCATGTCGGTGGGCTGATCTATCTGGAAAAGCGGCTCCCTTCGCTCCAACAGCCGAAATCGATTTTGTCCCTCCGAAGAAGAAGATGAATCTCTCTGCGAGTAGCGCTGATGCAGGAAGCAGCAGCAGCAGCAGCGCAACTGCGCCAAGGACTAAGGCAGTGGCCTGTTCCGCTCCGACGAACGACGAATTAGAAAGCTTCTACGAAAACTTGTCGAAGTGCGGGCAAGGCAAGTCAGTCATACTTTCGCTGCAGCCAAACTATTGGGATGCTTTTCTCGAAACGGATCAGCCCATGATCCTGACAGATTTATATGACGATTCATTAGCTACCCTTTCTTATTCCGAGATTTTGGAAGCGAGCGAAGATGTTTTTAGCAAAATCGTTGTTTCCGAATCTCAATCGAGAACAATCGAAGAACAGACCAAAGGACAAGCTAGGAGTCGTCTATGGTTTCGTCATCGCGCTGGCCGTGTTACTGCGTCGAATTTCAAGGCTGCGGCGCGCACAGACTCGGAAAGTGGCAGGCCATCAATTTCATTGATCAAGCGTATTTGCTATCCTGAGAGCTACAAATTCTTTAGTGAAGCCACCTCGTGGGGTTCTAGCAAGGAAGCAACGGCTCTTCAAGCGTACGAAAAGGTGCGGAAACGCGAACATCGCAATTTGAGGTTGAAACCATGCGGACTTATTGTTCGACCTCAATTTCCTCAACTTGGCGCTACACCCGACAGCTTAGTATGCTGCGACTGCTGCGGTGAAGGAGTGGTAGAGGTGAAATGTCCTGTTCGATGCAAGGAGCAATCATTAACTGAAGCTGCTCGCCAGCCGGACTTCTGCCTGAAGGGAAGTGATGGTCTTTTTGCTCTTGCAAGAGATCACGCCTACTATTATCAAATCCAATTGCAAATGCTGCTGTCTTCGTCAGAATATTGCGATTTCGTTGTTTGGACACCGAGTTGTTTCTTTGTGGAAAGGGTTGTCATTGACAACGATTTTCTCTCGAGGGAGCTACTGAAAGTTAAACTTTTTTATCGATGTGGCATTTTACCGGAGTTACTTGCAAAATATTACACCAGGCAGACAGCGCAATGCGTTCCAAAGAACGAGACTGGGCGTCCAACGTGGTGCTTCTGCAGAAGAGAAGAAGAGGACGGAAGAGAAATGATTGGTTGCGACAACAGCAACTGCATTATTCAGTGGTTCCACACGGAATGCCTCCGGATCACTAAAGTTCCGAAAGGTAAATGGCTCTGTCCTGAGTGTAGAAAAAATAGAAGTGCTGAAAAGAAGAAATAAATCGTTCAATCAATGACTAGGTACAATAGAGTCACAGCAATTGCATAAAGCACTACCTATTACAGCAATTTTGTCTAGGGTTGTCATTCCAGAATCGTCCGAACACTTCTTTATAAGTCTAATTGGTACTGTAGAAGAGAGGAGGGTGTACTTTCGTCGGAGCAATGATATGATTCTTTCCACATGTATTCTCACTCGAGAAAGCTGCCTGGCAAAGTCGACTTCTTCCTTTGGTAATTGATTGCGTCTCTTAGTAAAAGGAGGAGTTTTCAGCGTTGCTCCGTATGAAGCTACTGCTTGTGAAATGTTAAATCCACGATCAGCCATAATCATGTCACCATGCAAGAGGTTAGACAAAATGCCACAATTTTCAGTAAGATGTTTATCAGACGTTCTACCGCCCCATCCTTGAGAGATAAATGAAATGGCGCCAGAGGGACACAGGGCAATCAAAAATTTCACGGTTTGATGATGCTTGTAATTAGAGTATGACTGCGCCTTTGCCTTTAGGTCAGAAGCTCGTTCCGTAAAAACCTCAAAGCAATCAATTACTGCTACACACCGGGAAAAGTGACGTCGAAATTCGAGCGGCATTGTCTTGCGTACAGCGTCTCTTGTCGGCCATTGAACGAGTGGTTTCAGTCGTATGTACATGATGTCAATCCATTTGGTGAAATACCGGGAAAACGTCGGTTGACTGACGTTTAGTCGGTAAGCCAAATCTTGATCCATTAAATTAAGCCTCAACTTGCATAAAACAGCTACAAATTGATGAAACATTGGCACGACCGAAGAATCGGCATCATCAACCCCTCCCACAACCAATCTGTACACTGCTTGAAGATGACCGAAGGACGGCAACCCGGTGTAAAATTTTACTCGTCCATCGTCTCCATGCAAACGCTCTTCGGAAAATTCTGAGATGGAAGACTCTCGCATAGTGTGCAGTTGTGTTTGAAGTTTACCACATTCCTTCGCGTCCGCACCACCTATATCGGTTTGGCAAGCACGCGTGTCACAGTCAGGCGTAATAGCCTCTACCGTTCCCCCTAATTGAAGTAGAGTACGAGCTGCGGACGAAGCCTCTTCGGCGGCCTTTACAGCAGCCTCTCTGGCACCGTCAATTCTCTCCTCTCGCTTTTTTCGCGCTTCTTCCGCCTTTCGTGCTTGTTTTTCTTTCAAGAAAACTTCGTTTTTAACGCGGGTACTATGCTTCATTGAATGACGAGAATAATAAACCAATTGCGACTGTTTCGCCCTCTTGTCAGGGCTCGACAGGAACGAGAATATGGAAGGGACGTAATCTGGCGACTTGGGATCGCGTGACCTTTTTCCCGAGACAAAGTGAGACGAGCATACGTAGGAAAATTCGTTAGGGCGCCAATCTTTTCGTCGAATCGCTGCTATCCACCGTTCCCGGCTCTCTGTACCCTCGGGAGGAAACCGGTAAAAGCTTATCGAAGATCCTCGCACAAAGCGGTTCGCGCAACCTATCGCGCAACAGCTTTTGACCATGTTAGACCTTGCCACCCAAAAGTGCTCGAGACGCGCATCACATGACCTCCTGACGTCACATGAATATGATCTATTGCGTGGCCATTTGCATTCAAGAGATCCGGGACAGCGGAGTACGAGCCTCTCTCTCTCCCGTGGAGCCATCGGAGCCATCCAGGCGAGTAGCCCTCGTCGAAATCGGCCCGTGCTATCTTCTTCTCTGTGATTGAAGGTCGAACGCCGCCATCACCCGTCCTACAGATCCTCGTAGGATAAATCCAGCACACGCCTTTCCAGCCTTCAGCCTATCTCTTCTACAGAACATGAAGAAGGTCCAGTCGATGGTCCAGTCGACGGTTCAGTCGACGACGCAGGGAAGCGCGCTGATCAAAAGGATCGCCTACCCTTTCGTTGCTTGGAAGAACGACGCTGAGGAGACATCATGACGCACGCCAGTTCGAGACGGATAGCTACAGGAGAGCGAGCGGAGGCTTTCGATCCTCCGCCATCTTGGGTAGACTTGTAGATGCGTTTACTACACGGTACAAGTCAATCTACTCGTTTCTGAGCAATTATTACTGGAATCTGAAGGAGAATCAGTCGTCCCTGGGAAAGCGCTACTCATGCGAATCGCCACGGGGAGAGCTCTTGACATTAATTAAATTCCTCAGCCATCATGGAAACTGGCGTATGGCTGTCGGCGAGCGAGAGGGAGATGGCTTCTCCTGCCCGAAGGCGTACTGTAGTCCTCTGTAGACCGAACGGCGCGACGGGAGATTAGTTGAACCAGAGATTTCTGGTTGAACAATACTATGTTTTCTTACATATGCGTGCATTAGGCACGCCGCAAACAACAGAGGCTCCACAAGCAAATTCGGAAATCTCGTCGCTGAGAAGCGCTGGTCAAGCGACTCGCTGCGGCGGGGAGACGACGATCCTTTTTCTCAGCCATCGTGGAAACTGGCGTATGGCTGTCGGCGAGCGAGAAGGAGGAGATATGGCTTCTCCTGCCCGAAGGCGTGGTCCGAACGGCGCGACGGGAGAATCAGTTGAACCGGAGATGTCTGGTTGAACATTATGTATGCGCGCGACTTCACAAGCAGATCCGGACTTCGCAATCTGTCAGGCTTCGATGGAACATCTGTCTGTTGATTGGTGGGCGTGCCACAGGAGCCTACATATAAACGATAGGAAGGGCTTGAAAGCTTCAGTCGAAAACGAGGCAAGCGAGTCACACAGTCAGGCGATCTGCAACCGTTACAGGACTAATCCAAGCTATGACAATGGAACCAAACCCAGGCAAGTATTATATAGTTTCAATGTCGCGGCCTCTCGAATTCTTTTTAGCCTCCGAAGTAACATCCGATATTCCGCTGACTTTGCCCGATGTGCATTGGTTTCCCGGCATGGAATTAGGCCTTGGATTTGACGTTCTCACCGGCGAAGTAAAACCGTCGCCTTTTAAAATGGCAAAATGTAAAGCAGCAAAAGTTCCAAGGTGCAGCACTACTACTAGCCCACTCTCTCTCCTAAAATAAGGAAGTATGCATGCGTAATCCATTGTGTTCTAAACTAGCTCATCGCAAAGTTCCGAAGAAACGTTCACTTTTGTCGAGTCGGCACAGGACATCGAAAAAGAAATAAGCGTCTCAACCAGCCTTTCATTCGGACTGGGATCCTTCAGTTCGAGTTTGTCAGCAGAGATATCTAACCACGTCAAAGTGTCTCAAAACACCGTATCCGCTATTCGTAAGAAAACGGTGAAGTCCGATTCGTACGAAATGTTGGGCGTTTTGGATCTGAAAGAGGAGGCCAAGTCGCTGTTAAACAATGCGACGGAGTTTCGCAATCGCTATGGCGATTACTTCGTCGCCGGGATGAAAAGAGGATCGTCCTTTCGTGCTTATTATCGTTGCAGCGCTTCTAGCAGTGAAGAAATGTCAAAGGTGAAGACAAGCGTAAAAGCCAGTTACAATGCCGTGAGTGTGGAGAACAAAATGGACGTAAGTGACGAATCAAAAAAGAGCAATCGCTCTATATCGGTGAGCTACACCATGTACGGTGTCGAAGGAACGTACAAATCATCCGTTTCGACGCTCGAAGACGTCAACAAAGCTCTCGATTATTTCTCTTCGAATGAGAAAGGGGCTCCGCTTGTGGCGATTCTCAGGCACTACGCCTTCCTGAATTTGGGGCTTCCGGCCCAAGTTCCTGTCGATCCGTTGGGGTTTCAGCACGTGAAGGAAATATCCCACCACGTTCTCGAATTGGAACAAAGGCTGAAATCGCCGCTGACTCTCGCCGTTCGAAAACAGATTCAAGCGTATCTGAACGAATTTACCAGATTCAAGCACGCTTTGGCGACAGACGCCGGGGCGTCGAAGCGCAACGACCTTTTGAAAGAGTATGAAGAAATTTCCGAATCCCTCAGGGAGGTACGACGTCGCAGCAAATTTCTTTCTATAGTTGGATCCGCTGACCAACCGGAAGAAAAACAGTACGGAAATTGGGTCCGATGCGGCTTCCATCCTGACAGCCCCAGTATACATGTATCAAAACAAATCAAAAGTGAAGTTCAAGGTCTCACAATTGAAGGATGGCCTAAAGATCACCATACTTTTACTCCGCTCTATTTTTTCGATCCCGAAAAGATAATCGTTGGATGGGACATTGATCAGAGCGGAAAAGGCCAAAATCGCTACTGGACAGTCACTGGCAAATTTCTTCTGAAAGACGAAGTGAAAATCAATCTTATCGGAAGCGCTGGCCTTGTCAAACTAACCGTTTTCTTCGTAAATCGTTGCGATTTTCCATCTGAAGAAAATGAAGAAGAAGCGTGAACAAGGTGGCCGGAAACCTACAATGTTGTTGAACAATTCTGAGCTGCAGGCTAGGATTTCTATCTATGATGTCGTTCGCTTTGCTCGTCAAATTTTCGTCTGTTCTTTGCACCCGTGACCGTGCGTACGTGTTTGTCGTAGGTTTTTACTGCTCCATTTCTAGCAGCTGTAGATATATGCATGAGCAAATAAATGCTATTCGCTCACCTTGTTCATATTTCACCCAGCATATCTACTTTCACCGACTGGAGGTCCTGGCGTTAGCTAAATCCAAAAGTTTTTCTCCATATCAATTCATTCGACCTGTTGTTTTTCAAACCGTCTATGTTCAAACTGAAAATGCAAGTTATTTCTTCCCAGCCTAATGTGCGTACGGGGATCGTTCGATCGATTGAAGGCTCCAGGCATGTACCTACCTAGCACGGCTTACCCTTCTCGCGCGGAACCATTCAGGCGAGCAGCTCAACCTAATGCTTTCTGCCGCCGGCGATTCAAGACGCATTTCTACCGTGACAGATCCTCGGTAGGTAGTCTACATGCAGGTCAAAAAGAATCGGCTCTCGGATGCTGAGCTTCCTTTTGCCGCGTTCTTATCACGTGTAGAAGAGGAAGGAGAACGGGTCTTCGAATCGGCGCGAGTGAGCGGAGTGTGAGCGGTGCATCTTTTAGCTCCGACCGCCATCTTGGAAATGGCTAAAGGTGTAGGAAGCGAAGGTTAGAAGGATCCGGTTCGATCCAGGCTCTATGTCATCGCGTCTCCTGTCTAATGAGCTCAACGTCTAGAACATGCCTAGACGTAGACTAGAGCAGGACGTCTTCAGGAAATACGGCGGATTATTTTCCGAGGTCAAGCCACGATGCCGATTTTCCTCTGTCTGGGCGGGGTGAATTCTGTCTAACTAGTTTTGGTGCCCGTGCTTCGCACGGGAAAATAGATACCACAGCATAGTGTGTGTGTTGGTGGCGAAGCACGGGCAAAGAGATACTGCTATATGTAGTGTGAGTGTTGGTGGCCTCATATTATCTCTGGTGGCGGTACCCGCGATGAGCTCTATTGTGTGTTTAGTTCAATTTCCCGGGCTTATTGGCATGTGTATTTGAGTAAAGATAGGCTGACGCAAGCAGATCGTATTTTGGACCATAAGAATCAAAGATCGAAACCCCATCTTTCATTCTTACGATCCTAAATATTAGAGATTGATTCTTAAGGTCCTAAATATCAATTTCTAATGTTTAGCAAAATGCGTATTTAGCTTTCGAGAAAGCCAGTGTACGAAATGAAAGCAAGCACGTCACAATAGATTTAATTAATAAGCGGAAACACATCGCATCAGAGAGCACCAACAGCGGAAGTATTTCCCAATAGACCATATTCTATAGACCCACCATGGCTGGGTCTACGCAACGGGATAGGGTCTATTGAGATACGTTCCGCATGACCAAAAGTTCCACCGTTCAAGAGATTAGAGAAGTGACTGACGTATAAAGCATGAATGGTACTGTATAAACGGAATGCTCGACTCCATATGCGAGGTTTTTGGGCCCACTTATAGAGTACGTCATACGCCGTGAGGTTTCTGGAGAATGGCTCATTTGTCGCCCGATCTTTTGCACGTTATTGTGGTACAAAGGAGGCCGTAGCGTGTGTCAACTGGCCTCCCTTTTAATTAAGGCACACAATTCAGAGCGCGTGGTGACATAATGAATGAAGAAAAACGCACCAGGGTCGGTGCCGGGGAAATAGTTACATGTACTCTACATGCACATATGCATGCACGGGGAAATAGATACATGTACTCTACATGCCTTGCAGCGCGAGTGTTGATCGTCCTACCGTATATGTGTACATTATCTATGGTGGGGGCGCCCGCGATAAGCTCTATGGTGACGTGCTTAGTACACTTTTCCGGGCTTGCTCGCATGTGTTCATGTGAGTAAAGATAAGCAGACGTAAGCTGATCGCGAGCAGAATGCTCGCTGTAAAGCAAGAAAGCAAGTTGCGTATACCGTACTCGCGCGATTAGAGCCCCACTCTCGATTGGAGCCCCTCTCGTATAGTGCCCCCCTTTCTCGATGAGTTGAAAAATTAAAGCCCCATCTCGAATACTGCCCCGGGCTGTATTTGAGGTTACAGCAGATACGTCGGAGACAGACAGCAGCGATACAGACAATGAATAGTGTGCTTTCCAATTGAAATTGCAAGCTTGTCGTAGGTAATGTAGCTTGTCAGCGTATACTGAATGAAATAATAAAGCCCCATTTCGATTAGAGCCCCAGTCTCAATTATAGCCCCAAGCTCGAGTTGAAACAATAGAGTCCCAGTGGTTCTAATCGCGCGAGTACGGTATATAGCTTGCGAGCAAGCCAGTGTAAGGCAATTGAGGGTACATAGCGCGCCTGCCCTCCAGTTCAGGTTTTTGGGCTCACGTATAGATTACGTCATACGCCGTGAAGTTTTTTGGCGAATGGCTCAATATTTGGCGAATGGCTCGATATTTCTACGCTCTTGCGGTGAAAAATAAGGCGTAGTGTATGTCAACCAACCTCCCTTTTAGGGAACACAATTCAGAGTGCGTGGTGCCGTATGACGTCATAATGAAGACAAAAGCACCAGGGATTGTGCACTCCATAAGTCCGCATAAGGTGCCCGTGCTTCGCACGGGGAAATAGCCACCGCAGTGTCGTGCACGTATTGGTAGTCCCATATTATCTATAACACCGGTGATCACAGTTACCCTGTGATCAAAGATACCCTGTGATCACACATAACCGGCGATTACAGTTACACTGTGATCACAGTTACCCTGTGATCACAGATACCTCGTTATTCCAGTTACCTTGTCATTACAGTTACAGATACCCTGGTATTATAGTTACCCTGTGATCAAAGTTACACAATCTCCGTGTGATCACATTTTCCTTGTGATCACAATTTTTCTGTGATCACATTTTCCTTGTGATCACAATTTTCCTGTCATCACATTTTCCCTGTCATCACAGATACCCTTTTGATCACAGACGCCCTTGTGATCACAGATGATTTTGTGATGACAGATTTTCTGTGATCACAGATATTTAAAGTTGTCCTGTGATCACAGTTACCCTGTGATCTTCACAGCTACCCGTGTGATCACAGTTACCCTGTGATCACAGATACACCCGTGTGAGTTACCCTGTAATCTGTAATCACAGATACCCCTGTGATCACAGTTACCCTGTGATCACAGATACACCCGTGTGAGTTACCCTGTAATCTGTAATCACAGATACCCCTGTGATCACAGTTACCCTGTGTTCACAGATACCCCTGTGATCACAGTTACCCTGTGTCCACAGATACCCCTGTAATCACAGTTACCATGTGATCACAGAAACCCTGTGATCCTGTTATACGCCTGTGATCACAGTGATCACAGATACCCTATGATCAGAGATACCCTATGATCAGAGATGCCCTGTGATTTCAGTTACCCGATGATCACAGTTACCCTGTGATAACGCAGGTACCCCAAAGATCACAGATGCTCCCTGTGATCCTGTACATCTACCCTGTGATCACAGATAACCCTGTGTTCACAGATACCCTGTGATCACAGACCCTAAGAGAGTCAAAGATGAGGCCCTGATCTCTCTTATTTAGCCTACATAGCTTGCCTTTCCAAAAACCTCACATTTAGATTCTGTGAGGTTTTGGCGAATGGCTCAAACGTTATTGCGCGATACTTGCACGTTATTGCGGTGCAAAATAAGGCGTAGCGTGTGTCTACTGGCCCCTCCTTTCAAGGCACACAATTCAGAGTGCTTTGTGCCGTATGACGTCATAATGAAGACAAAAGCACCAGACATTGTGCACCCCATAAGGGAGCGCCCGATGTCGTCTGAGAAAAAAGAGATAGCCAGTCATCTCCGCGCGGATCGCCGGAGATGTTTGCGCCGCAAGAGAGTGCGGTAGAAGGCGCAGCGAATGAGCCTTAGTGATTTTAACAAAAGGTTCTGACGTCATTCAAGATGGCCGCCGCTCTTAGTAGTATAGATTGGGGTCAATTGACAAAACGATGCATTTGTGTTTCGATATAGCTAGCAGCTAGCAGACTCGTGCATGTTAGTACATATTTACGGGATAATATTTTGATGGTCGCCTCACATAATGCTGATTCACTTGCCTCCTCCTCAGAGAGACGGTGCGTGAGCGGTGCGTGTATGACTCAATATGAGACAACCTATCAAAAATGCGTCTAGACCAGTAGAGCGCGTGTTGTCTAGGTACAAGGGGGAAAATCGACCGCCGTTTCCGGCGAATTGCCTCATGAACTGTGCACTCATATGTAATCTGTCTGTTTTTCTTTCGTTGATAGGTTTAGTGACCTCTGTATATAAACGGTAGCCAGACTTCGAAAGCTTCAGTCAAACACGAGCTACACGCAGATCGCTAACCGTCACAGGACTACTCCACTACTCCATGCAAACTGAAACGATGGAATCGAGCACAGGTACACTAGAACACTAGAGTTGCTTACGAACACAGCCTTGATTGATTGCATTTCATTTAGAAATCAACAAGTCTGATATTCCGCTGACTTTGCCCGATGTGCATTGGTTTCCCGGCATGGAATTAGGCTTTGGATTTGACGTTCTCACCGGCGAAGTAAAACCGTCGCCTTTTGAAAAGATTGTCATCGGCGAATCAAGATCTTCGCCTATTCAAGTAGCAGTGGGTTCGAGGTGCAGCACTAGAAGTCAAACGCCTATATGTGTGTAAGGTGCGATTTCATTTAGCTCATCGAAAAGTACCCAAGAAACGTTTGGTTTTGTCGAGTCGTCGCAGGACGTCGAAAAAGAGCTCAGCGTCTCCACCAGTCTGTCATTCGGACTCGGATCCTTCAGTGCGAGCTTTTCGACAGAAATATCTCACCACGTCAAATTCTCTCATCACGCCGTCACCGCCATTCGCAAGAAAACCGTGACCTCGGACTCCTACGAAATGCTGGCCGATTTCGATCTGAAAGAAGAGGCCAAAGCGCTGTTGAAGCAAAAGGACATGAAGGCATTTCGCAAACTCTATGGCGACTATTTCGTTGCCGGGCTGAAACGAGGATCGTCCTTTCGCGCTTATTATCGCTGCAACGCCTCCAGCAAGGAAGAACTGTGGAAAGTTAAGGCGAGCTTGGAAGCTAGTTATCTGAGTGCAACTTTGAAGAACGAAACGGACGTCAGCGACGGATCAAAAAGCAGCAGCAGCTCCATATCGTCGAGCTACACCATGTCCGGTGTAGAAGGGACGTACCAACCGTCTGCTTCGACGCTGGAAGATGTTGACAAAGGTCTCGAACACGTCAACAAAGCTCTCGAATATTTCTCGGCGAACGAGAAAGGAGCTCCTTTCCTCGCAATTCTTAGGCACTACGCCTTCCTGAATCCGGAAGTCGAGGCCTGCGTTCCCGTCACTCCGACTGCGTTTCAAGAGATGAAGGAAATAGCGCAGCACGTTTTCGAATTGGAGCAAATGTTGAAGTCTTCGCTGACGCCCGCCGTTCAAAAAAACGTTCAAGACTATTTGAACACGTTTGCCAGAAACAGGCACGCCTTGGCAATCGACGAGTCTAAGAGAGCGACTCTTTTGAAGAAGTTTAGAGAAATTACTGATTCTCTTGGAAACGTGCGACTTCGCAGAAAATTTCTCTCTATGGTTGGGGCCGCCGAACAACCGGATGAAAAAGAGTACGGAGATACGGTCCAATGCGGCTTTTTTCCAAAGAGCCCTTTGCCAGAGCAAATCAAAGCAGACATTCAAGGGTTCACACTTGAAGTCCAAGATAAAAATCAGAATGCTTCCAATCCGCTCTATTTCTTCGATCCTGAGAAGATCGTCGTTGGATGGAGAGTTCATCAGAGCGGCAAGGGCAAAGATCGCAACTGGACAGTCACGGGCAGATTTCTTCTGAAAGACGAAGTGAAAATCAATGTCGTCGGCGAAGGTGTGGTCAAACTAAGCGTTTGGTGCGTGAATCGTTCCGATTACCCACAAGAAGCCGAGGACGAAGAATAATTAGGTGTCTGACGTATATGTCCAAGGTTCGCTGCGAAATGACCCTACTAGTAGTCTATAGTCGTGTTGTAGCCTTTCATCAATATCTACATGTATGTAGTCCTGTATTGCATGGAGCATGGATTGTCTGTAACAAATAAACGATGCACTAAGAGATCCGGGGCTATAGACAGTGGAGCATGGCGGAGTCACTCTTCTAGGCGAGTAGTCCTCGTCGACATTGGCCCTTGCTATCTTTCTCTCTGTAGGATGTGATTGAAGGTCAAAACGCCGCCATCACCCGTCCTACGCGGGATAAATTCAGCACAGGCATTTCCAGCCTTCTTCTAGAACACGAAGATGGTCCAGTCGACGGTCCATTCGACGACGCAAGGAAGAGCTGATCAAACGGATCGCCTACAGTACAGGTGAGCGAACGCCTTCCTCCGCCATTTTGAATGGACGTGTCCCGTAGACTACAAAGTTTCTGACGGCGAAACGACACTGAACGGCGAGAAGAGATGGAGCGATCGATTCCAATTCAAGGGACGCCATTTCTACGCTACAGCTAGAATGGCTTCTCAGCTCAAACATCTTGTTTTCGAACAACGAACTCGAATTCGCCATCTGTCAAAAAATACGCTTCTAACGAAGTGAACGGTCGCAAGTGAGTTTAGAGTAATTGAATTTTAGCTTTAATTAATTAACCAATCATCGTTGTTGCGTAGGATTCTTGTCATTCTTGAGGCTGACGTCATTCAGGCAACCATGCATCTGGCAACGAGACCATTGCTTCTCTACCGGCTGCAGTGCCTAGTAACCCACTGGCGGCTGTGCAGTGTGCGCGATCCTCAAATAAAAGTTTTGTACGGTACATGTGACGGATGACAATGGGTTTGGGCGCTAAAGACTTGGCCTTTTAGGTTTGCTTATATTGTCTACGTTTGGATTCTTTCTGTGGTTCTCTAATTGATATTATTCTTATAGCGTCTCAGGTTGGAAAAGTTTTTTAACAAATTCAATATTGGTTAATGGCGATACGTATTACGTTTCTTATTATATATAATATATAACGTTGACTCGAAACACACAGTGCTAACTTTTTATAGAAGTTCTATAGGCTTGTGTTGTCATCCTATTACTGTAGAATCATTATTACATATGGCTAAGAGAACTGACTGCAAGAAGGTTGTGGGCATTGCTATTTATGAGGAAATGGGGCATTTTTATTGTAAAGCCATCAGTACATATTCTACTGTACGTCGAAATTTGGGTGTTGGCTGCCTTTGGGGGCGCCTTTGGGGGCGCCTTTGGGATTTTGTGCTATTGATTTCTATTGCCAAGATAAAGCGTAACCATGGAGAACGACGAACAGATGTCCCGTCTCTCCACGCAGACGCTGGACCGCACGTGAGGTCACGGTGCAGCAGAATTCACAGGTTTTCTATCTATGAGTTTTCACACTTTCTCTATGCTCGCTAGGTCTGTCTGTGCGACATTGACTTGTCCAGCTTGAGAATCGACGAGAGCGGAGCTCTTTGCGCGCGCGCCCACGCGAACACTGGCTTCAATCGCAGCGGATCCAGACCGGGGGAGCTGGCGCCATCACGTGAGATTCCACAACTCCATAAAAGGACAGTTCCCACGATTCACGCGAGTTCACACCCTCTCTAATTCCTTATTTTGCGCGTGATCGCAGACGGTGCGTCATTCTCGGCTGAAGCGTTCAACGGAGCGGACGGTCTTGCAATCGTCCGCTCTCTCGCAAAGGCGCCACGCCAACGCTGCTCTTCCTTCGCGGGGCAGCCGAGAAAAGGCATACCGCCGCGAGGCGGGCCTCCGAAGAGCCAATGATCGACGGAGGAGGGGATAGCGGAGCCGACCGGTAAGTGAAGGCCAGATTACGCGATTTCGCAGAGGTAACTGTGCGCTTTCTCTCTTGCAGCGATTCCCGTGCAGTCCTTTGCGAAGGACTGCGCCCCGGCGAAGGAAGAAACGGCGCCGCGTGGCATGCGCGTCGGTAAGTCGCGTCGCGTAAACGCGCTTCTATCCAATCAACTAATCGTGCTTTTTTCGTAGATCGTAGCGCTGTGCGGACGATCGACGCGCCGAACGTGCTCGGACTCGGCTCCATCGTCGCTCGTCACCTGTAAGTAACACGACTCGGAGATGTCACATTTGGACGTGTAAAATTAAATCTCTCGTTTCTCCACAGCTGTCAAACGCCTGCCGCACGTGCCAAGCCAAGTGACGTAGACGAAGGAAAGCTAACCGGATGCGATGTGACGTAGACGAAGAGGTAGCAAGGGAAGACACGCCTTGGAGGTTTTGTGCGTAATATACGGGTCCCTGTGGTGTAGGCGTACACATACAGTAAGGGCGGGGTTCTCTGTCACATCACAACCTAAGCGATTGCACGTTGCCGCCGTCGAAGGGCCCGGGTCGTAGCGCACAGGGGGCGGGAGGGCGCTCGTGTGCCTGACGGCGGCGGTTAACAGCATGATGCTTAATCCTTCACACTCTTACCACATGTACACCTATATATTTGACCCCGCACGCATGTACGCCTCCGTGAAATAGTTTGTAGATTTTTCATACTAATATTAATGTCAAATATCAAAATTAAATACAGCTAAAAATCAAACAATTATGTGAGTGGCAGAGAACGTAGTGGGGACTGCATTATTGACCTGCGCCGGCGCGCAGCTTACCCTTGCGTATGCATAACTACGATAGTCATGCACGGGTCCACGCATCTCTTGCATTAAGGTTTAGGGCGGCTGTCAGTAGGTAGGGCGGTTCCCAATTTGCTCTAAGGTGAGAGAGCAGGAGATAGGTTATAGTGTAGTTAGGCCTGACCCCAACATACTGTAGCTGGCAGCCGCCACCCACATTAGACCATTTTCTCAATGGATTTTTGAGGTAATCTAGGTTGATTAGAATATAGGATAAATTTCTAGGTCAATGGATTTACGAGGTACTCTAGGTTTTAAATTTTTAAACCACGTAGCTAATTCATAATTTAGATCAATGGATTTACGAGGTACTCTAGGTTTTAATTTTTTTAAACCACGTAGCTAATCCAAAATTAGATCAATGGATTTACGAGGTACTCTAGGTTTTAAATTTTTTAAACCACGG